>NC_138060.1:7766288-8236223 GCF_964194185.1 Rhinolophus hipposideros | reverse complement strand
AGTATTAAACAACTAAGTGACATCATGATTTCTATTTCCATTGAATTTTCTACTAAATGGGTGCCGTGTGCATGTCCAGTATCTTTCAAAGCTCCTATTCAAATACAAGAAAAAAGAGAGTGAAAAACCTTGAATGTCAGATCAAATGCAGAAGACTTTTTGTTTGCAACCCTTTCAAGAAACCATTTAAGTCTGACACCCACTAAGGGGAGAAAGTATTGGATTATAGTTGTCTTTATTTAGAGACAAGATTGGTCCCAGAAATTGCTCCACAAATGTGTTGAGTAAGAGTAAAGTATTATACCACTTAGACTAGAATGCAACTCCACAGTAGAGTTTCAGGCATCAGCAAGTAGGTAGGGAAGCATTTGGGGGCAGGGCAGCCTTTTTGATGCTTGCAACTTAACTAGAGTCCTCAGGAAGTGTAGCGGAATGGATCAGCTGGGCCCAAGTCTAATTTTGCTAGAAGGAATTGGAGAGCCAGTGATTCTTTTCCCCCATTTCTCACTTAAATTTTTTTTAATTGAGATCAAATTCACATACCATGAAATTAACCTTTTAAGGTTAAATCTAGTGTATTCACAGAGTTGTACAACCATTACCACTATTAATTCCAGAACTTTTTTTCACTCCCAAAGATACCTGATACCCATTAGAAATCATTCCCTGTGGCCCCCTTCCCTGGACCCCTGACAACTACCAGTCTCCTTCCTGTTTCTATGTATTTACTTATCCTGGACATTTCATACACATGGAATCAGATAGTATGTGGTCTTTGTGTGTGGCTTCTTTCACTTAGCACAGTATGTTTAAGATTCACCCGTGTTGTAGCACGTATCTGTACTTCCTTTTTATTGCTTAATAATATTCTATTGTGAGGACATGCGGTTTTATTTATCCATTCATCAATTGCTGAACATTGGTGTTGTTTTCTTTTCTTTTATTTTTTGGCTATTATAAATGATATTGCTCTCAACATGTGTGTACAAGGTTTTGTTTGGATGTTTTTCATTCCCTTAAATATATACCTAGGTGGTACTGTTCCTCTTTTTGGTTACAGGCTATTGATTCTTGTAGGTATTTGGTTTGCATGTTGTTCTCTAAGGTGGCTTTTGTTTTATTGGCTGAAGGAAAATAAGGATTTATTTATCTCTTTCTATGTGGAGAGGGAGAGGAGTAGGAAGAGGTAGGGACAATAAAGAGTTTTGTCACCCAAACTTGCCTAATGAATTTGTTTTGAATCTCAGGGAAGAGAGGAGGTAGGTAAGAGCCAAAGAAATTCTGGAAAGACCTGGTAAGACCCTGTGCATCAGCAGGATGCTGTAGGACCCAAAGGACAAGGTTCAACAGGGTGGGTACCCTCTCCCCATATTGATGCTAGAATGGGGGACAGCATACAGGGGCCCTAAGGGACAAGAGCACAGTAGTGACACAGCTGCCACATGTTCAAGGGCACTGGGGAGAAAACATAGTCTGGGAGCCCTCCTCAAATGGCTCGTGGGCAGTGGCTTGCCACAGGCAGGCCAGGATGCGAGAATATACTATGTCATGGTGAGCTGCTAGTCCAGCTTTAGGAGCTAAAAGTTGACACAATTTGGGAGTGAACCTTTGACCCACAGGCCAACAAATGCTGGGACCATGTGCACATGGCCCTACCTCAAAGGCCCGTGCAAACCTGAGTTCTTTTAGTTTTTGCCTTCTAGAGAATTCTAGGTTTGACAAGTTTAAGTAGCTTTGACTCTAATGAAGAAACGGAAGATAGGGGTATCTGTGGGCTTTAAATCCTCATTGTGCTACCCAGCCCAGTGTTGCTCATTACTGTTTTACAGACTGGAAGAAAATAGATTTTGTGCCATGTGAATTATTTTGAGTTTATGGTCTCCGGTGAAAAGCAGTGCTGACTCCTCAGAGGATGTTTTATGCCAGTGCACGAGCATGAGCTCCTTCCTGAGGAATCAATAAAGCATGCCTGCCTGAGCCTTGCAATGGGAACCCCTAATTCATAATTAATATGCAGGTAAAGCACCATCACATTCATCCCATTTCCCTCCTGTGGTAATTGGTGTTTAATTTCTATTTTATTAGCCAGGATTGGCAAATTTTGGAAGATTCTGGTCTAGGCATTTATTCTAAGAGGCTTCTGTGTCCTTTGTTATTTTTAATTTAAGGATACCTTTTGCTAAGCAAGGAAGCCTGTACTGTCTTAACTTTTTTGTCTGCTTTTAATTTTAAGAAGCCCTTCCACGATCTCCTTTGAGCTCCACGCCAGGTCAGAAAGGTAGGATGAGCTAGGTAGTATCTCACGAAGCCTCATTTTAACTTATGAGGAAACTGAGGCTGGAAAAGGGCAAAAATTGAGTCCTGACCCTGATATTCTCTCAACTCTACACAAGTCCTGTGATGCGTTTATAAAATGTTAATAATGAAACTTGTAAAGGTGGTTTTATTGACTTGATTTGTCAAATCGGTTCTGTTTCCTGTTTCTCCAGCACCCCAAACAACCAAGGTGCTTGGAGCCGAAACACTGTCAGGATGACTGATCAATTCAGTTAAAATAAAATAAAATTCTGCCCAAGCTAAACAATTTAAAAAACCTGACATGAATGTGTAAGGGGATACATTTATTCCCAGTACACTGGCTTCTCCTCTCCTCCAATACCACAAAATGAATTATTCTGTGTGCACTGTAATCTATGACAAAATTGAACTGACATATTGGGTTAATAAACTATTATGAAAATCAATAGTAATTAAACAGAACATTTAGCTGACAAAGTTGATAGAACTGAATGTATTTGCAAACTCTTAATTTTCTTTTCCCCAAATTGTTCCCACTCACTGTCACAGCTTTCATTGTTACCCAAATATCAAAAAAGCTGATCTAATCTGGGTACTATTGGGTGATTTCAATTACTAAAAGCATAAATTAGGATTCCATTTTTAAAAAGAACTTCTCTAATCTTGGATTTATTCCTCTAAACTCTGTCAATTTGCACTAAGATTAATGGTTACATGAAAAACGGTGACCAATTGCTTTCCTATGCAATCAGCACAAATGGATTTGAGCTGCAGCAGAAGGCACCAAGGTTAGATATTTGACAATTTCCTGATTGTAGAGTCCTAAATACACAAAGAATCTTTCTTTTCTTTTCCTTCTTCCCCTCTCACCATCATTGACCCTGACTCTTATGGGAAATGTAATATAGAAACGGCGAGATACAGAACCAAGATAAATAAATAATGGAAAATCCACCAGAAATTTTTCTTTGACTACTAACAATTCTAGGACCAAACTTGGGGAACATTCAAAATCTGTAACTTCATAAGTGTAGTGAGGTATAGATACTTTTATTGGAAGTTAGTGGATTTAGATAAACTAACTAGGAAAATGCTACTTCAAATCAGTGTATTTTCTCCAATGAATTTGTATTTGTCTAGATTACCTGGATAACTGACATGATAATTTTTCATTCACATTCGTCCATCCATCTATGGAAAACATACTGCCTCCTTCTACATGCCTGTAGGCATTTGGGCAGGTCTTGCTGATGCAAAGACGTACAACCTTGACCTCGAGATCTTCCATCATCCACCCCTCAAGCCATTCCATCAACTCACGTACACCCACACACTAAGAAAAAGACAGAACATGAGGAGGGGAGATTTCCATGAGATGTGTTTTGAAAAGAAAATAGAGAATGGTGTGTGATGGTTACGGCTGGGCTTCAGGAATTCATGCAAGGCTTCCTAGGATGTATTGGTTTGCTCGGGCTGCCATAACAAAGTACCACAGACTGGGTGGTTTAAAGAACAGAAACTCATGTCCTCCCAGTTCTGGAGGCTGCAAGTCCAAGATCAAGGTGTTGGCAGGGCTGCTTTCTTCTGAGGTCTCTCTCTTCACCTCAAAGACAGCTGTCTTCACATGGCCTCTCCTCTGTGTATGTTTGTGTCCTAATCTCTTCTTATAAGGATGACAGTCATTGGATCAGGGTCCGCCCATATGACCTCATTTCACCTTAATTATTACTTTAAAGGCTCTATCACCAAACACATTTGAGGTACCGGGGCTTAGGTCTTGAACATATGAATGAGGGGGACAAAATTCAGCCTATAACACAGGGGAACTAACTTTTGAACTGAGCCTTGAAGAAAAAGTAGAATTTAGTCAGGTCAAGAGTTAGGGAATAGGGTGTGAAAGGTGAAATAAAATGGAGTCACTTCTGTCAAAGGTTTTTAAATGGAGCCGGGAGGCTATTAGGGAGGTGGACCTTATGCACATCCTCACTAGGTGGAACTATGAAATTTGAACTGGGCCAAATCACAAATATTCCAAAGACTCTGCAAAGAACACCTGTAACTTGCTAAAGTAACAGACCTTTGCTTTGAGAGCTAAACCACTCATATTTTGCCAAGTGTAGCTTTCTGCCACCAACCCCAATGAAAACTCTTTGTAAACAACTTACGCAAACATTGCTTTTTTTTTTCTATTCCTTTAAAAACCTCTGGCTGCTGCTTCCTAATGGGACACTATTTGGGTTGCTACCTAAATCTGTGTATCCAGAATTGCAATTCTTTGATCCCAAACACACAAGTTTGCTAGAGTATTGCCTCCTGATAATTTTAGGTTGACAAGGGAGAACGTTTTGTGCCAAAGGTACCCATGTATCAAGGGCTGGAAGTGACAGAAAGTGGCATATACTGCAAAGTGCAAGTACATTGGCATGGCTGGAGCTTAGGTGTGACATAGAAAGGAACAAGATTTGAGGCTGGAGCATGAGAAGGGCTGGATTGTGGAGGCCCTTGCCATCCAAGTTAAGGTGGTTTCATTGGGGCACCAGGAAGAAGACTGTGGATTGGATATGTATTAATCCTACATCTATAGGCCGCTGATGGTGCATGTACACATAGCATGAGCCTTGCATAAGCAGTCGGTAGGCTGCTCAACTTTCCCAGAGAGAGGTAAGTTGTGGAAGTGATGAGGATAAGAATCCGCCTTGTAGGTGCAGTTAAGAAAGCATTTTTATGTAGACATTCTTGTTTAATCCTCCCAATTCACAGCTGAGAACACCAAGGCTCAGAGAAATGGAGGGATTTGCCTAACAAAGTTTACAGAGTTTGCACCCAGTGAGCCTGGATTGGAACTCCAGCCTTTTGCCTTTTTGCTCCAGGCTCTTTCTAGGAAACCAGGCTCCCAAGTGGTGAACTGCATTCTTTAGCTTCTCTTCCAAAAAGCCCTACAGCACATATTTCTTTGTGGTCTACTCTACATCCTTGTTAAAATGTTTACTCTTTTAAGGAGGAAAAAAGAAGCTGTCATTTGAGAGGCATTTACTGCCATAATTGCAGCCACCATTTGGTGAAGTTGAGTGAGAAAACCCCAATGACTTAAATAAACCACACTCCATGTGCCATAATCTGTCAGGGGCCAGTATTTGACAGAAAACAGTTTGATGGAAACTTTTCTGTTGTATTTTCAAAAGAGACAGGCATGTGGCAGGGAATGACACTGATTATTGATCTATTTTTCTCATTATTGAGTTGTGTGTTTTTTAGCCATTTTTATGTACTATCTTCTAATCTTCCTCTGTCCCACCCATCCTTTATCAAAACCATTGCCTCAAAAGGCAATAGCCTCCCTGAACTCTCTGGGTACCATTAGCAATATAGCATTTCTTTCTTTTCATCTTTTTTGTCTGGCCCTTTGTGGGCCCCAGGACTGTTTTGTCTAAGACACAGACCAAGAAACTTTTCATTATGCTCCAGTAACTTCTACATACCAGAAAGGACCAGAAGAGGAGATAGTAGTGGTTATCTCTGAGCCCTGTCAGCCTGAGATACAGCTGAGTTTCTACCTCCTGGGTAGAAACTTGCCCCATCTTGCCCTCTCGATGTACCCATTGTCTCTATGTCTTCACCAGAGTCTGACTGAACCCTGTGTTTAATCTGAAGTTTTACATAATAATTTATGTTAGAAATTAATATCCTAAGAATCATTCATTTAGACCAGTGGTTCTCAATGAGGAGTGTTTCCCTCTACCCCCCACCCCCCACCAGGGGAGAGTTGGAAATGTCTGGGAACATTTTGTTTGTCACAACTTGGTGGAAGTGGTGTTAGTGGCCTCTAGTGGGTGGTGCCAGAAATGCTGCTCCACCCCGCGGTGCTCAGCACAGCCCCACAACCGAGAATTATCCAGCCCCAACGTCAATAGTGCTGAGGCTGAGAAACCATGATTTAGACAACTAATACTTACAACTGTATTCTATGCCAGGACTTATTGTAGAAACAAGGGACTCTGTGATAAACTTACATTTTTACCCTTTAAAGTCTACTGTCTACAGGGGAGTATATGTTATTTAGAATGTTTTCAGCTGCAAGTAACAAAATTCTGAAAGAATGGCTTAAAGATAGTTTAGGTTTTCTTATACAATAAAAATCTGGAAGTAGGTTGTTTTAGGATTGGTTAACTGAGCAATTTAACAATGTCAGTTATGTGCGTCGGCTTCTCCAGAATATTTTTGGCTTTCCCCTCATGGTTGCAAAACAGCTGCCACAGCTCCATTCTCACCAGACACCCCCCATGGTAGGATGGAAAAAAGGCATAGGGGATATTCTCTGATGCATCCTTTTTTTTTCTTATGAGGGAGAAAAATCCTTTCCAGAAGCAATGCAATGCCCAATAGACCTTCTCTTGTATCCTTCATACCAAAACTGGAACACCTGCCTATTCTTAAACCCTTCAGGGAAAGTTGGGGATGGGATTATCATCAGTGACGTAGACCAGGAATTAGCAAGCTTTTTCTATAAAAGGGAAGGGGAGCAAACATTTTAGGCTTTGTGTGCAATATATGTCTGTGTTGTACATTCTTCCTCTTTTAATTTTTACAAACTTTATAAATGTTAAAACTATACTTAGCCATGCACCAGTTTGCTGATCCATGGAGAAAGTGCTTTCTAATACCTGAACAAAGCCAGGGTTCTGTTAGCAAGGAGAATGGGGAGAACAGCTGTTGGTAAACAGACAACTCTCTGCCACAGAAGGGTGTGCAAGTAAAGGTAATTATAATACAGTGGGATAACTGCTATGATAAAAATGCATAAAAGAGGCTGTGGGGGCAGCTGGATGGCTCGGTTAGAGTGTGGGCTCTGAATAACAGGGTTTCCGGTTCAATTCCCACATGGGCCAGTGAACTGTGCCTTCCACAACTAGATTGAAGACAATGAGCTGCAGTTGAGGGGCAGCCGGATGGCTCAGTGGGTTAGAGCGCGAGCTCTCAACAACAAGGTTGTCGGTTCAATTCCCGAATGGGATGGTGGGCTGCGCCCCTGCAACTAAAGAGAGAAAACGGCAACTGGAGTTGGAGCTGAGCTGTGCCCTCCACAACTAAATTGAAGGACAACAACTTGGAGTTGATGGGTCCTGGAGAAACACTCTGTTCCCCAATAAAATTTATATATATATATAAGAGGCTGTGGTAGCCAGCCTACAAGATGGCCACCAATGACCGATGCCTCCTACAATTCACACCCTTGTATCGGGTTGGTTTGTCGGGCTAATGGAAGTGACAATATATGACTTTAGAGGCTAGGTCATAAACGACATTGTCAGTTCTATCTCAGGCTCTTGAAGTACCCATTTTGGGGGAAGCCAGCTGCTATATTGTGAGAACACAAGTAAATTGTTGAGAGGCCATAGTGATGAGCTGAGGCTCTACACCCTCAACCAGCACCACCTTGCCCACCATGAGAATGAAACACCTTGGAAGCAGCTCTGCAGCCCCACAACAAGCTTTCAGTTGACTAAAGCTCAGGCTGATATCCTGACTGCAATGTCATGAGAGACCTACAGCCAGAAAGTCTCAGCTAAAATGCTTCTGAATTACTGACCTGCAGAAACTGTAAGATACTATATATTTATTGTCTTAAATCCCTTATTTTTGGGGTGACATGTTATGCAGCCCAAGTTATCTAATATCCAGGTGTCTAAAAAGGGTGGCAATGCCCTAGTCTTAAGATGTTTGGAATGGAATATTGAGGTATTATTGAGACAGTAAGGTGTGGTAGTGGGTGGGACGGAACCCAACAGAAGACACAGGAATCCTGGGACCTCTAGTTCATTTCTGAACTCAGGGCAAATTGATTCACTTCTTTGAATGACATAAGCAAATCTAGGAAGGAAAGGGTGAATAATTGTCAAAAAAATCATGGAACTATCAAAAGTTTGTAGAATGACCTATATGACACATGGCTCAATACTATATTCTCAAAGGTAGTAAATAACTTGTACTTCCCTCCCCACACCCATCCATCTTGAACACAAAAATACAGAAAAACCTATAGCACCAGAAGAGGTTGGGCAGGGGTACAAGTGTCCAACATCAGGAAAAGCCATTCTGCATGGAGTAGTGGTTCAGAACCAAGGACAGTAGCCTACATACCTCTCCCGCTTCCCCCCACAGAAAATGTGCCTTTGATATGCATTTTTCCGGCATCCATTCTCTGATATATAAAATTAGGAGAGTTGAATCATATGCTATTTACAACTCAGCTCTAATCTGTAAATTCGTGATTCCAGGTTATTTGCACTGCTCTCAAATCCCCGTCAAATACCTTTAGTTTCTGCCAACGCAGAAGGTCAGTCTTGTCTATCAATGGACATAGCACTGAAAGTGGTACCCTGAACTTACATCAATTTACCAAGGAAAAGCGGACAAGCAGAGGCTGCTGATGTTCTTCACTTTATTCAGCTCACATTGACTGCTGTTTGCTATCATTGCCAAGCTCTGCAGGGGGTAAAGGAGGGACGTCACAGATTCTTTCTTTAAAAAGTGTGCAGTCCAGAGGGAAAATGACAAGGATTCAAATAACATTCCTTACTGTGCTCCTCCTTCCTCCTGTTTATATACACTCTACTTATCTCCCTAAATAAGACTGACTCCCAGATCTTGTAACAGACATTTTTACTTTGAGGTAAGTTTAATTCACCACGTTAAGGCACACTTTACTGCTTATCTATCTTATGGAATGGAAGGTTCAATCTTCTGTTAAAAGAAATTTGAGGCCATCATTAACAGACATTTTTTACTTTGGTCAACTGTTATAATTTCTTCACTTGAAAAATGGAGATAACAATATTGACATTGCCTATTTGTAGCTTTTGTCACCTCAGCACTCCTCTTTCCATTGCTGAAATAGTGCCCTCAACCTTAATTCCACATGGCTCTGGTTAGACTGTCAGTCACATCCATTGCCTGGCCACTTATGTGGCCATAGATTTGAGCCTAGCCAGTAATGGTAAAATGTTCCATTGTTCATGCAGATTAGTTCAAGGGATGGGTGGGTACACGGCCACAGCAGGGCCACTTAGAATCTCTCCACACAATCTGATTTCAGCTTTATCTGGAACTGAAATCTACAAGAATGTAAGCTTAGCTGCCTGTAGCAAGCTATCTATAATAGAAGATGACACGTTTTAAAGAATGAAGCCAAGATACAGAGAAGGAAGGAGAAAGAGAGAATGAGAGGGAATAATGAGAGAGAGGTAAAGAGAGAGGGAGGTAGTTTGGCCTCTGGATCTAGCCAGGCCTGAAAGCAGCATAGTTTATATAAGCCAGCCATTTTCCTTCTATGCTTATAAATGCTTAAGATACGTTTACATATCTCACACAACCTAAAAGATTCCTGACTAACATGCAACTATAAGAGTTAGTATGAGGACCAAGTACTGTGTTTCCCCAAAAATAAGACCTAGTCGGACCATCAGCTCTAATGCATCTTTTGGAGCAAAAATTAACATAAGACCCAGTCTTATATAAGACCAGGTATTATATCATATCATATATCATATCATATTATAAAAACTTGGTATTATATTAAAATAAGACCGGGTCTTATATTAAGTTTTGCTCCATTTTACTTATATTAATTAGAGCTGATGGTCTGGCTATATCTTATTTTTGGGGAAACACAGTAAAATATTTGAAATCCCTTTGTCAAACACACAATATAAAAACTTCTCTAATGTTCTCTGGAACTAACCCTTTAATCTCCCCATATGTCTCTAACTGCATAATAAATATTATTTCATTCAATTCTGTCTTACAGCCTTGATGCCCTGATGATGGGGGGAAAAAAAACTCTTTAATTTTCCTTCCTTTGATATCTACGCTAATGTGGTTCACTTATTAAATTTCTCAGTGAACTAAATAACCCGAAAGATCTCTGTGTTCTTTCAGTATGGGTTAAAAATGCATAGCTACTCAGAGTTAAGTGCAACCAGCTTTTTGCATTACTTTATCATAAAAGCCTTAAAGGAACCACTGCTCTCTTGATGTTTTGCTTAAATTGCAGTGAAATGGCTGTTTTGGGTGATAGAACACTCCACCATTTACTGCCCTTGATTTTATCTGTACTAAGATGAATCCATTACAGTGACATTCCTGAAATTCTGAGGTGGGGCAAAAACTTTTGCAGATGTTTTCTCAAATTAATTCTTCTCTATTTCTCTCTTTTTTTGTTGTGTGTGGGGTGTGTCTTTAGAACACCTTACCTTTCTAAGCATTTTTAGGCAGTCTATTTGGAGCTTTGACTTCCAGTCAAAACTATAATTAGTTTTATTTTTTTCCCCAAAACTTGAAATATCTCTTTGGGAAACATGGGATTTTGCCTTTTCTTTCTCCCAAAGTAGGCACGTGCTTAGAATAAATTAGAGATGTCAAAATTCTGATGTCTGAAGTGAAAGCAGAAGCTGAAATGGGGTCTAAAAGTTTGGTGGATCTGAGCTTCCAGTTGATACTAGAAGTGTTTTTGAGACCTGAAGAAGCCATCAGGTCAGTAACTCCTAAAAATTGATCTATTGCCCACAAGTCTTCTTGATAAGCTATTAAATAATTGAAAAAATGCTGGTCCTTTCTTGAATTTTCACAAGGACTTGGTTTCTCAGATTTTAATAATTACACACAGAGTCTATTCCTAAAAACCTATTAAATAGTTACTAAGTAGTTAGGAATGTTTATTCAAATTTGACACCCAGAAACTAAACTTAGTGCACTATTAGAGTTGCTAAGTCTTCCAACTCAATGTTAACTTGCTGTGTGCCAGCCATGTGGGTCCTTCTCTAGTCCTCAGTAAGACCATGTTCATTACCTATTGAGGACCTTTGCACTTGCTGTTTCCTCTGCCTTGGAATGCAGTTTCTTAGTTCTTCCCACATTTGGCTCCATCTTGCCACGTAGGTAGCAGCTCAAATGACTCCTCAGGGGTAACTTCCCTGCCCACCCACTGGTCACTCTTAGTGACCTTATCCTATTTTGTTTTGCACATTGTTTTTTGTGTTTATTCACAGTCTTGCTCCTGGAATTTTAGCTCCATAAGAGCAAGGGCCTTGTCCATCTCATTTACATCTGTATTACCAGCTTCTAGAACCTGTGCCAACGCGTCGTGTGCACTCCGTAAATATTAGCTAGATGGCAAAGAAATCTGGCTTCCATGTGCTTTTACATCCTGGCCTGCAGATATTGGATTCTTCTTGGACAGGGAGTAAGTGGCATAAGTGCACGATGCTGTTTCTGCTGCACTGAAAAAAAGAAAGATTGTAGGCTTTTAAAATGTTTTCGTCCCTAATCAAGAAGGGTTCTTCACCTTCATAAATTGGTTCTAGAGGCCCATGAACCCTCTGAAATTTTATGCATATTTTTGGGGGGAGAAGGGCAGTAGTTTTCCCTATGTTCCCACTGGGATGGGCCAACTTGCTGCCAATCTAAACTGAGTCCATCGCAATTCCCCTGCACCAAAGCACACACCTGGGCAACCAGAATTTCAGCCTTTCCAGACTGGGCACCTTGCGTTCAAGCTCCGAGCAAGTTGTACATCAAATGCTTTTACTTGCCTTTGTGGTTTTTAATTGATGATATATGAAAGAAATATTTAAAACTACTGAAGTTCCTAAGAAATTTGGGCTAAGGATATATAAAAGTAGAGCAGAAAAATATTTTGAAAACTTTGACAATTTGTTGCCCAAAACTCTCTATGGTTTTTGCACCTCAGGTATGACTGAAATATTTCAACCCAATTTGCTTTGACTGTCAAGCTTGTGGATGTCTAAGATTTCAGGCTCTGGAGTAAAATGGAGTCTCTCACTGGACCTCAGTCTCAGCCTTGCAGAACGGTGCACTAGCCATGTCAGACTGTGATGGGGAGCACGTGGTACTACATGCCAAGCACTGTTCTAGCTCCTTGGAATATATTAACTCAGTCGTATAATATAATCCTCATAAGACTCTATGAGGTAGGTCATTTATAAATCATTGCTATTTTACAGACTGGAAAACTAAGACACAGAGGAATTAAGTAGCTCAACCAAGGACACACAGCTATCAAACGTCCCTGCAGGATTCCAGTTGCTTCTCCACACAAAAACAATTGCACAGTTTCTGACACATAGCGTGCATATCGCATGGCCTCTGGAGTTGTTGGAATGACTAAATGGGAAGATGAATGTGGTATGGGGAGCCCGGGACAGAGCAAGCATTTAATAGATGTGACACTGTTCCACTGGAAGCAGTCCTTCGTGTTGGAATAGTTGGTAGCAGAGCTACCCCAAATGTAGCTTCATCCCTGGAGACATGAATATTCTATTTTTGTGGACCAGAATGTGGTAATGGGTAAATCAAGCTTGGGCTACAAAGTGTTTGAAAAACACTGCTCTCCATCCTCGGTGACAGTGACAAATGCAGCCCAAATTGTGATGTGCAGTATTCAGGGGCCGCAGCAGTGAAGTCCTTGCAACTGGTTTTGTGGCGTGATTTGATCATCACCCTGGTTGCGTGTTCTAATCAAGTCCCCAGTCATCCCAGCAATTATTTGGTTTAGTCAATATCTTTTTAATAAACTCTCCCCCACCTTACTTCTGTTAAACATGTTCTATTGCTTGCAACTAAGGACTCTGAGATTCTTTCTTTTTTTTCTACCATTTCTTTTTTTAAACATTTATTTATTTTTATTAGTTTCAGGTGTACAAAGTAATGTAATAGTTAGACGTTTAAACCCCTCATAAGTGATAACCCACCCAACAAGCTACTACCCCACTGACATCTTATATAGCTGTTACAATACCATTGACTATCTTCCTTATCTTGTACTCCACATCCTGTGATTATATATACCCATATATTTAGTTATAGTTGACATTCAATATTATTCTACTTCAGCTTCAGGTGTATAGTGCACTGGTCAGGCATCTAGACAGTTTATGACGTGATCTCCCTGATAAGTCTAGTACCCATCTGGCACCTTACATGGTCTTTACAACATTGTTGATTATATTCCCCATACTATATTAACTGCCAATTTGTATTTCTTAACGCCTTCACCTTTTTCACCCTGACCCCAACCCCATTCTCTTCTATCACCCAGATAGACCTAGTAGCTATCTGGCACCATACCTAGTTATTACGATATTATTGACTATATTCCTTATGCTGTATCCTACATCTCCATGACTACTGTATAACAACCAATTTGTACTTCTTAATTCCTTTCCCTTTCACCCACTCTCAATCCCCCTCCCATCTTAAAGAAGTCCCTTTAAGAGTCCTTGTAATACTGGTTTGGTGGTGATGAACTCCTTCAGCTTTTTCTTGTCTGGGAAGCTCCTTACCTGTCTTTCAATTCTAAATGACAACCTTGCTGGGTAGAGCAATCTTGGTTGTATGTCGTTGCTTTTCATCACTTGGAATATTTCCTGTCACTGTTTTCTTGCCTGCATGAAATTTTATTTTTGTGGACCAGAATGTAGTAACGGGTAAATCAAGCTTGGGCTACAGAGTGTTTATAAAACACTGCTCTCCATCCTCGGTGACAGTAACAAATCCAGCCCAAACTGTGATGTGCAGTATTCAGAAAATTTCTGTTGAGAAATTAGCTGACAGTCTTATGGGGGCGCCCTTGTAGGTAACTGCTTTTCTCTTGCTGCTTCTAAGATTCTCTCTTTGCATTTAATTTTGGCATTTTAATTAGGATGTTTCTTGGTGTTGGCCTCTTTGGGTTTATCTTATTTGGGACTCTCTATGTTTCCTGGGCTTGTATGTCCATTTCCTTCACCAGGTTAGGGAAGTTTTCTGTCATTTCTCCAAATAGGTTTTCAGTTCCTGCTCTCTCACTTCTCCTTTTGGTACCCCTATAATGCGAATGTTGGTATTCTTGATATTGTCCCAGAGGCCCCTTGAACTCTGCTCAATTTTTTGGACTCTTTTTTTCTTTCTTCCTTCCTTCTTTCCTTCCTTCTTTCCTTCCTTCCTTCCTTCTTCCCTTCCTTCCTTCCTTCCTTCCTTCCTTCCTTCCTTCCTTCCTTCCTTCCTTCCTTCCTTTCATTTTTAAAAATATTTTATTGGGAAAGGGGAACAGGACTTTATTGGGGAACAGTGTGTAATTCCAGGATATTTTCCAAGTCAAGTTGTTGTCCTTTCAATCGTTGTGGGGGGCGCAGTTCAGCTCCAGGTCTAATTGCCATTGTTAGTTGCAGGGGGTGCAGACCACCATCTCTTGCGGGAGTCGAACCGGCATCCTTGTGGTTGTGAGGATGGGCTCCAACCAACTGAGCCATCCGGGAGCTCAGCGGCAGCTCAGCTCAAGGTGCTGTGTTCGATCTTAGTTGTAGGGGGTGGAGCCCACCATCCCTTGCGGGACTTGAGGAATCCAACTGGCAACCTTGTGGTTGAGAGCCCACTGGCCCATGTGGGAATCGAACCGGCAGCCTTCAGCATTAGGAGCATGGAGCTCCAACCGCCTGAGCCACCAGGTTGGCCAAGGATTCTATTCTTTTTGCTGTTCTGGTTGGGTGTGTTTTCTGCTACTTTATCTTCTACATCACTAATTAGATCCTCTGCTTCATCTAATCTACTGTTGATTCCCTATAATATAGTCTTCATTTCCATTTTTGTATCCTTTATTTCTGACTGGGTTTTTTTTGTGGTTTCCTTCTCCATTTTTATGCTTCCTATCTCTCTGCTGAAGTTCTCCCTGAGATCATTGAGTATTCTTATAACCAGTGTTTGGAACTCTGCATCTGACAGATGGTTTATCTCTGTTTTGCTTAGTTCTTTTTCTGGAGCTTTGTTCTGTTCTTTTATTTGGGACATGTTTGTCTCCCCATTTTTGCCACCTCCCTGTGTTTGTTTCAGTGTATTAGGTAGGGCTGCTATGTCTTCCAGTCTTAGTAGAGTGGCCTTCTGGAGTAGGTGTGCAGTGGGGCTTAGTGGCACAATCTTTCTGGTCACCTGAGCCATGTGCTCCATATGTGTCCTTTTTGTGGGTTGTGTGTGCCCTCCTTTTGTAGTTGAGCCTTGGTTGATAATTGCACATCAATGAGAGGGACTGACCCTAGGGCTCACTGGTTGTGAGGACTGGCCTTGACTACAGTGGAAGAGTTGTCATGCAGGGGCTGAGCCTACAGAGCAGGATCTGCCTCAGCAGGACTCTGGTGCCTACTCAATCCATGTGTCATCTTGCAGGTGGCTGGGTGATGCTCCAGCTCGTTTTGAAGCTGGTCACTGGGGGCACCAATCCCAGGACCACCTTGGAGGAGATCTGCTGTTGGTCTACTTCAGCCACAGCCCGTGTCCCACATGGGGCTACCCAGTGGGAGCCAGAAAGAAATCTGAAGATGGCTGCCATCCATGCAGTGCAGATTGGCCAGGCTGCGAACCAAGGCCAGCTGCAGCTAGTGCCAATTTAGGGCTGCTCAGCCAGAGGTACAGGGCACGCTCAAGCCAGATGCTGCTTGTCTGGGTTCCGTGAACCTTCGAGAAACCCTAGGAAAGTCTGCAGCTTGAGTCAAGGTAGGCAGTTGCACAAAAAAGCCATTGGAAGCAGCCTGAGTGTGCCCGAAAGCGGGGCAGGGTCTTGAATCACCAGGGCGGGGCAAACGAACTGTGGAGACTCAGATATGGCGGCCGCCTGTGTTTGCATGCCGGGAAGGGGGAGGGCTCAACAAAGAAACAATGGCTTCCACCAGCTCCCCTGTTCAGGAGAAAGCCGCCTCTCCAGCCCCCGTCCCAAGCCAGACAACTCAATTCCCCACCATTTATCTCTGCTGCCTTTACAGCTGCTGTCCCAGTGCTGGAGCTCAGACTGAGTGATTTGGTTGGTGGTAAGTCCGTGCGCATCCCTTTAAGAGTGCCCGGGAGTGCAGCCGCACTCAGTCTCACTCAGTCACAATCTCCACTGGTTTTCAAAACCAGAAATTATGGGGACTTCTCTCCCAGGTACTGGAACCCTGGGCTGGGGTGGGGCTGGTATCTCTTGCTCCTTTAGGGTATGGGGGGACCTAAACAGCTGAAATAGCCCTCCCGATCTTTAATGGTCACATGCTGGTGTGGGACCAGCCTGTGCTGCGTCTCTGACCTTCCTATCAGTCTGGAGGTGGCTTCATTTGCATGTCCTTAGTTGAAAAGCTTCAGTTCAGCTTGATTTTAGGCGATTCTCAATAATGGTTGTTTTGTAGATTCGTTGTAATTTTGATATGGTTGTGAGAAGGTAAACATAGCGTTTACCTATTGCGCCATCTTGGTTGTCTCCAGGACCCTGAGATTTTCGTTTCATTGTTCATCAAATATGTACAGAGCATCTACTATGTGAAGACACTGGAGATACAGCAGGGAACCCCATGGAACATGCTCCTGCTCTCCTGGAGTTTATGTGAAAATAGCCTCACTCCTGCTTTACTTCCTTCCTGTAAATTGTCATTCAGCTGGTTAAACCGTCCCAGCTCCTTCAACCTTTCCTAGGTTTTATTCCCATTACATTTTGTCCTCCTCCTCTGATGCTCGGTATGTTGATGGGGGTATTTGTGAGGTATGTTACGTAGCAAGTACTAGAAAGTCAATCAAATTGGATTAAGTATAAAAAAATGTATTGGTTCAGGAAATTGAAAATTCTAAGGTGAGTTAACTTCAGGCAAGACTGGCCATGGCTCTGTATTAGTGTGTTAGGGCTCTCATATCACAGTACTACGTGGGGGGGGGGAGGGCTTAAACAACAGATGCTTACCGTGTTTCCCCGATAATAACACCTGGCTGGACAACCAGCTCTAATGCGTCTTTTGGAGCAAAAATTAATATAAGATCCGGTCTTATTTTACTGTAATATAAAACCGGGTCTAATATAATATAATTATAATACAATACAATACAATACCAGGTCTTATGTTAATTTTTGCTCTAAAGGATGCATTAGAGCTGATTGTCCGGCTGGGTCTTATTTTCGGGGAAACATGGTATTTTCTCAGTTTCAGAGGCTAGAAGTCTAAGATCAGGTGTGGGCAGGGTTTGTTCCTTCTGAGGCTCTGAAGAAGACTTTGTTCCAGGCTTCTCTCCTACTTTTGGTGGTTTGCTGACAATCTGTGGCGTTCCTTGGAATGAGTCTCCTTAAAATATTAAGTCGCAGAGAACAGATAGGATGTCCCTATTCACAGAATGAGACTTAGTTAATTCTTCTATGAAACAGAGTTCCTGGCTGATGAATGGCTCTCCCCAGAAAATATAGGGTCTCCCCAAAGTCTCATCAGAGATAAGGGGTAGTTCAGGCAGTTACACTGAAGTCACAGAGCCCTGGGAACCCACATCCCCCCACTTCAGTGTTTATATGCACATTTCCATTTTGAACCAACTTGGTAGAAGCTCACTCACTCATATGACAAGGCTCTCATAAGAAAAGACACTGTGCCTTGAGCTCTTATTAATATTCATCATTATTTCTAAATGAAGTCCCAAATAAGATGATGTTGTCAGGCTTATGAAAATGCATTATGAAAAGTCACTAAATATTGCTACGTAGAGGATGGCACTTAAAGCTCTAAAGATGTGCTCAGTACATTTCAGACTACCTAGCGCCATACTACAGTTAATCTAGAAAGTGAGTAGATTTGCATGTGGGCTTATATGTTAAAGGAAGCAAAACTAATACACTGAACACAAAGGTTATTTGCAAACCTGGCTTTTGAATCATAATAGACCTGATTCTGATCCCAGCCCCAGAACCTTTTACTCTCTGGGCAAGTAACTGAACTGCTCCAAGCATCAGTTTCCTCATCTACAACATAGAAATAAATATACCTGGCTCACAATATAGTTGAGAATTAAATAGATTAACCTATGAAATTATGTGGCATAGTACCTGTCTATAGAAAGTGTTCTGCGAAACGGCAACATTGTGAAGTTAAAACAACAAACATTTTTCTTTAATAACTAGAAAACCATAAGTGCACGTGGTCCTTTTGCTTGAACATCATGTTTAGATAAATGGAATCTGTGAAAACCCATACCGGGATAATTTTTTTGAATCTTGAAAGAGATACCTATCAAGTTGCAAAGGGAGTGTTTCATTGTGTATTTAGTCTTTAGTATAAAAATTAGTTATACCTCTAAGCCATCTATGTATACATACAGTATAGAGTTAGTTCTTCAAGAAAAAAAAAACTTTAAACAAATATTCTGGCATCTTTCTTTGAACCTGAGAAAAGTGTTGAGATGTTATATAAGTATAACTGACTAGGCATGATGGACGCTTTTTACAGCCAGAAGGGGGAAACATGGAGGGATTCTGTGGATGGTGGTATCTTTTATCAGTGACAGTCCTTGTTTCCTATAAAATGCTGCTCTAATGTAAATTCAGAGGATGCCTTGGAGCCTAGTAAATCAAAAATACATTTGAATCTTATTGATTAAATAAAAATAATCAAATCAGTCTTCTCCTGAAACTTACAGAATATTGCAGTTACAGAATATTGCAGTTACAGACTATTACCTGAAATTTCAAGAGTATTGAGGAAAAACTGCCAGCTAAAAACAGGTGTTAGAGTTTAGAAGAGCTCAGACTTTTGTATTACTTGACTCACCATTTCAAAGTCTAATATCAGATTATACCTAAATAAAATAAGTGGTAGGATTATAGACAGGAATCAAAGGACACTTTATATTGTCTTTCTTCTTAAGAGACGCCTCATGGTTTTGTAGGATCTGATGAGGATTTCATTTCTAGGTGCCTTAGTTGGGGAAGAAGTTAATAACTAGAAAACCATAAGTGCACTTGATCCTTAGTGGTAAGATGGAGTCAGGGGGAAGATGCTGAGAAATCTACTTTTCTACCCACAAAGCATGAAAGGTTAGAGGTCTCTTTTAGTACCAGATAATTGAGCCTATTATCCTGATGATAAATGACCTTCTTAGATCTCTTTTTAGTCCTATAATGTTGCACTTCCAAGAATAAAGTCTCTCTCTAGCTATCAAGGTAATTAAGGTAAGAATCACACTTAGGCAAAAGTGAGATTACCCCAGAGTTGTCCGGATAATTACTATAATCTTGTGTTTCCCTTTGGCTTTGGAAGCCTGGCATGTTTAATCAAAAGAAATGCCCTCTTGATTGAGTGAAAGGACAGTTTACTGGGTTCATTGAGAACTGCAAATATGCTGGGTACCACAGTGAATGTCAGCGGATGTGGTCACTGCCCTGCAGAATTTTGGAAGTGCTGACATAGCTGGACTGAGCACAGATTGTCTGATAGGTTTAGGCCATCTTCGTGATAATGACAAATAACAAAAAGGCTCTGAACAAAGAAGGTATCGTATCCCAAAGACCACTGAACTAAACTGCCTTTGCACATAAGGAAGATCACAGTGGACCCTCAGTAAAATTGTGAAGATACAGAAACTTTTGTCAGCGACAGCTCACAAAACTTCCTAAGCTCACTCTTTCGTCCTTTTAGCTACTACCCTTCATTGCCAATGTCTCTTCTCCCCTCCATACTGAATCCCCACTGTTGCCCTTTGCCTTGCATAGAACCTTTGCTATGGACCCCTTTATTTTTCAAGACGTACCTATCCACTGCCCTATGATTGCCCAGGAAATGGGAATGAGAGCAATGGGTGACTCAGGTGGTGCATGAAACCCTCTCAGGTTGTGGACTCATCTCTTGAAGAGTAATGCTACGTAAAGCTGGCATTTTAGGCACAAAGTAAAGTCAACAGTTCACAATATATTTACTGAGCATCTCTTATGTGCTGGAGTTTAGAAATAGCTGTGTCTCATTCCCTTTAACTGTACTCTAGTATAGGCCAGTGAGTAAGATACTGTTGACTTTCTCACATTACTGGGTAGCTGTTCTTTCATTCTACTTATAGGAAAGGAAGTGGTAAAATAAGTGGACTAAGTGAACTGATATTTTTGGTTGGCATTTGAGCCATAAGAGATGGGTGATTTCAAAGATGGTGACTCCTTATTTGGAATTTTTCGACTGAGACAGCTCGCGAGAATTGGAAAACTTGCTTTTCCCATCATTTGTTGAATTCGAGGAAGCAGGGCAGGCCTACTTTGTGTAGTCAAATTGGATTCATTTGTAAAGAAGAAAGAGGCCTGCCATTATCTGTTGCCCAGTCTTTGTGGTCCTAGCTGGAAGCCAGGTTCTGATAGCCCAGCAGTTCTGGGTGAATTCAGATCCACCCTGGCTGGCTGCATCCTACTAAAGAGGACTCTTTGTATCCTTCTTGTTCTGCTTCAGAGCCTTTCCTGATGCCCACATGGCCCTCTGAAGGTGCAGCCCAAATGAGTGAGGAACTAATATCCCAACTGCCATCTTCAACGAGTGGGGAAGAGGAGCTTGCTTTAGCCAGACAATTCTGGGTAGTGTTTCATGTGCTTTCCAAGAGATCATAGTGGAATTGAGTCCTCGTTGCCCCCACCCAATGGTAGTTCCGGTAATGCACATTTATACTGGCTTCCTCACGTCCCACTTCCTCACTCTTGCTTCGTGGGATTCTCTTGGAAGAATGATTATAGCCAAGTCCTTGTTTTAGGGGGTCCCAAACAGAGACATCAAGGGGGTGGCTTTCTCTGATAATATTCTGTAAAGCGTCTGGACTATAGATGTCTCTCAGTGATTCTGACTTACAAAAGTTATTTAATGTCTTATCCTGCTAATTAAAGTAAAAATGTAAATTGTTAAAAAATTAATACACACTTTTAAAATGCCAGTTACATAGGAGGAAAGCCTTCGAGAAAGCATAATAAGAATGAAAAATTAAGTTGAAGAATGGTGGGCCAAGATGTTTATATATCTGTTTAAAGACATATAAAGCAACATCTTACATAATTGATGGCTATATATTTATTTGTGTGGCCGAAGGATACATTCCAAATGCATAATGGTGGTCACCTCTGGGAGGCAGACTTACAAGGCATAGAGAAAGCATTTCAACTTTATCTGTAACTTTTGTCATCTATAGGAAAGACTTAAAGAAAAGTTGATAAAATGTTAACATTTGTTCATTTTGGTTGAAAAGTATACATGCATGTTACATTTTTCTCTATTATTTAAAATTTTCCCCAAATTAAAAAATTAAAGCAGTTTTAAGTGTTTTCTAATAAAATTCTGTGAATTCAAATCTTTGAAAAGGAATTATAACAACCTATAGAAATTAGGCCTAAGCAATAACCAGTGTTGCCAATATGACATATATTCCTTCCGCTCTTTTTTTCTAACTTAGTATTTGTTGACTTGAAATGCAACTATTAGTATTGCTACATTAATAGAAGCTCATAGCTTCTACGGTAACCAGGGAGGAAGTATTAGTAATAAAGAAAATTTAAAAATATATTAATTTATTTTCCAGAAAATGTGCGATTAGACTATGAGTAAATATGGGATGTGACTTATTTCACCATCACACAGACACGGTACCCAGAGTAAACAATGTTTGTTCTTGCCTCAGATGGCTGAACATCCAATCCAGAATTTTTATCAGGAATAAATCAAATTCAACCATATTTCTACCTTTCCTCTACCATCCATCTATAAAAACTATAAGATACAAACTTTATTCTATCTTCTCTAAGAACTTCTGGTTACTGGGCTAGCTTTTGTCTTTTCTTTTTATGATTACAAATAGCCTTCATTAAATTCTCAAACCTACAGTTTGGAATCTTGTGCATGGCTGAAACTTGGTATTATTCAGTATTATTTTTATTAATATATGTGTTGGGAGATAAAAGACCATTTTGATAAATACACATGAAATGTGCCAGATCAGTGCATATTTAGAGTATCTATTTGCACAAAGCAATGACGTGAACATATGGCTCACAAGTTCTGAAGCCTGATAGCATTAGATAGATTGATGCTGGTAATTTATCATGTGCCGCTAGGAGTAAAGAGATGAATTGTAAAACCCTTTAATGGTTTCTGGCATCCAGGCAACAAACCTTTCCAGCGTTTCTCTCTTTGCCCCTAGACTCATCAGCATCTCTGTGAAGTAGGGTTCAAGGATGGAGTCAGCATGAAACTTTTTCTCTAAGTTTTCAGGAACAGACAAGGAAGGCTTGGTTATGAGCAGACCTAAGCAAAAAACACTACAGGCGTAAAAGCACAATTTATTTTCTCCTGAGGCTTTAAGAAAAAAAAAAACCCTGCAGCTTTGCCTGCTCAAATCTTTCTCTTTGTTTCTCTCCTCCTCACTCCCTTACCCCATGGGAACCAGCAATAATAGTTTCTAATGGCTGTAGGGGTGGGGGTAGGGGAGCATGCTGCAAAGCCGTGGAAGTGATTTGAAATCTCTTGACTCCTCAGTCCCGCCAGTGCCAGAAACTATAAATAGGAATGCTTGGCAAGAGGGGGAGAAGGGAAAGACCTTTCACTTCTTCTGAATGCTCCTAAGCAGGAGGGAGAGAGCAGGAACACTTTAAATATTGTGTGCAAAACCCACTTCATTCCTTTACAGCAGAACTGCTTGGCATTATGGGAGAACAGTTATCTGGGCAGGATTCAGATCTGAAGAATTTTGTGGCAGGGGCTGATGGAATTTTCGAAAATTTCTCTTTGTGGAAAGAAAGTAGATAAACTTGTTATTTTTTTGGAGTATTTGTCGATTACATGTCTATTATAAACTGAATTGTGTCCCCTCCCCCCACCCCCAAATCCATATGTTGAAACCCTAACCCGCAATGTGACTGTATTTGGAGGTAGAGCCATTAGGGAGGCAAGTAAAATTAAATGAAGTCATAAGGGTGCGTCCTTAATCTACAGGACTTGTGTCCTTCTAAGAAGAGGAAGAGAAGCCAGGAGTGTACATGTGCAGAGCAAAAGCCATGTGAGAAGGCAGTGAGAAGGCAGCTGTCTGCAAGCCAGGAAGAGAGGCCTCCCCAGAAACCAGCCTTGCAGGCACCTGGACCCCGAACTTCCAGCCTCCACAGCTGTGGGAAAAGAAATTTCTGCTGTTTAAGCCTCCCAGTGTGTGGTAATATTCTGTTACAGCAGCCCAAGCTGACTAATACAATGTCACTTAATACTGGGAAGACTTCATTTCATTTGGGTGTGTGAAAAGGCACTGGGTACTCACTAAGGTCCGAGAGGTGGCAGAGTGGTTAAGGAAATTGGCTGTTGGACTCCAGCAGGCCTTGTTCAAAAAGTTGACCACTTACTAGGCGTGTGACCTCCAGCAAATGACCATGCCTCTGCATGTTTCTTCATCTAAAGAAGTGGAATAACAGTTTGTACTGGCAAGATTGTTGTAAGGTGAAATGCTTGAATGTAAGCAAGCAGAGCATGTCATCGTGGCTGGTAAACAGCACTCTACAAAAGCCAGCGCTCACAGGGATGCTGGGCCTCACTGTTTAGAGTGTTTTCAGTCCTGCCATAACCATCATCTCACTGGGTTTTTATAACAATCTTGTGAGATTAGGTGGGAAGGAAATATTAAACCCACTTGAGGAAAAGAGGAAACCAAAATTCAGAGAAGTCAGGAAACTTGCCCAAGCTCAAATTTCTACTAAATCAAATAAATCAAGCAAAGTGAGGCTTCAAGTTAAGGTTCCTAACACCAAGTTCAGGGCTTTCCTCATTAAATTTGCTGTCTTTCTGAATTCCTCCCTTTCCCACCTTGTTCCCTCCCTTTCTGTCTTCTTTTCTTTTCACCAAACACGTGTCAAGTTTCTATCATATTCCAGGCTTTTCTCCTTCTTCCCTGGACCTCTGTGTTTGTTTTCTCTTTATTTGTTTTGACCTGGGTGCTATGTGTGTGTGCATGCTTATGCATGTGTTTGTGCATGCGTGTCGGTGTGTGCATGTGTGTGTGTGTGCACATGCCTTTTCCTGCGTTCCCATCTTCCTGCATGCCCATGATTGTGCAGCCTGTGCTGTCATTGTCACTAAGGATGACCCTCTGCCTTGTGTCTCTTCTCCTCACCCGTCAGTTTTTTATCTCAAAGAAGTTAGCACTCAGCTTTCAAGGACATATTATAAATAGAGCCTTAGCAGCAACTCTCTTTCCTTATCTGAAAACTGACACCAAGCACAGGCAACCAGGACAAAAAGGAAAGAGGACGGGGTCAGTGGTAGAGCAGATAATCAATATCTTTAAATGACAAGAGAAAGAGAGATTCCCAAGAGAAGTGAGAGGAGACTTGAAAATGACAGCCTGAGAAAGCTTGCTGGGGTCTTCCAGGGAGTGAGTGGTAAGGTGTTGTTTGAAAAAGCAGATTTCATATTATAATTTTTATATTTGGAAAAACGTCAAAAAATCTCTCTTAGCCTCATAGCACAAACTACAGAAAATAAAGCTCTGCAGAATTTCCTTGACCCTGGAAGCTGTGTAGGAGTTGAAGTGGGTCCCAATGGGACAGGAGGTGGGTTCTGAATAGTGAAATGAGATCATGACCCTGCATTTTTGGAAATTTGGGACAAGTTTAAAAGCTGAGAAACACTACTCTGCAGACTACAGAAGAGAAGCAGGACCTGAAAGTTGGAAGGAGTCAGTGCCTGAAAGGTTCCTATGGGGTGTGGAAAGACCATGAAATCTAACTCCCCTATTTTACAGACCAGGCAACGGGCACGCAGAGAGGTCACTGGCAGGAGGGCGAGTAGTTACAGCCAGAAATACTTTGCTCAGTGCTTACTTCACCCTGAAGGTGAGAGGATATCATGAAAGACCAGGGAATCTCTGAGACGGTATCCTCTGCTCCTAATACAGAGAATGAGGAGGTGCCTATAGGCGGCTGGGACCAATCCCAGGGCATTGGCTCAACAGGCCTGAAGGAAGAGAGTGGGAGGGCTGCTGAACACAAAAGTGGATTACTCCTGCTGCTCTAGGTGGGTTCTAAGAGTCCATGGTTCCTCAGGCAGGTCTTTCCAAGGATCTGAAGGAGTGGGTTGGACAGGAAGGGATGTGGAGGACTGGGGAGCAGCTGCAGATAAACAACACCCCTCTAAGGAATAGGGCTTATTTATTCTGCACAACAAACAACCCCTCACCCTCATGCTTACCTTGACTCTGACCCCTACCCTGAACTTAACTTGACCTTTAGCCTGAAGCTGAACCTAATCCTTTCTCTGACACTTATTCTAAACCTGCCTCTAATCCTTACCATAACTCTGAGCCTGACACCCTAACCCTCATCAAGACCCTGACCCTGATTTTCAGCTTCATATTGAACCAGTCACTTAGCCTAACTTTGACTCTGATTTTTATTCTGAGATAGAGCTTGCCCTAGTCCTTAACACTGTTCCGGAACTACCACGACTCGTAGCCTGACCCTCACGTAGACTCTGACCCTGACCCTGACACTGTCTGATTCTTACCCTTACCCTCACTTTGAACTTGTCCCATACTGTGACTCTGACCCTACCCACGCTCACCCTGAATATGCTCCTAATCTTGATCCTGACACTTACCTGACCCCAATTTTCACCCTGACCATGATTCTGAATCTGACTCTCTCTGACCCTCACTATGTCCCTGAACCTGACAATGACCCTCATATTGACACTGACCCTTATCTTGATGATGACCCTAAACAGTTTCCTCACACTTCCTCTGAACCTGATCCTAATCCTCCCTGATACTCACAGAGACTCAGATCTTGATCCTTAACCTGAACTTCACCCTGAATCTGACCATCATGCTGACCCTAACTGTGAAAGTGTCACTGACTTCCACCGTGTCCCTCAACTGTACCCAGAGCCTGACCACGACCCTTACCATCAACCTCACACTGATCCTGACTCTGACTTTGGGTCACCCTGACTTTCACCTGCCTCGGACCATGACTTAGACACTGAAGTTTACCTTCACCCTATGCCTAAACTTGAACCAGACTTTTACTTTGACCCTCTTCAGACACCCACCCTGAACCTGACTTGACCTTCATCCTGAACATAAGTTTCAACTTCACATTCACCTTGACACTTACCCTCACTCTAACCCTAAACCTGAACTGACTCTAAAGCTGACCCTGATTCTCACATAAAACATAGAACATGACCATGACCCGGTACATGACTCTGATTCTGATGCTTAGCCTAATACTGATTTTCACCCACACAGTAACCACACAGTAACCCTAATACTGACCAAGACCCTGATACTTACCTGACACTATCCTTCACCCCATCAACCTGATACTTACACTGATCTTTCTCCCTGAACCTGAACCTCACCATGACCCTGACCCTAGTCAAGACATTTACTCTGTATCTCACCATGCCCTTGATCCCGATCTTGAGGCTCACATTTATCCTGATTTTCACCCACATCAAGACCCGAACATTCACACTGACACACACCATCATGTTACTATTATCCTGAACCTGACTCTCAACTGGACTCTGAATCTGACTCTCAACTTGTCCCTGGCCATTATCTTCATCCTCTCCATTAACCTCCAAACAAATCTGACTGTGATGACACCTTGAATCTGACTCTACTACTAACTAACCCTAGTCCTGAATTTGACCTTCAGCCTGAGCCTGATTTTCACCCATTGTTACCCTGATCCTGATTTTCATACTGATTGTCATCCTGACCAATGGCCTAACATTGATCCTGAACCTTACCTCACCCTGAACATCACCCTGACATTGACCTCTAATGTGATCCTTCACCTAAACCTGACTGTTAATTTGAAATTTATCATCAACCTGACCCTGACCATATAAATGAAAACAACTGGGACCCTCACCTTGTCACTGAACCTGATGCTGACTTCACTTGATGCTAATGCTAACCATAACCCTGACCCACACCTCCCCCCTTACTCTTATCCTGATCTCCACACTGAACCGCACACTCAGCCTGATTTTGACCTTGACTGTCAGTATGTCTCTGAGCCTGACCCTGACTTTAACTGTGACCTTCAATCAGACTCTGATATTCACTCTAACCTTAACCTTGACTGTGTCCCTGATCTTTCCTGGAAACTTTAACCTCACCCTGATCTTCACCCTCTACCTGACCCTGACTACCATGATCCTGACCCTGATTATCACCCTGACCTTGATCCTGACACTGAAGTCGACCATGCTATGGACACTATTCCTGCAGTGACCCTGATCTTCAACTTTACCCTAAACACCGACTTACTGAATCTTAACCTTGACACTGACCCTGATCTTCAACCTGATACTTCTCTGACACTTACCCTGGAATTTTCACCCTGACCCTGGCCCTGAATTTGATCTTGAGTGTGACTCAACTTTACCCTGACCCTCCCCTGAATGTAATTCTGACCTTGACCCCAAACCTTATACTCACCCTGACCCTTACCCTGAACTGGACCTCTATGCTGACTCTAACTCTCACCCTGAACCTGACCATATCTCTCATCTCTACCTTAACCCTGATTTGACCATCACTCTGAGTCTGACCTACATCCTGACACTCGCCCTTACAGTAAACCTCACCCAGACCGTGGTGATGACCCATGTGAAGCCCCTGAGAGTCACATTATTATCCTGACTCTACCCTCACCATGGCCTTGAACTTCATCCTGAAACTTTAACTGACTCTGACCATCAACCTAATCTTTAGTCTGAAAACCTCACTCTGAATCTCTCCCTAACCCTGACCCCTATAAAAATGATATTATCACTGACCCTCATCCTTTCACTTAACTTGACCATGACCATAATCTTCACACTTACACACACTCTGAACCTGACCTTTACCCTCTTCCCTTTCCTTACATTCCCAGTACCCTGACCCCCAGCCTTATACTTTTCAGAACCTATACTAAACCTCTTTTTTTAAAAAAAATTTTATTGGGGAATATTGGGGAACAGTGTTTTTCCAGGACCCATCAGCTCCATGTCAAGTCATTCTTTTCAATCTAGTTGTGGGAGTTGCAGCTCAGCTCCAGGTCAAGTCGTTGTTTTCAATCTAGTTGTAGAAGGCGCAGGTCACTGGCCCATGTGGAAATCGAACCGGCGACCTTAGTGTTATGAGAACTGCACTCTAACCACTTAGCCTACCGGCCGCCTCCTATACCTTACTCTTACCCTCACCCTAATTCTAAGCCTCACAATAACCTTGTCCCAAAAGCTGTCCTCATACTGACACTCAGCCTGACCCTTACCCTCACATTCTCCATGACCATCTCCCCAAACAAATTCTGATATTACTCTAACACTGGATCTGACTTTCCCACTCCTGAGCTTACATGAATTTGATTCTCAACTTGCCTCTACTTTTAACCTGACCCTGATTATCACCGTATCTTGAAAACTTTCACCCTGATCCTGAAGCAGACCCAGACCCAGACACTATTACACTGACCCAGATCCTGAGCTTGACCTGAACCTTACCTGATCCTAACCTTTACCCTGACTTTCACCACGTTCCTCAAGTTGACACTGACCATGACCATAAAACTAATCCTTAATTACTCTGACCATTCATCTCTCTTTGACTGTAACTTGACCTTAACCCTTACTCTGACACTCATGCTGACTCTGACCATAACTCTTTCCCTGAACTTCACCCTTATTCTCACCATGTCTACAACCTTGACCCTTAACCACACATGTATATAAAACCTCCCCTTCATCATATAGTGATGCTAATTCTACACTTGACCCTGAACTTCAGCATAATACTGACTTTAACTCTCACACTTTTCTGATCCAGACCCTCACACTGACTCTGTACTTGACTTTAACCCTCACTTTAGTCTGAACCTCATCCTTACACTCTCCTCACTCGGACCCTGATGCCTTGCCTGACATTAATTCCAACCTCACCTTTATCCTTATCTTAAATCTCAGTGTAGCCGTGGAGATTAATCTGACCAAGACTGTCACCCTGATGTTCACATGACACAACCCTAACCTCCCTGACCCTGAAATTGACTTTTACCTTGACTATGAACTGGATGTTGACCAGTCTCTGAGACTCATTCTGACTGTGACTTTTACCCTGACACTTACTTTAACCCTCACCCTAATCTTAACCTTCATCTTGAGAATGAGATGATTCTGTAGCTGAACATTACCATGACCCAACCCAGATTCTAACTCTCACCCTCACTTTGACCTTGAACTAGAACTTTACTCGCAGGTTTATTCTGACTCTGAATTTGACTCTAAAACTCAGCTGACCCCAAATATCACCATCTGTGTGATCCTATCCTTCGTCATAACCTTGATGCTGACCCTAACCTGCACCCTCAACCTTACTCTGACTCACTATGTCCCTGACTTTTCACTTGACCTGCCTCTCACTTGCCTCCTGACTCTATCCCTCATCATGATCCTGATACTAGCCCTCACCTACAACCTTAACCTTACTTAAGGGACACAGACCCTCACCCTGACCATGTTCCTGACCCTTCACTTGACCTTGACCCCCACTGGGAATTTGAACCTCAATTTCAACATCACTATCAACCTGATTCTGACCCTGCTTCTCACCTTGACACTGAATCTGGCTCTCACTCCTACTTTGACACTTCCCCTAATAGTGACCTTCACTTTTGCCCTGTTCTGGAGGCTGCACCTGACCCTTATACCATGATACACTCTGACCGTGACCTTTACTCTCACCATCTTCTTGATCCTAACCTCGAAGCTGACTTGACACTGACCCTCACCATGACTGTGACCTTCATTGTGACCATGACCCTGAATCAAACCCTGCACCTGATCCTCACTCTGATCCTAATGCTCATATTTACCGTCTTCATGACACTTATCCTCAGTGTGACTCTGCCTTTGATGCCACCATGACACTGTTTCTGACTTCCTTACTCCTCAAATATTACTCTCCTTGATGAACAACCTGACCATGACCCTGTTCATCTTTCTGAACATGACCAATACCATGACTTTAACCCTTATATTCCTCTCACTTTGAACCTGACCCTCACCCTATTGTGACCCTGATCTTCAACATAATTCTAATTCTAATCATACTTTGATTCTTACCTCACACTGACAATGAAACTGATTAGAATCCTTATCCTGTCCCTATGCTGAACAATGACTATTGCCCTGAGCCTCGTCTTCACTTTCACCTTGACCCTGATTCTAACCCTCACCCTGACCGTGAACTTCTTTCTTATGCTTACCCTCACACTTATTCCATCCCTCACACTTACCCTTACCCTGACAGTGGCCTCGATCCCCACCCTGACCCTCACCAAGTTGAATTTGAACATGAAACCTTGTATTCTTACATACTAGTTTTATCTAGATTTCTTATAACTAGCAATAAGAACATACTTTTGAGAACTATGTATACACTTATATTGCATGTTATATATATATTCAAATATATATATATTCATATATATTCAAATATGCTGCTTTGATTTGTGTTAATAAATTTCTTATTTAATGGAAGAAAGTGCAGTCGAGAAGAATGTGTGGTTCCCATTGATTTGCCTCAGATAGAGCATGGGTTAATTCTAGCAGTCAATAAGAATTTTCTTTAGAGACTAATGTCTGATTTCTTCTTTACTTCTAGTCTGTTCACACAAATATGATTTTCAATGATATTTGCTTTAACTCAGGATAAGAAGTTACTGTGGAGAACAATGTGTAAATATGAGCTCATTTTCACATATATGACTTGGATTCCTCTTATCTTGTTTTCACAAGAAGAAAATGCAGTGGAGATGAATGAACATTTCTGAGGGTTTTGTGGTCATATAAATCTTACTTATATATCAGTGTAGGCAAACAAAGGTAGAATTGAATAAATCCATATTAGTGCAAAGAAGTGCAGTCTCAGACATTTGTCTTAAAGGTCAGTCCTTAGTGCTTCTTAGAGTAAACTAAGGATGAACACAAGCATGGATGAATATGTGTCATTCATCTCAAAGGCACATTCTTACTGCGAGGTACAGCAAATGAGGAAGAGTCTAAACAACAGTGAAAATAGTCTGTATTAGCATAAGTGAGTTCAGTCTCAGATATTCCTCTCAAAAATAACTTCTTATTGTTTCTTGGAGTAAAGCAAGATAAACATGTGGATAGAAAAACACATTTCAAAGGCATATTCTTGATAAAAGAAAAAAAGCAGATAAATTATACTGTTTACTAAACATAATTTTAAAAATGACCCTCAGTTCTTCAAATGTTCATAAGTTAACAAAATACATAAATGCCTTTGGATAGTAATACATGTATGTTTGTATTTGCCTTATCAAAGCTTTTAATTACTATGAGGGAAATACTCATAAAAAATTACCTGGGCAATATTAACTTTCTGTCTTCTAGGTGTCTCTTATGTGTAGAGGAAAAAAAGAAAAATAATTAAAGATAGCATTTATATAGTTGATTATACTGGGTACAAGCATGGCAACGAGATATAGGTTTATGTAAAGATTGTGATTTTTCTGTTTATTTATTTTTAAAAGTTCATTCACATAGTAAATTTAAGATGACATATTGTTTTATTTAGTCTACTGACAATTATATTTTAAAGCTATAGTTTAAATTTTTAAATTATTACCTATACATATCTATGTATGTCTTGTTGCATACAAAAATAGTTTATATCCTTTACTACAATTTATTACGTATGTACCAAAAGAGTAAAATTAGAATTTGGGCCTTTTGTGTAAAATGACATGTTATTGACTCGGGCCGGTAGGGGTCCTAGAGAAGGTGCATCTCATCTCGTCTTGGACAGTCTAAACCACCTTGCGAGCATCCTGGGAGCCAGCTGGGGGAAAGACAACCAAGAATCTTGACGTTCAGAATGCACACCTTCACTTAAAAGCCCTGATTTCGGGAGGTGAAGTCATAGGAATGGTGGCAGCAGGGCGCACTTTTTGAGTTCTCCTTCGAATCTTATTACAAATGGGACATATAACCCATCAAAGGACTCTCTGCTCATCACGCAGAACAGCTAAGTGACTCATGCAAGAATTACTTGAGGGGGGCAAATTGGGCGATCAGAGGAAGAGGGAAAGGAGTGGAGTGGAGACGCAGCCTGCATCTGTGGCTGTGGGGACGTGGCCCGCATCTTTGGCTGTGGGGACGCGGCCCACATCTGCGGCTGTGGAAACGCGGCCGGCATCCACAGCTGCAGAGACGCAGGGGATCCCAGGATGGAACAGAGACCACAAAAGCCAGGAGGTGGGCTCTTTCCCTGCGTCCCACAGCTGATCTCTCCCGCCGAGGGGGCAGCATATCCAGCATTTGAGGCAATAACCTCAGCTAGGTCCTCCAGTTGGGCCCTAGGTGGGACAAAGGACACAAACTCCATACCGGAGCCCCTCTTCCCCCTGCCCCCCTCGCTCTTCCAATCCTATCCTCACCCTCCCAGAGACTTAAACTGGCGCCTGAATTGAGGAGTAGTGTCAGATTACAGACGAGCCTTAGTGCTCAGGCTCTGGGAAGACTGGCAGGCAGCTCTGACCCAGGGAAAAGGCTGGGAAGAGTGTGATTTTTTGCTGGGCTAGGAGAGAAGAGACTCCTCTATCCCCAGCCACCACCTTTTCTGGCCTGCGGGAAGAGTGTGACACGGCTGGGCTGGGAGAGAGAAGACCTCTCCATGCCCAGCCCCCACCCTTTCTGGCCTTCCTAGGGCGGGGCATTACAACTTCGGAGGCACTCCCAGGGATCAGCAGTAAGCGGCAGATGCAGCTCCCGGCTTACAGCAGCTCAGAAATCTCCCGCCCGCCACACACACACACCACACACACACACACACACACACACACACACACGGAAGAAGTGCCCTAAGACTCAGGAGAACTGGGCACAATGCTGGTGGTGCTACTCTCAGTGTGCAAATGTGCAGGCAAGGGCAGAAACTGCACTGACTTTGTAAAAACTTCCATCGAGACCCCTCAGCCACATGCATCTAAATCTACAGTCCCAAAGTCACTCTGGGCACCAGGTGACCGGTTCTGCTGGTACAATCCGCAGGGGACTCTTTGGTACAGCAGAGGACAACCTGGAGATTACTTGGTGGGCTTAAGCCAAGACTGGCGCTGCTTTTTGTTTTGTTTTGTTTTGTCTTTATATCTTTGATATCTTTGCCTGTGTTGAGTGGGGGTTGTTGGTTGTTTTTACATGTGAATGTATTTGATTTTTTCTTTGTTGTTGTTTTTGTTGTGCTTGGTGATTTGCTTTGTTCTGAAATTGCCATACCAGTATAAGGGCACAAGATTCAACATATCCAGAGGCCAACTTCAGACCAAACCAGAGTACTACAGGGTTTGACCTACAAGTCACACACCCAGAGGGAATTCTCTACAGGCACAAGAGCCCATAGAAGCCAAACCACATTTAAGCGGTCAACCCTCACGCAGCAGAGCACCCTGCAGTGGGCAGAGCCAAGTCTCACAACTAGTCAGCCTAGGAGTTAACCCCACCTACTCATAAGCGAAAAGCAATTAAAGATCTTCTTTAACAGGACAATATACACAACACAAGAGTCACCTTTGGAGCACATGCAGAGGAGAAGAACAAAGTAGTGCAAGTCAAATATAAAGGACACATGCTACATAAGATAACCCAGCAAGAAATAAGAACTCTAGAGGATCTACCTAATACATCAAAGCAAACACAGAGAGTCAGCCAGAATGGGGAAACAAAGAAACATGTCCCAAATAACAGAACAGAAGAAACCTCCAGAAATGGAACCAAATGAAACAGAGGTAACCAACCTATCAGAGAGAGTTCAGAACACTGGTGATAAGAATGTTTAAGGAGCTTAGAGACAACATAAAGAAGGATGTAGAAATCATAACGAACAACCAGTTAGAACTAAAGAACACAATTACCAAAATAAAGACGTCACTTGAAGGAATTAACAGCAGGTTAGATGAAGCAGAGGATCGAATCAGCAACTTAGAAGACAAGTTAGCAGAGATCACCCAAACAGAACAACAGAAAAAAAAGAATAAAAAACAATGAAAATAGTTTAAGAGACCTCTGGGATAACATCAAGTGCAACAACATGCGCATCATAGGAATACCACAAGGTGAAGAGAGGAAGCAAGGGATTGAGAACATATTTGAAGTAATAATGTCTGAAAACTTCCCTAACCTGATGAAGGAAACCAACATACAAGCCCAGGAAGTACAGAGTTTCAACCAGGATAAACCTAAACAGGTCCACACCAAGACACATTTTAGTTAAACTGGCAAAGCTTAAAGACAAAGAGAGAATCCTAAAAGCAGCAAGGGAAAGACAGAGGGTTACATACAAGAGAATTCTCAAAAGAGTATCAAATGACTTTTCTACGGAAACATTGAAGGCCAGGAGGGAGTGGAAGGAGATACTCAAAGTGATGGAAAACAAAGGCCTACAACCCAGATTGCTTTATCCGGCAAGGCTATCATTTAAAGTTGATGGAGAGAGAAAGAATAAGCTAAAGGAATTTATCACCACCAAGCCAGCATCGCAAGAAATTCTAAAAGGACTTCTGTAAATAAAAGAAAGATGAAAACAATCTAACTACAAATTTAAAAATGGCAATAACTATGTACCTATCAATAATCACTTTAAATGTAAAAGGATTAAATCCAATCAAGAGACATAGGGTGGCTGAGTGGATAAGAAAGCAAGACCCTTGTATATGCTGTATACAAGAGACTCACCTCAGATCAAAAGACACACATAGGTGAAAGTGAAGGGTTGGAGTAAGATATTTCATGCAAATGGAAATGAGAAAAAAGCTGGAGTTGCAATACTTATATCTGACAAAATAGACTTTAAAATGAAGAACATATTAAAAGACAAAGATGGGCACTATGTAATAATAAAGGGATCGATCCGACAAGAGGACATAACCCTAGTAAACATCTATGCACCCAACATAGGAGCACCTAAATATATAAAACAGATATTGACTGACATAAAGACAGAGATCAACAGTAACACTATCATAGTAGGGGACTTCAACACACCTCTGACAACAAAGGACAGGTCTTCCAAACAGAAAACCAATATGGAAACAACGGCCTTAAATGACACACTGGACAACTTGGATTTAATCGATATTTTCAGAGCATTTCACCCCAATGCGACAGAATACACGTTCTTCTCAAGCACACATAGAACATTTTCCAAGATAGACCATATGTTAGCCACTAAACAAGTCTTGATAAATTTAAGAAAATTGAAATCCTACCAATTGTCTTCTCTGACCACAGTGCTATGAAATTAGAAATGAACTACAGGAAAAAACAGGAAAACACACCAATTAATGGAGGCTGAATAACATGGTACTAAATAATGAATGGGTCAAGCAGGAGATCAAGGAAAATATCAAAAGATATATCGAGACAAACAAAAATGAAAACACAACGACCCAAAATCTATGGGATGCCAGTCCTAAGCAGTCCGAAAGCAGTCCTAAAAGGGAAATTCATAGTATTGTAGGCCTAAAGAAACAAGAAACATCACTAATCAACAGTTTATCTTCACACTTAAGGGATCTGGAAAAAGAACAGCAAAATAAGCCCAAAGGGAGCACAAGGAAGGAGACAATAAAGATCTGAGCAGAAATAAATGAAATAGAAACCAGAAAAACAATACAAAAGTTCAATGAATCCAAGAGTTGGTTCTTAGAGAAGATAAACAAAATTGACAAACCTTTAGCTAGACTCATTAAAAAAGAGAGAGAGGACCGAAATTAATAAAATCAGAAATGAAAAAGGAGAAGTGACAACAGACACCACAGAAATACAAAAAATTTTATGAAATTACTATGAGCAATTATATGCCAACAAATTTGACAATCTGGAAGAAATGGACAATTTTCTAGAGGCGTACAATCTTCGAAGGCTAACTCAAGAAGAAACAGAAAACCTGAATAGACTGATTACCACCAGGGAAATTGAACCAGTAATCAACAATCTCCCAACAAACAAAAGCCCTGGACCAGCTGTCTTCACAGGTGAATTTTATAAAACGTTCAAAAAAAAATTATCACCTATTTTCCTGAAGCTCTTCCAAAAAATCCAGAAGGAGGGAAGACTCCCAAACACTTTTTTCAAAGCCACTATCACCCTGATCCCCAAATCAGACAAAGACACCACAAAAAAAAGAAAACTACAGGCTTATATCGCTAATGAACATAGATGCAAAAATCCTCAATATAATATTAGCGAACAGAATTCAGCAATACATTAAAAAGATCATACACCATGATCAAGTGGGATTCATCCCTGGTATACAAGGGTGGTTCAACATCCGCAAATCAATTAATGTGATACACCACATTAACAAAATTAAAAATAAAAATCACATGATCATATCAATAGATGCAGAAAAAGCATTTGATAAAATCCAGCAGCCGTTTATGATAAAAACCCTTAAGAAAGTGGGAGTAGAGGGATCATATCTCAACATAATAAAGGCCATATGTGATAAACCCACAGCTAACATCATAATCAATGGGGAAAAGCTAAAACCATTCCCCCTAAGATCAGGAACAAGGCAAAGTTGCCCACTTTCTCCACTTCTATTCAACATAATGCTGGAAGTTCTAGTCACAGCAATCAGACAAGAAAAAGAAATAAAAGGCATCCAAATTGGTAAGGAGGAAGTAAAATTGTCATTATATGCAGATGATATGATACTATATATAGAGAACCCTAAAGACTCCACCAAGAAACTATTAGAGCTGATAGATGAATTTAGTAAAGTAGCAGGATACAAAATTAATATTCAGAAATCAGTTGCATTTGTATATATCAATAATAAAATATCAGAAGGAGAAATTAAAAAAGCAATCCCATTTACAATTGCTCCAAAGACTATAAAATACCTGGGAATAAATTTAACTAAAGAAGTAAAAGATTTGTACTCAGAAAATTATAAGACACTGAAGAAAGAAATGAAAGAAGATATAAATAGATGGAAACACATACCATGTTCATGGATAGGAAGAATTAAAATAGTTAAAATGTCCATACTACCTAAGGCAATATACATATTCAACACAATTCCTATCAAACTACCAACGACATTTTTCACAGAAATAGAACATATAATCTAAAATTTATATGGGACCATAAAAGACCCCGGATAGCCTCAACAATCGAGAAATAAGAACAAAGTGGGAGGTATAACAATACATGACATCAAATTATACTACAAGGCTACAGTAATCAAAACAGCATGGTACTGGCATAAAAACAGACATAGATCAATGGAACAGAATGGAGTCCAGAAATAAATCCATGCCTATATGGCCATTTAATCTACAAAAATGGAAGCAAGAATGTACGGTGGGGTAAAGACAGTCTATTCAATAAATGGTGCTGGGAAACCTAGACAGACACATGCAAAAAACTGAAGTTGGACCACCTTCTTACACCATATACAAAAATAAATTCAAAATGGCTTAAAGACTTAAATGTAAGATCTGAAACCATAAAATACCTAGAAGAAAATATAGGAAGAAACTTCACAGAAATTACCCAGAGTAAGATTTTTACCGATATATCCCCTCGAGAGAGGGAAGTAAGAGAAAAAATAAACATGTGGGATTACATCAAACTAAAAAGTTTTTTCACAGCAAAGGAAACCATCAATAAAACAAAAAGGGATCCTACTGAATGGGAAAAGATATTTGCCAATGATATATCTGATAAGGGGTTAATATCACAAATTTATAAAAAACTCACTCAACTCAACTCCAAAAAAACAAACAATGCAATTAAAAAATGGGCAGAGGACATGAAGAGACATTTTTGTAAAAAGGACATACAGATGGCAAACAGACATATAAAGAAATGCTCAACCTCACTAAGCATCAGAGAAATGCAAATAAAAACCACAATGAGATACCATCTCACACCAGTCAAAATGGCTATCATCAATAAATCAACAAACAACAAGTGCTGGTGAAAAGGGAACGTTTGTGCACTATTGGTGGGATTGCAGATTGGTGCAGCCACTATGGAAAACAGTATGGCGGTATCTCAAAAAACTGAAAATGGAACTACCTTATGATCCAGCAATTCCACTCTTGGGTATCTATCTGGAGAAATCCAAAATTCTAATTCAAAAAACTTTATGCACTCCTATGTTTATTGCAGCACTATACACAATAGCCAAGACATAGAAACAACCGAAATGCCCATCGGTAGATGACTGGATTAAGAAACTGTGGTGCATTTATACAATGGAGTATTATGCAGCCATAAAAAAGAAAGAAATCTTACCATTTGCAGCAACATGGATGTACCTGGAGAACATTATTTTAAGTGAAATAAGTCAGACAAAGAAAGACAAATACCATATGATCTCACTTATATGAGGAATCTAAAGAAAAGAATAAGTGAATGAACTAATCAGAAACAGTTTTGGAGACAAAGAGGAAAAACTGAGGGTTGCTAGATGGGTGGAGGGGTGGGGATAAAGGGGAAGGTGAGGGGATTAGAAAACAGTCGGTAACCCCAAGATGGCCATGGAGTTTTGAAAATTAATTTGGGGAAAGTAATCAATAATGTTGTAAAGATTTTGTAGGGTATCCGATGGACACGTGTCCCATTTGGGAGACCACCTCAGGGATGATGTAGATGCCTGATCAATGCACTGTACACTTGAAGTTGAACAATAATGAATGCCAACTCTAATTATATATATATGTATATATATATGTATATATTTACAAGAAGCGGAGTACATCATTAGGAATAGAGACAGTGGAAATGTAATGGCTCAGTGTGATGTCAGAGGGATAGTGGATGGGGGGGTTCACACAGTGAGAGGGATATAAATGCTAAACGTCAAAGTATTACTTTGTCGTGTGCACCTGAAACTAATAAAAAAAATTAAGTATACACCTTAAAAAAAAGAATACATATTTAAGTAATTAACGATGTTCCTAACTTGCAATACAAGCTATAAATGATTCAATATACTCACATATATAATAAAGCTACATTCATTTGTTTGATGTTTAATGTTTATGATTAAAGTAAAAGATGAATAATTAAAATAAATGATTTGATATACTAAAAAAAATGACATATTATTTTATGCCCACATCAATAAAAGCCCCGTTTTGTCAGTTAACAGTTGGTTAACTATTAACTCTCATGCTTTTTGCATACTCTTCAACCACATTCTTAGCTATTTCAAGGATACCCTTGACCTAATTTTATTTGTTCCATGTTGAAAACGCTATCACACACTTAAATTCACCCTTAGACATGGACAACTTCTAGAAATTAAATCAGTTCAGGTGACTAGCATAATTGTCTTCACACGGGCTTGCCAACTCACTAAAAATCAAAGTGCAAATATTTATACCAATAGTAAATGTGATTTTGGGGTAGTCCACAAATTCAGAATCAGTTAGAAACAAAGGTGTTTCTAACCTTGAAAAAAACCTATACATACTGGAGAACACATTAAATAACTTTTAGATGCTTTGCTATTACCTAAGAAAATAGCTATAATAAAAATAAAAGGTCAAAGAAAGAGACCTAGAATCTCACAATGCTTCAGCTGACCACTATGTTAAACAAATAATGTTAACCTAAATAAATACTCTTAGAGTCACACAGGCAAAAAATGTCTTGGATAAATTCAAAGAAGCTGTTAACTATCAGAAATAAATTTCTTATTTAACTTAGGATGCTCATTACATCATGGGATGGCCAACTGATTATGCCAAAACACTTGAAAATAGAGTTTAACAAAAATTCTTTATATTACCCAAAAAGCAAAGATAAGTCAGCAACAATATTAAACCAACAATAGTGACTTAATTTTGGATGTAGATGCCAAGGATGTTTTCCAGTCCAGTATTATCTGCCAACCACACAATCTTGAAAACTTTCAAGGTAGGTCATGGACAGGAACCAAGGGCCCTAGGACCATTTAAACACCTACAAATGGACTTCATACAAATACATTTTGCATTTAATTAGAAATATGTTCCATTTATTATGCATTTATTCTCAGGGTGCATTGAAGTTTTTCCTTACCAGAGAGCTATGCCCATTACCTGGGGGGAGGAGAAGGTGGCTTGGTGTTGTTTTCCCACCTGGGAAATTCCCACTTACCTCTCTAATGACAGAGACATTTATTTTACTAGTACTGTGATTAAGTTGTACTGTTACATAAAAGCTTCACTGTCCTCACCATCTACAAGTCCTCAAGAACAATAGAGAGAATAGATGGAGTTCTAAAACTAAAATTAACAAACTTCTCAAAAATCCTTGTACTCCCACAATGGAAACTACCATTAGCTTTCAAATGTGTAGGATCAACCCCTTCTGGGCCCCACACGATTTCTCCTTATTCTGCAGGGTGAAATTTCCTTAAAAGGACAAGTGGTTAGACCCCGTCGTCCACCTGGGTCCCCACCCCGACTCTTCTCCATTCCCAGCTGTGGAGAGGGCAGAGGGGGAACAGATCTCTGGGTTTACCCCAACCCCACCTCCTCTGCCCGTGACCCAGTGACGGATTACACGTTTTACACTTCCCAGCATCCTTTTGCAACTTGATTCTGTGGGCATAAATCACGCTTCCACCGCTCCTCGACGCACGCTGGCCGGCAGGCGGTGCTGCCACTGTCGGCCAAGTTCGCAGAGAGGAGCCCCGCCCCGCCCTGTACACCCTACCGAGAACCTGGGACAGTCGGGCATCACTGTTGCTGGGAAACGCCGGCTGCGATCCCTCACCCGCCCCCCCCCCACGCCCCCAAATACTACTGACCTTCGGGAAAAAGCCCCCTGCCTGACTACTGACCACGCTGGGACCATTCCAGGTGCGTTGATGGCCAATAGCTGTTCGCGAGGGGCGAGCCCTCGGCAGCCCCAAGAACGCCCGCTGTGGCGGCTGGGCGAGGATGGGTTACCCGGAGATCTAGTGCATCCCTCCTCCCCACTTTTCCCCAGAAAGATAGAACCACACAGTAGGGAAGGTGGGGGCTCAGATAAACATCGGTTTCCGAGCACCTGTTCCTTCGAGAAGACGCGCTTGCGCTGCGCAGGTCCAAGGGCACACGTCTGAAGGGGTGGTGCTGAGCAGCCGTTGCGCGTGCGCTCGGCGTCACCGCCTGCTGGGAGTGCGGTTGGTGTTTTCAGGGGTGAATTAAGTCTGCGATGGCATTTTAAATATGAACAAATATAATTAGGACAGGGCTAGCCAAGAGAGCCTCAAACTAATGGTCTCAGAGCATGCAAAAAAAACCATTGAGAATTAATAATTTGGTGACAAAAGGAAACTATTGATTTGGGCATAAATAACAGTAATTTCTACATGAAAGATCTAAATCCTAATTTATTCATTTGGCACATTACTTATGTAATAAATTGTAAGAAAGAATCTATCGACATATACTGATATTGATATACATCTATTTGTATGGATTTAGGCATCCGTAGATACAAAAACATAATGCATAGATGTACAAACATATGATGGTGGTAATTTAAACTTTCTGATTATAGCTTTAAAATACAATTATCCTATACATAGACCTGGATATCTCTACAATCCTTATACCTAATTTAATCAACATCTACATTAGTTAGTATCTTCAATTACAGTAATCAGTCCTTTCTTTTTTTTTTTCTCTAGACATAAAGTACACCCAGAGGACAGACAGTTTAAAAACACCCAGCTTTTTTTTTTTTTAAAATAAGCATTTAGCTCCCATTATTTAAAAATTTTGAAAAGGCAAAAGCTAAAACAGTATTCTAACCCTGACCACTGACACCACAGCTCCTGTGTCCATGGGTTTGTTCAACTAGTCAATACCATTAAGCCAAAGACCCCCAAAGACCTAGCTGTACTTGAATAAATTTGGCTTACTACTGGTTGCATTGAAGGAGAATGTACACTGGGAACCATATGGTGCAGTAAGAGAGTGCTAAAAAAGTACCCATTACAGAACTGGGTTTCTGTTGGGTAATTTGGGGAAGGACTAAGGAAGTGAAGGTTTGCTCTATTCTGGGTGTTAGAAAGTGGGGCCAATTCTATGATTGGGCACTTTTTGGATACACAAACACATAATTAGGTAATAATTTAAAGTTTTTCACTACAGCTTTAAAATGTAATTTGTCAGTATATTAAATAAAACAACATACATCATTTTGAATTTGTTATGTGTGAACTGCAATAACTTTAAAAAATGAACAAATAGAAAATCATATAGAAGCTCTCTGTGTAATTCTTGTACCAAGTATAATCTATCTATAGACTATAAACTATCTACTTTAATTACTATCTTTAATTGAAGTATTCTTTTCTTTCCTTTTCTGTAGACATAAGTGACACCTAGAGGACAGAAAGTTAAAAACTGTCCAAGTAATATTTTATGAGCATTATTTCATATTAATTTAAAAATTAGAGGAGGCAAATACAAACGTGTATGTGTATAATACAAAAGCATTTGCATATTTTAATTCACTGATATCTTAAGAAATAAGAGCTCAATTAAAATTATGGTTTATAAATATGTTTTATATATATTTTTTTTATTTAAGTAAGATGTGCCTTTGAAATGCATGTGTTTTGCTCCCTTATGTTTATCTTAGTTTACCCTAAGGAGCAATAAAGACTTTCTTATGAAAGGAATGACTGAGGCTGAGTTGGTTTGCACCAGTATGAATTGTTTTCAATACTGCTTCTTGTTTGCCTAAATGGAGACATATGTAAGATTTATGTAAGAAGAAAACAAAACAAAACTCAGAAACGCACTTTATCTCAACTGTTCTTTCCTCCTATGAGGTAGAACAAGGTAACAGTAATCTAAGCCATGTATGTGAAAATGAGCTCATATTTACACAGTGTTCTCCACAGTAACTTCTTATTAGGAGTTAAAGCAAATATCACTGAAAATTGTATGGAGGTGTACAGACAAGCTGTAAAGAATAAATCAAGCTCTGAATCAGGCATTTGCCAAGAGAATTCTTAATGACTATTAGAATTAATGGAGTTGAACCCATGCTTTATCTGAGCCAAATCAGTGAGAACCACATATTCTTCTTAACTGCACCTTTTTACTTTGAAGTAGACCACATTAATACAAATCAAAGCAGCATATTTGAAAATATGTGGTGTAAGTATAAGCAAGTGCAGAATTATACATTGTCCTCAAAAGTACATTCATATTGTGAGTTACAAGGAATATAGATAACACTAGAATGTATATGTACAAAATTTCAAACTCAACTTGGTGATGGCAAGGCTCACTTCAGGGCCAGGGTCATGATAGGGGTCAGGCTCAGTGTCAGGGTATTGATAAAGTATTTCATGATGTTAGGTAGTGTCAGGCTCAGGATAAGGGTAGAATACAGGTCAGGATCAGAACCAAGATTTGTGTCAGGGAGAGTGAGAGTGAGGGTCAATGTTATGGTGAGGGTGAGCTTTAGGGTGACAGTAAGGATAAGGATCAGGGTCAAAGTGTATCTCAGGGTCAACATAAGGGTCTCACAGTCAGTGAAGTGTTTATTGTCAGAGTGAGAGTCAAGGGACAATCAGGTACGGTGTCCAGGTTAGTGTCAGAGTGAAGGTAGAGGACAGAGTCAGAATGATGGTGAGTGTACTATTACAGTCAGTGTCAGAGTGATAGTCAGGGTCAGGTTGAGAATCAACCCTAAAAGGTTACTTTTAGGGTCACTGTGAGAGTCAGGGCCAGAGTGAGGGCCAAATAAGGGTCAAATTATAGATGAGGCTTGATGTCAGTTTCAGAAGCAGGGTGAGGGTTAAGATCAAGGAAAGATGAGAATGTGGGCTCATTGATTAGGGGATAGTCAGAGTGAGAGTCAGAGTCTAGTTGAAGGTCAGGTTCACTATCAGTGTGAGATAAGAGTCAAGGTATGATCAGGGTCAGGGTCAGTCAGGGTTATGATTTGGGAATTGGTCAGGATCATGGTCAGATTGTCAAGTAAGGTAAAAAGGGTGGGGAGGTCAGAGATAGTATCAGGGTCAGCGTCAGATTAAGGATAAGGGTCAGGAAGAGGGTGAGGATGGGGATCAGGATGAGGGTGAGAGCCTGATGTACAGTCATGGTCAGGGTGAAGGTCAGATCATGACAAGGGTAATGGTCATACTGAGGGTCAGTGTCAAGTCAGCTCAGGGTCATGGTCAGGGTGATGATCAGGTTCAGGTGAAGATCAAAGTAAGGATGATAGTCAGGGAAAGAGTCAGGGTCAAAATGAGTGTGAGGGTCAGAGTGAAAAGAAAGTCAGGCAAGGTCGGTTTCAAAATGTCCCGTTGTGAAAATACGGGTGTTAGTGTCAGAGTGAGGGTCATGCTCAGTTTCAGCTTCAGGGTTAGCAACACGGGAAAAATGAGGGTCAGGATCAGGATGAAGGACTAGGACAAGTAAAGGGTCAAGATGAGAGTGAGAGTTAGGGTCAAATGCGGGGTCAGGGACATTGTGAGTGTCAGAATAAGGTTGAGGGTGTGGATTATGGTAGTGTCAAGGCAATGGTAAGGAATAGGGTCTAGATGAAGGTGAGGGTCAGGTGAATTTTATGGTCAAGTGCAAGGTCAGGACAAATCTGATAGTAAAATTCAAGGTTCGTGTCAAGGTCATGGTAATGGTGAGGGTCAGTGTGAAGGTCAGGTGCATAGTGTCAGAGTCAGACTCAGGGCGAAGGTCAGTGTCAGGTCAATGTGAAGGTTAGAAATATAATGGAGGATAAGCTTAAGGTGAGAGTGAGGATATCAGGGTTAACTCATGGTGAAGTTCAGGATCAGGTTTAACATAACTGTCAGCATCAAGTTGAGTGTTATAATGAGAGTCAGGGTTATTGTGAGTGTAAGGATCAATGTAAGGTCAGGGGCAGGATAAGTGTCAGGGTCACCTTCAGGATACGGTCACATCAGATTGAGGGTCAGAATCAATATTGGGAGGATCAGGGTCATGTTAGGTTAAGGATAAGGGTGAGGGTTAGAATCATTGTCAGAGTGAGTGACAGAATCAAGGTCTATGTGAGGGTAGGTTTCGAACGTGGGTGAGGGTCAGAGTCAGATGCAGAGTGAAGGTATGTGTCTGGGTGAGGGAAAGGGCAAGAGGAGCCAGAGTCAATGCTAGGTTCACGGTCAGAGATAAGGTTAGGGTAAGGCTGAAGATTAGGGTCAAGTACAGGATAAAGTTACTGTGAGATGAGGGGGAGATTCTGAGTCAGTGTATATGTGAGGGTAAAAGTTAAGATTATAGAAATGGGGAGTTGGAGAGTGAAGTTCAGGGAGAAGATGAGGGTCGGATTCAGGGTGAAGGTTAAGTCAAAGTCAGAATAACGGTCAAAGTCAGATAACAGTCAAGGACAGAGTTAGGTTCAGAGAGAGGGTAATTTTTAGCATTGAGATAAAGGTAAGTGCATGTTTCAGGGAAAGTGTCATCTTGATAGTCAGGTTGAGCATCAATGTCAGAGCTAGTGTCATGATGAAAGAGTGATCAGGTAAGGTTCAGAGTCAATTTCAGGAACAGGGTCAGTGTGAGGGGGTAGTATCTGGGCCAGGGTCGGCTTCAGGATCAAGGTTGAGGTCAGGGTGTTTTCAGGATAAGGTGAAAATCAAGGTCAGGGTCAGGTTAATTCTAAAACTGGACCTGAAACTCAGCCTGACTTTGAGTCTTAACCTCACCATGTCTATGACACAATGCTGACTCTAATTGTGACTCTCACCCTCATTAAGATACTTCAATTCAGGTTAACCTTCACCTTGATTAGACTCACCCTTACCCTCACTCTCACCCTGACCTGACCCTCATACTGATACTAATCCTGACATAATCCTTACCTTGACCCTGCCCTAACCTTTATTCTCACCCCAACTCTGACACTTAACCTCAATCTGACTCTTGTTCTTGGCTGACCTTCACCTGACACTGACTATGACCCTCACCTAGACTCTGACATTTATGTTCACTGACCTTGAATCTGACCCTCACTCTCACATTTTTTCTGACCCATTACCCTATGCCTTATCCTCTTTCTAACACTCACCTTCACTCCTTCACTCTATGATGACCCTCATGCTGATTCTCACCATGACCCTGACTCTAAACATCACTAACATGTACATTCACACTGACTGTAAATCTAACTCTGACCCTCAACTGACCCTGACACTACGCCTGAGTTAGACCCTGATTCTCACATTTACACAATACAGAATCTAAATGTCAACCCTATTCCTACCCTGATCCTGACACTGATCCTGACACACTGACTCTGTCCTTCATGCTCACACTTATCCTGATGCTTAGTCTTACTCTTACACTGACCCTGTTCATAAAATAGACCTAGAACCTGGCACTGAGCCTGACGTTGACTCTGATTTTCTCCTTCCTCTGACACTATCCTCATAATGACACTGACTTTGACTGTCGTCCTGATCCTGAGCCTGGATCAGTTTCCAAAACTGATCCTACCCTCTCCTCATGTTCACCCTATTAAAGAACCTGCCCCTCAAACTGACTCTGATGTCACCCTGACACTATCTCTAATCTCCCACTCATCAGAAGTTACCCTGAAATTGACCTTCAACCTGAGCTTAACTCTGATCCTGATCTAATCTGTGACCCAGATTGACACCCTGAACTTGAACCGAACGTTGCCCTTAAGCTTTACACTTCTCTCACTTTCATCCTGCTCCTGAAACTTACCTTCACCCTGACCCTGAGCCTTCACCTAATCCTTACCCTGAAACCTTAAACTACTTTGACCCACATTAGGCTTCTCACCCTTACCCTTCACCCGATCTGACTCTCACCTGAATTTTACCCTGAATCAGATAGTTACCCTGACTCTCATCTGAATGTGACCTTGATTCTCACCTCAAAGCTTACAATCACGCTGACTCTCACACTGAGCCAGACTTTTACCCTTCCCCTGATTCTGACCCTCACCTTGAACCTGGCCTGTACCTGACACTCACCCTACCCTGCCATGATTTTCTCTGTATACTACCCTTATACGGATCTGAATTCTGGACTTGACCCTGAACCTGGCCTAACTCTAACACTCATTCTGATCTTCAGCACAACCCTAACTCTTACCTTGATACTCAACCTGACACTGATCCTGACCATCAACTTGACCTTTCTCTGAAACGTACATTTACCCTTACCTTGACACTGACCATTTCTCTCTGACTCTGACCCTGTTTAGCCATCACCTTATTTGACGCTCTTCTGAACTTCACTCTCATCTTACCCTCATCATGTCTACAATCTTGATCTTCACCCACAAATTTACACTAATCTCGAACCACCCCATCTCAAATTAACGATGCATCTGGCACTTGACCCTGACCTTCCAGCTCATATTGAACTTACCTGCCATCAAGAACCTGACGTTAACCCTCACCCTTACCCTGACTCTTATCCAAACCATCTCCTTTCCCCTGCACTTCACTCTGACCCTCACCATAGTCTGAATCTCATCCTCCTGTGGACATGACTCTAACCCTAATATTCTTCTTGACACTGATTCCAACTCTCACCCTTATCCTCAAGCTGACACAGACCCTGAAGTTTAGCTGCCACTGTGACAGTCACCTGATACTCACTCTGATCCTGACCCTTACCTTGACCCTGACCCAGATCCTTTCTGACTCTGACATTTGAAGTTCACCCTGATACTGACTCTGACCTTGATGTTGGCCTGATACTGACATTCACATAGACCCTGACCTTTAATGTGATCTTACTCTCACACTCAAGCTGATCCTGACTTTAAATCTGAACCTGACTTTAAACCACCATGACCAAACCCTGACACTCACCCTCATGCTCATCCAGACCCTACCCTATTCCTCACTATATCCCTGATATATACCTTCACACTGAGCCTGACACTGAACTTTATCCTGAATCTGACTCTGACCCTGAGGTGTGCCTGACTTTCATAGAGACCCTCATTACCATGACCTTGCCTTTGACCTAGAACTTTACCCTTCACCTCATCCTGACCCTGCACTTGACACTGAAATTCACCTGACACTAATGCTAACCCTCATCCTGGCTCTATTCCTCAACATTCCTCAACATGATCCTGATGCTGACCCTCACCCACACTCCTAACCTCTTTCTGACCCAGACCTCACCTTCACCTGTGTCCCTGATACTTCAGTTGATCCTGACCCACATCCTGTTGCTGACTCTGATGCTTGCCCTGACCCGAACCTTTATCATTACTATGAACTGGACCTTTATCCTGAATCTGACATTAACACTAACCCTTTCACATTAGCACACTTTGACATTGATCCTTACCTTGATTCTCTCTTCACTCTCACCCTTAAACTTATTTTGGTCCTTAAACTCATTCTGATCCTGACCCTTTCCCTGACTGTGATCTTACCTTGACCCTCACTTGAACCTGATCATCACCTTGATTTTGACCCTGACCCTGGAGCTGACTTGAAACTGACCCTCAATGTGACTCTCATCCTTACCATTACTCTGACCTTCACCTTGACAATGACCTTGAATCAGACCCTGAGCCTCATCTGATCTTTATATTCATCCTCACTCTTTTCATACCCCTTATCCTCAAATCTGATTCTGACCTGATGTCAGCCTGACACTGTTTCTGACTCCCCTATTCCTCCTACCCTGTCCTTGACACTGAACTTGACTCTACCCCTGACCAACACCCCAAACCTGACCAACACCTTGACTTTAATCATAACTCTCACTCTGGACTTGTCACTACTTTCATCCTGAACCTACTTTTACCCTGATTCTTATGATGACCCTGAGTGTGAACTAAATCATACATGAATTCTTACTTGATGCTAACACTGAACTTGACCTTGACCAGTACTCTGATTTTCACTCTTAGTTCTACCTGTCTTGAACAATGACCCTTATACCAAACCAGACCTCACTCTCACTTTGACTCTGATCCTAACCCTAACCTGATTCTGAAGCTCACTTTGACTCTTACTGGACCCTTATTCTGACCCTGACTCTCACTATGACCCTGACAGTGACCTTGGTCCTCAGTCTGACCCTGTTGTCCCTGTCACTGACCATTATACCAACACTGACCCTGAAATGTATACTCACCCTCACCTCGGCTTGCCTCTGATCTTCACCCTCATTCTAATGCTGACCCTGAACCTGTGACTGGCCCTTCTTCATTTTCATCTTGATACTGAGCCCTTTACTGACCCAGATCCTAAACCTGATACTGATCTTATCCTGATTCTTACCCTGGCCCTGAGTCTCACCCTCACGATGTCATTGACTCTGAGCCCCACCTTCACCCTGTCATGAGCCTGACCCTGATCTTCATCATGACCCTGACTTTAACTTTACCCTCACCCTACACCTTGCCTTCGCTATCATCCTGAAGTTGAGCTTAACCCTGACTGGACCCTCACAGTGACCCTAATCCTGACCTTCCTTCAACCACAGCTGGACCCTGATGTAAGCAATCATTTCCAAATTGAATTTGAGCATGACACTTTCTGGCATGCCTTCACCCTCTAGTTTTATCTAGGTTTCTTGTAACTTGAAATAAAAATATACTTTTGAGAGCTATGTATATGTAGCAACTTGCTTATGCTTGTACTGCTTATTTTCAAATAGGCTGCTTCAGTTCATGTTAATAAGGTTTAATACAATGAGGTTTAAAAAAGAAAATATACGGTGGCTGTTACTATTTCTATTTGCTACTATGATAAATTATCCCTCTGGAGGCTTAAGGGTGAGAGGGCTAAAAATGGTTCCAAACTTTTTCCCGGGTTCCACACTAATTCAAGCCCCCTAAGAAGCTCACCGGGCTGGCTAGGAGACCATGGTCATGCTGGGCCCCATCCACGGCACATGGTTTAATACTTTTCCCCTGGCAGATGAGGTGTGGGTGGGGCAGATCAGCTCGTACAATCCAGGCAGCAAGGGAGGGAGGAGAGAACAGGACACCAGGATTCGGTTCCTGGATCGTGGCTTGCAGCTGTGGACCTTAGTGCTGTAGCCACTGTAATGGATTCTTTAGCATCGTTTTACTAAATTAAAGGTATTATAGTGGGTACTCGACAAATGGTTTGCCATAGAGAATGATAATACACACATCAGTCGTGCCTAACAGGAGCAAAGGAGGTCAACACTATGCACTTTGTGATCTCTCACAGAAGAAAACACAAACCTTTGCTTATGTTTTCAGGAGTTATTTTTATACAAGCTATTTTTAAAAATTGAAAAATAAAATGGCTTTACAGGCCACAAACCTATGCATCTTACAAAATCAAAATCAGAAATTACTCTTAGAGGTGACATAAACTTCAGAAAGTTCATACTGGAAAAGGTTTCCACTAAGAAGTTTCTTAGAAGAAAATGCCACTGAACTAGTTTAGAGCAATTGATGAAGTGAAAAAAATATCTTAAGACTTCAGAATGCTTCCTATGTACCAGAGCCAGCCCTGGGTGCTATGGCTACAAAAGGATTAGTTAAGCATATCATTAATGAGAAAAGACTGATATTTCTGTGTTAGACAATAACTCAGCAGAACACTACAGCACACAAAGGTCAGGGTGGAAAAAAGACAACTGATTGTTCATGATTATAATCAGATTTTCTTGACTGCATTACTGTTTTCTTCTTACGAGAGGAAAATCAAAACCAGTAAGAAAAAGTCCAGATATTAGAAAAAAGAGGAAGAAATGGACATGACTTACTAAAAAAATATTTTTTTTTAAATGGAGCCTTTTCTTGATCAAATAGAATCTGTTTTCAGCTTGCCAAGTGTTTTTAATTGGTTTTAATCCTTTCACTATAAATAGTACACATAAGGAACTGATCTTGTCATGTCATTTCTGACTTGGTTGTAAGCCTCATCACCAACATCATCAATGAGTATTTCTTATGTAGCCACAGGTTCCATAGCCCTGAATGGACAAGGCAGATAGCAGCACTATTAAATTATAAAAACCTAAGAAACATAGGCCCAATATAGAGTATTTTACACTACATAGGACAGGAGAGGAAAAGCAGAAGCAAATGATAACTGCTCTAAAGCTATGAAAGTAGATGAGCTTCCTATAAAAGCTCATTTAAGAAAGAAAAAAAAATCTTATTGCCAAGTTCATTTTAATACGGGTATTTAAGTGTCTTAAATGTGCTGCATTGTAGGAATCACCTGAGAAATTTGTTCAACAGTCGGGACTCTCACACCCTTTGTGTAGTTCGAATTTCACCCCTATGTCATCGCACACATCAGCAGGCTTAAGAAAAACCATTAAGAAATCCCGTTTTAGAAAGAAAGAAGATACACAAAAAAAGAGGGAATTCTGCTAAGTTACCTGGATTTTCCATTTAAATAACTATAGTGGTGTTTGAGTGGCAACCCTGAAGCTTCAGACATCATTCAGTCTCTAACAAATAGTTTACTGTAAAAAAAGTTAGCACAAGATTTTGCTTTGTTCAAGACCAAGGTTAAATTTACAATTAAAAATTATATATATATATAATTTTATATTTATAATATATAGAATACACACACACACACACACACACAGAGGGTGCCAAAAAATGTATACACATTTTAAGAAAAGAAAAAACTGTATTAAAATTACACTGATGGCGAGGGTAATGGGGTGGTAGATGAGGGTAAAGGGGATCAAATATATGGTGATGAAAGGAGAACTGACTCTGGGTGATAAACACACAACGTGATTTATAGATGATGTAATACAGAATTGTACACCTGAAATCTATGTAACTTTACTAACAATTATCATCCCAATAAACTTTAATTAAAATAAATAAAAAAAAAATTACACCGATAGTAGCCACTTTGAGTACCTTTTGTAATTGCAGAAGTCAAACATGACTTGTATTCATCTTTCGTTATTGGTATATATTGAGTATTACAATTTTAATACAGTTTTTTCCTTTCTTAAAATGTGTATATATTTTTGGCCCCCCCCCCCGTATATATAAAACTGTATTTAACTAAATAGCATAATAGTGGATGTCTTCTTAGATGGTTTAGTTTTATAAAATTCCAACAGTAATACAAGTCATAAAGATCTAATACGTTAATCAAATTGTAATTTCCAGATTCTTAACTAACTTTTAAAACTAATTTAATAAATTATGTTTAAATGCCTATAATTTCTAAAAGAAAAATACTAAAACTGCTGACTAAATATAATTTTAATTTACCCTTGCTTCTTAAAATGTCAGTAGATTAATAAAAAGTGAAAATACCTTTGGATGACAATACATATATCTTTGGTTTTTCTTTTAAATGATAAGAGATAAATGCTCCCCCAAAATCACCAGAATGGTTTTTAACTTTCTATCCTCTGGGTGTCTAGAGAAAAAAAAGATGGATTACTTTAAAGATGGTAATTATTTGTGGTGCAATTCATAAAAGTATTGTATTACTTACGGAGCATTTACAACAGCAGTTCTACAGTGGATTGATTACATTCTAGGGTCAGCTAATTGAGCTGGCACAGTGAGCCCAGGCCCTAGTACTCCACAGTGTTATTTTGAGTTCACCAGTTTCTTATCCCATATCCCTCATTACATTGTGAGCATTACAATGGCAGAGAATGAAACTTAATCATCTTTGCATCCCTATACGTAATTTAGCACCTGGCACGGGGTAGGCAGGCAATGTGTTGGAAAGAAGAGGGGAAAGAAATACTGTACCCAGTTTATTTATCTTTTTCCTCTATATCTGAATTGTTATCAGTAATGAGATAATTGACCTAATGATGCAATGCTAGAGTTGCTGGCCTGATAGCTGGAAGTTTACATAAAAATATTAAGAATAGCTATTGGATGGAGTATGCAGCAAAAAATACCTATACCACTCACTTCTGGAGGTTTATTCTTTTGGATTTTCAGGTTTTTGTTTTCAAAAGCACTTATTAAAAAGCTGAGGCCACAGGAAAAGCAAGGATATTGTCTGTTGTGTTCAACACTATATCATGTCATCGAGGACTCTGTTTATTCATCACTATATTCCTAGAGTCAGAGCAGTGACTAGAACATAGTAAGAATTCAGTAAATGTTAGCGGAAGGGTTAACTTTCTTGTACCAACTCTGATTGATTGCTGCTGGCTGCTGGCTGCACTTTGTTAACAAGTGCGATGCTATTTCAGCAATAGATTAGCGATGTCTGCCATGGCCACAATAATGCAAAGTGATACATTGTAACATGTTTGCCATGAATGTGTTAAAGCACTCCTCTTGCTAACATTTTAGACAGTTGTTGACTGCCAAGAGGAAGACTATGGTACTGGGGGTGGGGTGGGGTGGGGAAGAGTATTGACTAGGTGGGGTGGGGTGGGGAAGAGTATTGACTAGGAGCCACTAAAGTGGCTCTGAGGTGGAAATGAGAATTCTGGAAGGCAGATTCAGCTGCCTCCATTTTTGGCTGAGTATCTTGGTGGAAAAGGAAAAATTTCAAGTGTCAATGGAAGAAACATCCAAACCTGTAGAGAATTTTAATGAGTTTATTTGAGCCAAACTGACGACAATTGCTGGGAAGCAAAATTTCAGTGGATTGAGAAAATGCTCCAGAAACTGAGTTTTATAGCTTATTTGATACATTAGAATCAAAGGAGGAGACATAGGGAAAGTTACATGAAATCTATTAGTGATAGATTAAGGGGGTGAGAGAAAGAAAAGTGTGAAAATCTCTGGGATTGGATAAAAAGTAAAATGGAGAGATGCATACTTCTTTCACATTGGTGGCTATAGGGTAGTTAATAATGAACATTTGCAGCACGAGGAAATGGTATTCAGGGAACAACGAGGTGTCCTGTAGTCTCCTGTTCTGGTGCAGTGGGTTGTGTCCTGAAGGGTCTGGAAAAGGAGATTACTCTGACATTCTAAGGGTAGGTTATATTAGATGCAAAAAGACAATAGACAGGCTGACTTAAGGTAAAGATTGACCTTTGTCACAGAAGCTACAGGCCTAGGATGTGACTACCCACCTGCTTTCAGTTAGGAATTTCTATGTGGTGAATTTCGGTCTCTGAGTTTATAGGGCCCACCATGCTGGCCTCCTCTGAGCTTGTCAGGTGTAGTGAGGGGCCCTTTTCCATCCACGCTAGCTTTATTATTTGCTAGGCTTTTTTGTTTGTTTATTTTGTTTTTCCAAAAACTAAACGTTAGGTTGTGGAATGTTGTAGTGTTTTAATATTTCATAATTGAATGAAGGGATTGATGGACAATGAAAAGGTTTTCATGTTTATGTATTGCGATTGTGCATGTACTGGGTGATTAATTTTATACTCTTTGCACATGTATTCCTCCTCCAATTAGAGAGAAAGAGAAAAAGCAATGTTAAGGCTAAGAGATAAAGAAACAATTTTAAAGAACAAAGAAATGGATTTATAATTCCCTGTCCCCAGAGTCTTACATCTTTCTCTGGTTAGGAAGCAGATGCACTCAAAGTCATTCCAAAGCTAGAGTATTTCAAGGCTTTGCGTTCAAGATCAGAATGAAAGTGTTTGCATGTATTTTATTAAGAGCTTGAAGAGAATTTGAGGGGTGGAAGGAGACATTTTATAGCATAAATACAGAGTTTATACTTCTCCCATGTCAAAAATTACGTGAAGTATGTCAGTGCTGCATAAAGCAGCATTCATTTGCATCTGGAATTGAGCATGCTTTATTGCACACATGAGGGGCAATTGAGTTTTCTGTCACATTGTCACACATGCAGTTTGAGGTATGGAACATACTGCTTAACCCTTTCTTCTTGCTTCCCACCATCCTAATAAGAGGAGGCAACCCAACATTCCTGTTGAAGAATGATTTGTTCATTCATTTAATAAACATTTAGACTTGGGCCAGCACTCAAGTTACAGAACCAACTAAGGTCATTTTTTTCTCATGGTGTCTGTTTTTATTTGGGTTTCTTCTAAAATAGACCCTGAGACAAAGGCTTGGGTGCAGGTAGTTTTTTTGTTTGTTTGTTTGTTTGTTTGTTTGTTTTGGTGGGAGAAGACAATCCCTGGAAGCACAAATAAGAAAGTGGAAAAAGTGAGACAGGAGAGCGGAAACGGTGATAAAGCATGCATAAAGCTTTTACAGCAGATTAGTGCAGTAGGCAACGAGGCTCAATTCTCCTGGGGATCCTCCGAGAAACTATATGGCATCTCAAACTATGTCAGAACAAAGGTTGGGGCATTTATTTACGCAAATACCTAGACTGTACCTGCAAAGCTCCCATGGTGCAGGAGAGAACATCCATGTAGCGGATGAGAGACCCTGAGTCCTGAGTTGAGATATTGTCAGTGTGCCAAGGCCCGTCTACCATAGCTACAGGTGAACTCAGGTGAGCCAGGGAGATATTGGGCAGTGCATCAATAGCATCTTTTATTTATTTATTTTTACTTTGTTCCAACAACAACAATAGATGAATTTATTTACATTGATGAATATGTTGACACACAGATGTAAGTTTTGGATTTTGCCCCTTTTTTCCTCAGTAATTTACCATTTCTAAGATACAGTAGAACCACTTGTAGATAGTTGAAAGCATATTCTGTAAATGTATAAATTAATCCCTTGATTTAAAAAATCTGCTTTAAATTGGTAATACATGCCCATGATATAAATGTACAGAGGAGTATACAGTGGAAAGTGAGTGTTATGGGTGTCAATAGCATTTTGAAAGCAAAATTTTTGCTTTCTCTACTCCAAAGCAGGGTTCATTTTGGAGCCAGGAAACCTCAGACTGAGCTAGGTCCTGGCTGCCATGTATGGCCCTGTAGGTTGTGCACTGTACAACTCCAGGGACTGACACTTATAGAGACTTAAAGTAACTGTTGTCCCCACAGCTGCGCAATGAACAATCTGTGAAACATTTCACATGAACTACATTATAATTGGCATTTCTCGGAGCCATGCAACGCACAATCTGCAAAGTACACACACTTTCTCTTTATAAGAAAATCCTCCTATGAAGAGCAGATATTATTTTTGGAAGAACAAAGAATAAATTATTATAAAGCATTAGAGGATATTTTAGAATAAAAGAGACTTCAGTTAATATATTTGCATCAGCCCAGCAATAGTTACAAGTTCTAAATGGCAATTGGACTCGAGACCCAACAGGCTTTGACCTTACGCTATCTTTTCTTAGCTTTTTAGATAGATACAGGACCACATGCACAGCATCTGTGTCTCATTGGGAGGCCCAACTGCTACCTGAATTTCCAGCTTTTCAGCTTTCTTCACCTACACAGGACACATATAGCTGCCACACATACCTGGTATAGGTGTGTCAGCTTAGCACAGAGAGGCTGCAGCCTCAGTTTCCCACCAATTCTGTAGATCTATCCAGTTTAAGTCTCTTCCATTCTCAGCATGGTCCCAACAATGAGAGGTTTTACAGCAAACAAGCCAGACACAACCTTCCACATGTACTTTAACTTGTCTTTTCCAGTGAGACAGTACTATAAGACGACAAACTCCGAATTTGTTTCAAAGGCAGATCGTGCTTCAGTCCAGGGCTTGATGTTAATAACATTTTACTCACAATAGTCTGCATGATTTTTTGATGTATAAGAACACAATGCATATTGTGGCCCTCATCTCCAAATTCCTACCCAAAGCAATTGACAAATACTGTAAACTTTCATGTAAAAAAATGCATCGTTAAAACCAATTTTTTAAAAAATTATAAATTAGTCTCATTATTAGTTATAGAATATTTGGAAAAGAAGATATAGGCACACAATACATATTTTAGAGATATAGTTCTCAACTTAATTTTAAATCTTGATTGTAAGTCCTATCCCAATTTTCTTGTGTAAGTTTTCTTTTAGAGGACTATTTTAGAAGTTGAGAAATAGAGGTGAAAAGAAAGGTGGCATAATAGATCACCTACGATTGCTATTGATCAATCGTTGAAACATAGTTTATCAACATGACAGAAGTAGTTCTGCCTTGAATTACAACTTATTATATGCAAGCATAAAGTAAACTTACTGTGAGTACTTATGCCAGCACAGTACTCTCTAAGTACTTACTGAGGGTAACTTACATATCGCATGGGAAAAGACTCTATATTTAGAACAATATAGAAAAATTACTTTGTTTCTGAGGGAGTAGCCAACTGTATTCTCACTTTCTTGAAACTTAGTTTAATCATTCTTTCCCCATGTTTACGAAGATAAAAATCTAGGTTCTTCTTTGATTTTCTCATTTTATTTCTGCAAGCAACCTATAGTCTCATTGATCATCATAATGACTTTTAGAAAGAGAGATGATTACCTGCTCTTGTGAAATGGCCAATCTATTGTCAACAGGCTCTCAACAGAACTGATTTCTCATTGCTCTGGTTAGATTCAGCTGTGATTCTGAGACAGCTCATTTCTTGAAATGAGATCATGGCAGGCCACTGGCAGTGAATTCTGGGAGAGGTGGAGGGTCAGAGACACGGGACAGGGATTGCTATATGGATTCCACACATTGTTTTGCCAGGAACACATACTGCGAACTGACATCCTTTGTTTTCCAATGGTCAAAAATATCGGAAGAATAATTTTCTGGAGAAAGGACACCCTGAAGATTTAAGTAGCATTACAAATCCTCGGGTGCTGGCTTCTAGGAGTCTGAAGGCCTATTGAATCTTTTTAATGAATGTATATCAGTTTTGATTCGGAACCAAAGATGCAACCGTGTCATATGGTCTCCTCTAGTTCCTTCCTCCCTTCCTCTCTCCTTTCCCTTCTGTCCTGCAGTCCAACACTGACCCCATGTTATGTGTCTGGTGCTGAGTATACAGTGTTGAACTTGATAGAGATTGTCCCCATCTTCATGGATTTTATAATCAAGAGACAGATGTTAAAAAAAAATGAATGCAGAAACATAGTGTGGGGACAGAGCCAGGAGTGCAGTTTCTAGACTCTCGGCCTCATGTGGAAAGGTGCTGGTTCAGGTATCAACTGAGATTGGCTGGCCATCAGCTGTGGCTAGTTGGCCGTCAGCTGTAACCAGTGAGCCATTGGCCATTAATATAACTGACATGGCTATGCTTGCAGAAAATGGGGGCTAGCAAGAAGATGGTGACTGAGCTGGCAAGCGCAGATTGCTGTTAGCAGGGCGGATTGCAGCTAGCAAGTGGGGTTGGTTGGCTGGTAGAAAAGTAGACGGCAGGTTGCAGATCGTGTGGCTCAGGAAGATCTTGCTTCCTGTATCTCCAACCCAGCCGCCAGCGAGACTACAGTGGTATGACTCCCCTATCAATGGCCCTGTGGGTGTTCCTTTGTGGCCTCACCATATCCTGCGTTCTTATGTGGGGAGTGGGACCAGAGACCCCGAATGCCACTTTGCATGACACATAGAATTACAAACTGCAATAAATCCTGGGGGGAAAATATGACACTACAGGAGAAAACTGGTGGGAATAGGGTGATATGAAGGAGCAGACAACATCTGAGGAAACAACATTAAGCTGAGCCTTGAGTGAAGGTCAAGTAAGAAGGAGAAATGTGGGGTGGGGGTTGGGCATGTGCAAAGGCCCCGAGGCTGAAGGAATGGACAAGATTGACTCCTCTGAGGAACTGAAAAGCCCAGTATTCCTAAAGCTTCATTAGAAAAGAAAGGTGACTGGTAGGCCATGAAGCTGAAGTAATAGTCAGGGGCCAGATCACTCCGGCTAAAGGTAAAGATATAAAACATCTGTTGAGAAATTAAAGCTGCTGTGGGGACAGAGCCAGGAGTGGAGTTTCCAGGGTCTCACTCTTACGTGGAAAGGTGCTCACTCGGGTAGTAAATGGCCATCAACTGTGACGGAATGGCCATCAGCTGTAACGAGTGAACCATTGGCCACTAATATAACTGCAGTGGCTACGCTAGCAGCAAATGGGGGCTAGCAAGAAGATGGTGGCTGAGCTAGCAAGAGCGGATTGCAGTTAGCATGGTGGATTACAGCTAGCAAGTGGGGTTGGTTGGCAGAGAGAAGTGGACGGTAGGTTGAGGATAGGGTGGCTCCTGCTTCCTGTGTGTCATGCAGGGGGTCAGGCGGGGTCTTAGCTCCCGCTCCCCACATAAGAACGCAGGACATTGTGAGGACAAAAAGGAACACCCATGGAGCCACAGACAGGGGAGTCATACCACTATATTCTCACTGGAGGCTGGGTTGGAGACACAGGAAGCAGGAGCCACACGATCCGCAATCCACACTCCGCCACTTGCTTTTTGGCCTCACCATGTCCTGCCTTCTTATGTGGGGAGTGGGAGCTGAGACCCCGCATGACACCCTGAATGACACCTCCAGAAGTAACTAAACTGAAAACTGACAGAGAATGTGGAGCTGAACCTGACTGACACATCACCTAAATGGTGATGTGTTGTCTTGTAATTATTTGGGGGAATAGTGGCCATTTTGCAATGTCAGCAGCATTGAATCTGAGAAATGACAACATGAAGGTATTAACTCACATTTTTCAAGTGATTCTTTGAATTCTAAGGGCAGCCACCTCGGGAAAGATCAAGAAGATGAATGTCTGGTCTGCAGTGTGGCGCCTAGAGTGTTCACTTAGGACACATGCTGGGAGCCTAGAAGAAGAAAAGGTCGTGCCCTTTGCAGTGGAGGACTGCTGTTTGTTTGACAGAAGGTAATGAATAAAAAGACCACAGTGCCACAGAGCTGTTTGGAAGGTTTGCAATGAGGAAGGAATAAAATGGCACACTGAGCTGGGAGAGGCACGTAATGAGGGAGTTGGTGAGTAGAAATTCTAAGTAATACCTACCTTTCTTTTAAACTTTTCCATATCGGTAAATTACCTGGGGCACGTAATACAGCTTCACGGATTGCTGTCTCCCTCTCTCCTTCCCTCCGGCAACTCTGATTTATGAAGCAAAATGACATTGCAGGGGTAGGGAGCACTTTGATTAAAGTTGATTAAAGAACATTGTGTGTCAGCTTTTTTGTGAGACTAAGAAACATTTCATCTTTGAAATGAAATGCATTAAATGTGTTCCACCTCATATGAAGAAAAAGTGTCGTTTGTTTATGGTGGTAAAATATGCGTAACATAAAACTGACCATTTTAAGTGTACAGTTTAGTGGCATTAAGTACAATCATGTTGTTGTGCAACCATCACCACCATCCATCCCCAGAACTTTCTCATTTTCCCCAACTGAACTCTGTACCCTTAAACACTAACCATGCCCCCCACTCCCAGACCCTAGTGACCACCATTCTACTTTCTCTCTGCAAATTTGACTTCTCTAGGTACTTCTTAAGAGCAGAATCATACAGTATTTGTCCTTTTGTGTCTGGCTTAGTGCACTTAGCATAATGTCTTCAAGGTTTATCCATATTGTAGCATGTGAGAATTTCCTTCCTTTTTATGGCTGAATAACATTCCATTGTATGGATACACCTCATTTTGTTTATCCAGTCATCTGCTGATGAACATTTGGGTTGGAGAAAAGGGGTCTTTTAAACATGGAGCAATACATGATCTTCTTTTCTTACATTATCTTACTTTTTCTTTCTTCCCCCTCCCTCCTTTTCTTCCTCGGTAGAAGAAGATTATAATTTGACTACAGGATCTTATCATTGGGAATCTTAAGGAATAGAACAATGACTTCCTTTTTTATTCTAATAGACTTTATTTTTTTAGAGCAGTTTTAGTGTTGCGGAAAAGCGGGAAGGAGATCAGGGAGAACACAGCTTTATTGCGCCGGCGGGCTCAGCGGGATTGTTCCCAAAGACTGAGCACTTACTGGGGTCGGGCGCTTTGTTTTATAGAGGTAGGCCTCCGGGTTGGGGGGAAATCTGGCTAGGGTGCTGGGGAGGTCCGTCCCTAGCAGCTGTGATCGCTCCACATTGTTTTGACGGGAAGGCCTCTAACTGTGGTGCCCGCTGGAGACTGCTCTGATTAGTATCGGAGGAGGGGGGATGGAGCTCCTAGTGGGGCCCGAAGGAAAAGACCGTCCCGACATTAGGTTCACAGCAAAATTGAGCAGAAACTACAGCTAGTTCCCATAAACTCCTTGACACCCCCCTGCCCCCCCCTGACACACACACACACACACACAAACACCCTCCTCTACTATTAACATCCTCAACCAGAGTGGTGCATTTGTTACAATTGACAAACCTACACTGAAACATAATTGTCATTCAGAATCTGTAAGTTAGGTTAATCACTTGGTATTGTGCATTCTATGGGTTTTGACAAATGTATAATGACACGTATCCACCATTATAGCATCATAAAAAATAGTTTTGCTGCCCTAAAAATCCTCCGTGCTTCGCCTGTTCGTCTCTCCCTGCCTCTGACTTCCTGAACCTTTGGAAACCACTGATCATTTTACTGTCTCCATAGTTCTGCCTTTTCTAGAATGTCATATACTCGGAATGGTACATACAGTATGTAGACTTTTCATGTTAGCTTCCTCCACTTAGTAATGTCTATTTAAGGTTTCTTCACGTCTTTTCATGGTTTGAGAGCTCATTTCTTTTTAACACTGAATACTCTTCCATTGTCTGGATGGACCACAGTTTATCCATCACCTACTGAAGGACGTCTTGGTTGCTTCTAAGTGTTGGCATTATGGCTAAAGATGCTATAAACATCCATGTGCAGGTTTTTGTGTGGACATAGTTTTCAACTATTTTCAGTGCCAGGGAGTGTCGCATCCAGCGCAACACGGGCAGTGAGGGAACGAAAAGGGGCAGCTTTAGGTTAAGATTTTTAAAAAAGAAAAAAGCAGAGACTTGATGCAGTTAAATCTCAGAAGGCCAGGGGGCCTCGCAGTCATAGAAGTCTGGAGCCTAGACTCAGACCAACCGGTGACTTTTATTGATATTCACATAAGGCATTAGCATTATTTATTCCACGGTCTGTGAATCTCATACATCTTAATAGAAAACTGATTCGAGTCAATCACCCTTGCCTGCAGACAGCTGGACTGTAAGTCTCAGCTTCACCAAGGGACAAAACCTATATGCATGTGAATAGATGGGGAGCACCTCATTGAATCACTTCCCTTGCAGGTTTTGGGAAGGCTTTCCTTAGCCTGAGGAAGGTGAGGGGCTGAGCTGACCACTGTGAACCCCGTGGGTTCTTGGTCCCCATGACTGCGTCTGGCTTGAGTTGTTCCTTCCGTGAGGAATCTTACTCGTCATTGACTGTCCAGTCATCTTTCTAGGACCAAACAGGGAGGCATGAGGTGCAAACACAAAGGTTTAGCAAAGTCCCTGAAATGATCCATCTTACAGACTCTCCTTTCTATGGGGGCAGGTAGAAGGATACAAAAGGTTAAGCTGTTGTGTGGCTACAAGGCAGCATAATTCCTAGATCATGTGCTCAAACTATCCTTAGCTTTGTAAAAATCCTGCCAAGCTGTTTTCTGAAGTGGCAAGGACTTCTTTTTGGGTGTTGTTGTTTTCTTTTCAGAAACCAGGAGTCTAGGCTTCATTAGAAAACTTAAGTCACAAGGTAGCAGTTTGGATCAAGTGAGAAAGTAAATAGGGAACTAGTCAGTCATCTACATGGGGCCTGACAGAAAATGTTTGTAATTTCTTTACTCAGTATAACTGTCCAGGTGAACAGGAAATGAGGATATGGAATCAGGAGAAGGTTTTTAATGACTTAATCATAACCATTAAATTATGAGTTTTTGAAGGCCTAAACCATAGTTTTTACAGAGAGAAAGGAGAGAAGAAGAGAGGTATCTCTGAAGGGTCAGGTAATGGTTTAGTATCAAGGATAAATAAGAAATTGTACGAGAGGCAGACTTGATAACCTGGCAGGTTGGAAGAAACATGGAACCACGATAGAAAATAAAGTTAGGGGGGTAAGATGTTTATAAAGAAAAAAACCCATATGGACATGTAGTTGGTGCTCCCCACTGGCTGATGGAATTAATTTGAAGAAGAATAAAAGTTTTTATTTGTGCTTATCCAGAAGAGGTGGTTTAATAGTGGACATTTTTGTTTTCATTTCCTATAATGAGAAGATCATGAACCCCGTTTATGTCTTCCCATTATTTCCTGTACCACAAAGTAAAAATAACTCAATTTGCCCTGGAATATAGCAATAGTCAGTGGCTGAGAAAAATCATTTGTTGTCGTCACGTGTCAGGTAAGTATCACCAGGGTGACCTATAAGTATCTATTGCCACTTTGACAGACGAGAACAGTTATAGCAAGGGCATCTCTGTGTTGTATTTCAATGTGACAGGCTTGCCAAACTGACGGGCAGTAAATACACAATGCACAAGGTTTTGGGGTAATTTCTACATGCAGTAGAGCAGAGATATCATCAGAGAATGTAAAAACTATGGTAGCTGAGCAAATTTCATCCCTATTATTTTTATATATGTCTTAGAAATCAAGTTAGAGCTTTATGTTGGGTCAAAACCCAATTATGGCAGATAATTGATTCACTGTCAAATCTGGGCAAGTTTATATCAACTTGCTCAGCTAGAGATAGATCAGCAACAAAAGCATCATATGGTGATACTGCCATAGCAGTAGTAATTATTTGTGAGAAATGGCCAATAATGCAAACTGAAAACAGAAAGATCATTTTTAATGTGCATCAAAATAACCAGTCATCATACAGATTTTTTTCTATGCATTTATAAATTATATATGGCCTCTAAGATTGTCTTCCACTGATCCTTGCTGCCTTGTATTTATGCCTGTGTGTCATTCTCTACCCTTGAGTGTGGGCAGGCAAAAAGGATGGGATGTCATCTCAGAGAACACGTTACAAATATCTGTGGCTTCCATCTTTGGTGTTCTCTCTCACTCTTTCTTGTTTGCTCACTCTGGTGAAAGCCATGTTGCAAGCTCCCGTGTGGAGAGGCCCTTGTGGCAAGGAATGGAAGGAGGCCTGCAGTCAGTAGGCCGTGAAGAATTGAGCGCTTCAGTCAACATCCTGTGAGGAACTGAAACCTGCCAACAACCATGTGAATGATCTTAGAAGTGGAGCTCCCCCCATTTGAGCCATCCAATGGAACTGCAGCCCCGGTGACAGCATGACTGCAGTCTCATGAGAAGTTTTGAGCCAACCATGCCTATCTAGGCCACATCCAGATTTCAGACACACAGAAACTCTGAGATGGTAAATCTATGTTGTTTTAAGCTGCCAAGTGTTGAGGTAGTTTGCTATGCTTCAATAAATAACATATAAATATACATATGTACTAAAGTTGGATAGCAGTATCTTTTGTCAGCAAATAGAGGACACTCAGCTGGCTTTTAGTATATGTGCTGCTGAAGCTAGTACATCAGCTGGGCTTTTAAAGAGAACTGTAGGCAATGTTAAGAAAATGAATGAGGTATAAAGAGGTAGCCAGGACTTACAACAGTGGGAAGCCATCATCACCCCTAGATTTGGAGGAGAAAGGGAAAGAAGAGATGTTATCAGAGGCCAAGTAGAGGGGGAGCCACAGAGGGCTGGCTGTCTTATAGAAGTGTTGTAGAGGGACAAAACACCAGCCCAAATTGGGTCCAAGCAAGGAGGGCAGAGAAGAAATGCCCTGACCTTTTTCTCCCGCCATCCTCAGATTTGCCCAGGACTTTCACAGGCCAAACTCAACTGGAAACCAGAGAACGGTTCCCAGGGGTCTGCTCCCTAGGACAGAGAACAAAGCAGAGAAAGTAGAGAATGGATCTCCTGAAGTATAGAAAGTGAAAAACCAGCATATGCTTATGCTCTTATGCAGCTGTTTTTATGTTTACTATCTTTCTATACCATTAAAGAGTCTTCTACATCATGGTTTTAAATAGCTATATATAGGTAATATAGTCAAATTATCTCAATCACACACCAATGAACATTTTTAGTTGTACAAAAATCCTTCTTTTGCTATGATACACAGTGAAATGAATATCCTTATAGTCATATTTCCATGGACTTTTAAAAATAGTTTCTTAGAGGGGCGGCCAGTTGGCTCAGTTGGTTAGAGTGTGAGCTCTCAACAACAAGGTTGCTGGTTCAATTTCCACATGGGATAATGAGCTGCGCCCCCTGCAACTAAAGATTGAAAACATAAACTGGACTTGGAGCTGAGCTGCGCCCTCCACAACTAGACTGAAGGACAACGACTTGGAGCTGATGGGCCCTGAAGAAACACACTTTTCCCCAATAAAAATTTTTAAAAAATAAAATCAAAATCAAAATAATTCCTTGGAACACAAAGTAAGAAGTAGCATGGTTGAGGATAAAGGACACTTTTTAGGATTTTGAACCATCTTGCCATATTGCTCAGAAAACTTGACCCTCCCACCAGAAAAAAAATCTGCCTATTTGGTTTAAAAAACATGCGTTATTGTTGTTTTAATTTCATTTTGGTGTTACTAATGAATTTAAAATATTTTTCACATGCTCATTAACTTCTTATATTTCTTTGTGAGCTTTGCCCATTTTTTATTGGTATTATTTCTTATTGATTCATAAGGGCTATTCAGTATTAAGAATTCAATGGCATATACTGCAAATATTTTTTCCAGTTTTCAGAAAAAATTTATGCACAGAACCTATTTCTTTACCTCAAGAATATTAAAATGTTTGCCTTTTCCTTCTAGTATTTTAATAGTTTGTCTCAAGTAAGGATTTTAATCCATTTGGAATTATTTTTGCAGGTAAAGTGAAAACAGGATTGACACATTAATTGCTTCTAAATGGTTATATCCCAAAACTGTTTATTGAAAGGACTATCTTTTATCCTCAGTGCTTTGAAATGGAAACAGAGTCACATGACAAGTATACCCTTGATCCTGTTACTTAAAGAACAACTATTCTTTAAAACAAGCTTTTTTCATGTTTCATTTGACTTCCTTCCCTTTATATATATTGCTATCCTTTGTGGATGGGTTAAAATACTTTCATGAATATCATTCTTAAAAATGATTCTGTTACTTTTATTTCCAGTAAAGTTCAGTAACAGGAGCTTGGAACTGGGCCTAGTCCTGGGTGAAGATTATGTCCTTCATTTCCCCTAAGCTAGGCCTAACTTGTTTTTTGATGTATGTTTTTGACCTCCTGCTAATTTTCATAAATACTATTAAGATTTTAGAACTTGTTTAAAAGTAAACTTGGCTTACAGCGGTAGATTTAACTGAGGAACACAATATTACTAGTATGATTTTACATGTTTAATGCAAGTGAGTGCTTGCCTCATTTCCTATATCTTTTAAAAATCAAATATTTGAGGACATGGCTTTGCCTGCAATGTGGTAACAATGGCAATGCATTGAAATATTTCATGTAAAAGTCATGCACAAATAGTAATAATCTTCCTGTTAGTAGTTCATGAAAAGGAGGCCCCAGGTCATGTTTGTAATATCTAAAGGGCTTCCAGTGGTATGGCATCATGGACTGTCTGATGAAGGTCTCACCTTTGTACAGTAGGAGAGAATATAACATTTCTTCTTTATTCTGAACAGCCCCTGATGACTGGTATTATCCTTCATGTTACTAGAAAATGGCATCAACACAATTTCTCCTTACAGAGTTAAAGACAACCATTGAATCGAAGGGAAAAAGAGTATCTCCTTAATTTTTTTTTTAATTAATTTTATTGGGGTGACAATTGTTAGTAAATTTACATAGATTTCAGGTGTACAATTCTGTATTACATCATCTATAAATCCCATTGCGTGTTCACCACCCAGAGTCAGTTCTCCTTCCATCACCATATATTTGATCCCCTTTACCCTCATCACCCACCCCCCACCCCCTTACCCTCTGGTAACCACTAAATTATTGTCTGTGTCTATGAGTTTTTCTTTCTCATTTGTTTGTCTTGTTCTTTTTGATTTATATACCACATATCAGTGAAATCATAGGGTTCTCTGCTTTTTCTGTCTGACTTATTTCACTTAGCATTATTCTCTCGAGATCCATCCATGTTGTCACAAATGCTCCTATATCATCTTTCCTTAACGCCGAATAGTATTCCATTGTGTATATGTACCACAACTTCTTTATCCATTCATCTATCGAAGGACATTTTGGTTGTTTCCATGTCTTGGCCACCGTAAACAAAGCTGCAATGAACATTGGAGTACACGTGTCTCTATAGAGAAATGCTTTTATATTTTTGGGGTAGATACCCAGGAGAGCGATTGCTGGGTCATATGGTAATTCTATTCGTAATTTCTTGAGGAACCTCCACACTGCCTTCCATAGCGGCTGCACCAGTCTGCATTCCCACCAACAGTGTATGAGAGTTCCTTTTTCTCCACAGCCTCTCCAACACTTGTTACTATTTGTTTTGTTGATGAAAGCCATTCTGACTGGGGTGAGGTGATATCTCATTGTGGTTTTCATTTGCATTTCTCTGATGATTAGCGATGTTGAGCATTTTTTCATATGTCTATTTGCCATTTGTATATCCTCTTTGGAGAAATGTCTCTTCAGGTCCTCTGTCCATTTTTCAATTGCGTTGTTTGTTTTTTTGTTGTTCAGTTTCATGAGTTCCTTGTATATTTTGGATATTAGCCCCTTATCAGAGGAACTGTTTGCGAAAATCTTCTCCCATTCAGTTGGTTGCCTCATTATTTTGTCAATAGTTTCTTTTGCTGTGCAGAAGCTTTTCAGTTTCATATAATCCCATTTGTTTATTTTAGTTTTTACTTCCATTGCCTTTGGAGTCAAATTCATAAAATGCTCTTTGAACCCAAGGTCCATAAGTTTAGTACCTATGTTTTCTTCGATGCAGTTTATTGTGTCAGGTCTTATGCTTAAGTCTTTGATCCATTTTGAATTAATTTTGGTACATGGTGACAGATAGCAGTCCAGTTTCATTCTTTTGCACGTAGCTTTCCAATTCTGCCAGCACCATTTATTGAAGAGGCTGTCTTTTCTCCATTGTATGTTTTTAGCTTCTTTGTCAAAAATTATCTGTCCATATTTATGTGGTTTTATTTCTGGGTTCTCAATTCTATTCCATTGGTCTATGTGTCTGTTTTTCCGCCAATACCAAGCTGTTTTGATTATTGTAGCCCTGTAGTACAAGGAAAAATCACGGAGTGTGATACCTCCAGTATTGTTCTTTTTTTTTTAATATTGCTTTGGCTATTCGGGGTCTTTTGTGGTTCCAAACAAATCTGATGATTTTTTGTTCTATTTCTTTAAAAAATGCCATTGGGATTTTAATGGGGATTGCATTAAATCTGTATATGGCTTTGGGTAATATGGCCATTTTAACTATGTTGATTCTTCCAATCCATAAGCACGGAATGTCTTTCCATTTCTTTGTGTCTTCTTCAATTTCTTTCAAGAATGTCTTATAGTTTTCAGCATATAAATCCTTCACATCCTTGGTTAAGTTTATTCCTAGGTATTTTATTCTTTTTGCTGCAATTGCAAAAGGAATTGTTTTTTCTCTCTTTTTCTGAGATTTCATTGTTGGTATATAAGAAAGCAATGGACTTTTGTACGTTGATTTTGTAGCCAGCAACTTTACTGTATTCATTGATTGTTTCTAATAGCTTTTTGGTGGAGTCTTTAGGGTTTTCTATATATAGCATCATGTCATCTGCAAAGAGTGACAATTTAACTTCTTCATTCCCAATTTGGATGCTTTTTATTTCTTTCTCTTGCCTGATAGCTCTGGCGAGGACTTCCAACACTATGTTGAAAAGCAGAGGTGATAGGGGACAACCTTGTCGTGTTCCTGAACGTAGAGCAAAGGGCTTCAGCTTTTCACCATTAATTATGAGATTAGCTGAGGGCTTGTCGTATATGGCCTTTATTATGTTGAGTTATTTTCCTTCTATACCAATTTTAGTAAGTGTTTTAATCATAAATGGATGTTGTATCTTATCAAATGCTTTTTCTGCATCAATTGATAGAATCATATGATTTTTGTCCTTTATTTTGTTTATGTGATGTATCACATTGATGGATTTGCGAATGTTGAACCATCCTTGTGCCCCGGGGATGAACCCCACTTGGTCGTGATGAATAATCTTTTTAATGCATTGTTGTATTCGATTTGCTAGAATTTTGTTTAGGATTTTAGCATCTGTATTCATCAGAGATATTAGTCTGTAGTTTTCTTTTTTTGTGTTGTCCTTACCAGGTTTTGGTATCAGGGTAATGTTGGCCTCATAAAATGAGTTAGGGAGTACTGACTCTTCTTCATTTTTTTGGAAGAGTTTGAGCAGGATTGGTATTAGATCCTCTTTGAAGGTTTGGTAGAATTCACTGGTGAAGCCATCTGGTCCAGGACTTTTGATTTTGGGAAGGTTTTTGATGACTGATTCAATTTCGTTACTGGTGATCGGCCTGTTTAGATTTTCCACTTCTTCATGATTCAGCCTTGGAAGGCTATATGTTTCTAAGAACTTGTCCATTTCTTCTAAGTTATTAAATTTGGTGGCATATAGTTATCTCCTTAATTTTTAAAGAAATTTTTTTTTATAGAAGTGCTTTTACTTTTTTTTTTAATTGGGGAATATTGGGGAACAGTGTGTTTCTCCAGGGCCCATCAGCTCCAAGTCGTTGTCCTTCAATCTAGTTGTGGAGGGCGCAGCTCAGCTCCAAGTCCAGTTGCTGTTTTCAATCTTTAGTTGCAGGGGGTGCAGCCCACCATTTCATGTGGGAATTGAACCTGCAACCTTGCTGTTGAGAGCTGGCACTCTAAGCAACAGAGCCATTCGGCAGCTCAGTTTTTCCTTAATTTTAGATCAGAGGAAGTATCTCAAAATTAAAATCAATAGTCTGGGCTAAATTTTATCTAAGGGAAGAGTTGTATCTAAAACTTCTAAGATCATTACTTACTGGAAATAAGTTCTGTTTTTTCTTAGGATGGCATAGTAGTATGTATCACAATGTGCTAATGCTCCTTAATAATGTATCTCTCATTCATCACATTCAGAATCTATAACATCAGTAGGAAAATACAGAACAAATTAAATATTTTCTACATACCATGCACTGGGCTAAGTGCTTTCCATGCACATATCATTCAGTCATGACCATCCTGTAGGATAAATACGATTATAAAATTTTAATCAGCTTTATTGAAGCATAATTTCAATATAGGAAAATGCGTCCATTTAAATTGTGCAATTCAAAGAAGTTTGGTAAATGTATACACCTAAGCAACTGCCACCACAATAATGATACAGAGTATCTGTCATTTCTTTTGTGCTCCCTTTGCAATCAGTACTTTGCCCCCACCCCAAGCCCCTGGAAACCACTGATATGATTTGTCACTATAGTTTTGTCTTTTCTAGAAGTTGATATAAGTGGAATCACAAAGTATGTAGTTTTTTCTTTTTTAGTCTTTTCTTTTTTTCACTTTTAGCATAAGGCTCTGAGATTAATCCATGTTGTTGCATGTGTCAGTAATTAATTTCTTTTTATTGCTGAGTAATATTTCATTGTATGGATACACCACAAATATTTATCCATTCACCAGTTGATGGAACATGTAGTTTGTTTTCAGTTTTTGCCAATCATGGATAAAGCTATTTTTAACAATAAAACTATTTTTAACAATAATGTAAAGCTATTTTTAACAATAATGTAAAAGTGTTTGTGTGGATACATTTTCATTTCCCTTGGGCAAATACCTAAGAGGTGCATTGGAAAGCTGGGGATAAAAAAGGAAGCATTTGGGGAAGATTTAATGATAGGAGAAAATTAAAAGATAATAAAAACACATATAAAAATATAAGAGGGTCATTGGTTTCCATAGTGGTTGTATCTTATTACATTCCCAATAGCAATGCTTGAGAGTTCCAGTTGCTCTTCATCTTTTCCAACAACACTGGTCTTTTTGATTTTTTTATTGTAGCCATTCTAGTGAGTATATAGTTGTACAAAGTATAATTAAAAAATACAGTAAATGTTTAAATAAAAAAGTTATTACAGTAAAAGACACATTGTCATTAATCCCCCTCAAAATACTCTCCGTCACTTCACACACACTTATCCCATCATTCTTGCCACTTTCTGAAGCAGTTCTGGAAATCCTCTTTCATGAGTGTCTTTAGTTGCTCTGTCGTGGCTGCCTTGATGTCCTGAATCATTTTGACTTGGAGAAGAGCCAGAAGTTGGACGTGCCAGATCTGGTGAATAAGGTGGATGAGGACACACTGTAATGTTTTTATGTGACAGAAATTGCTGTACCAGAAGAGCTGTGTGATATGGAGCGTTGTCATGATGGAGGATGAAGTAAAGACATTCACAAAAGAGGACTTCCAGAAATGCTTCGGGAAGTGGCAAGAATGATGGGATAAGTGTGTTCGAAGTGATGGGGAGAGTTGTGAGGGGGATTAATGGCAATGTCTTTTACTGTAATAATTTTTTTTATTTAAACATTCACCGTATCTTTTGATCACACCTCATAACTCACTGTGGTTTTTACCTGCATTTCTGTGATGTGATAGCCAGTTTCCAATATGGTACCCAGTGATCCTTATCTCCTGGTATTCATGCTTTGTATAGTCCAATCCCATAATGAATAGGGATGATCTGTGTGACCAATAGGCTATTGCAGGAATGACAACTGAGTAACATCTGAGGTCAGGTCATCAAAGACATTGTAGTTTTTGTCTTGTTCTTTCTTAGATCACTCACACTGGGGAAAACTAGCTGCCGTATCATGAGGGCACTCAAACAACCCTATGGAGAGGTCTATATGGTGAGGAACTGAGGCCACTTGCCAATAGCTAGCACTAATTTCCCAGTCATGGGAGTGAGCATTTTGTAAGTGGATCTTTCAGTCTCAACCACGTCTTTGGATACAGCCCTAGCCAATGCTGTGACTGCAACGTCACGAGAGAGACCCTGAGCCTACACCATTCAGTTAAGCCACTCTCTGATTCCTGACCCACAACTCTCGTGTGAGGTAATAAAAGTTTATTGTTGTTCTAAATTTTGATGTAGTTTGTTACTCAGCAATAGATAACCAATACAGATTTTGGTACTTGGAAATGGGGTGTTACTGTAACAAACATCTAAACTGTGCAAGTGGCTTTGACGTCAGGTAGTAGATGAAAGATGGAAGGGCTTTGAAGGGAGTTTTAGTGAAAGCCTATTGACAGAACCTTGATGACCTTTGAGGAGGTTACCAGCAAGGTCTAATGGAAAAGTATGATAGGCAGAATTCTAAGATGGCTCTCGAGATTCCTGCACCCTAATGTTTATGTTTTGCATAATTGCTTCACTTGTGTGTGACCAGAACCTGTTAGTATGATATTAATGCCATGGTTATGTGTATTACATGGCAAAAGGTATTTTGCAGATTTAATTAAGGTATCTAATCATTTGACTTGAGTTAATCAAAAGGAGTGCTATCCTGGGTGGGCCTGGACTAGCCCTTACAAGGAGCAAACAACAGCATAACAGATTCTCCTTCTGGCTTTGAGGGAGTGAACTAGCATGTTTTGAGATGGCCTTTGGAGGGTGCCATATGACAAACAGGAGAGCATCTGTGTCTTGCAGGCAGCACAGGGAAAGGTATTCTTGGTAGAAGGAACATGGGTAAAATGAGGAGGCTTGAAAGTGTACAGTCTGTGAGTAGTCCAGCCAGTGGGAAGAGTGACAAGAGACACCATCTGAGAGGTTGAATACATTGCTAAGGAGCTGGACTGTCTCACATGAGCATCAAAAAGGTGTCATTTACAACAGGGAAGTGACATTACCACCATCTCTAGAGAGCACTTCCTATGAGCCAGGAACTAAGCTAACATGCATGCATTGTCTCAATCCGTAATAGTACCAAAGAAGTTACTATCATTATCCCCTCTTTACAAGGGAGGAAACTCACTCTTAGAGAAGTTATGCCCTAACATAGTAGGTGATAGCTCAGGATTCAAAACACTAAAGGTATTCTGCTAATCATTTCTAGATCATCTCATCTAGAAGAGAGTCAAGATTCTAGCAGTGTCATGAAAGACAGATTGAAGAAGGGCAGACAAGGAACCTGCTAGGGCTACTGAAAGGGTTTTCAGCAAAGACGAAGGAGGCACATAGTAAAATTGTAAGCCTGGCTTTCCTGTGTTCTCGGTGGCTTTGGGCTGGCCACTGAATCTGTTGGAGCATCAGGACCCTCTGTAAAAGGAGGATGGCAATGGTGCTGACCTTACGACACGGTTGTATTAAATGAGAAACTCTGTCTATCACCTATCAGCCTGTCTGAGATGTAGTTGTCTCTGAATGTATGGGAACACAGAAGGTATTTAATACTGTAAAGACAGGTCCACTCCAGGAATATTTATTAGGTACTTAATAAAGTGGTCTTCGAGGTGTATACTGGTACCACAGTGAAGAAGGCCAGCGAATAAATAATTGAATAAATAATTTAAAGTGCAATGACTGCCAATAAGAAGAGGAGGATGCTAATTTTTAGCTCCAGGATGGAAATTTTTGAAGTGTTTTCTATATCTTCAATAATCTTCTGATATCGAGTCTGTTTTATCGTAATTGAGACAAAATTTTCACAGATAAAACCAAGAGATACACCAAGAAGAAATAATTGATTAGAAACCACAAACCTCGCCCCCTGAAAGCAATCCTACTCCCTCATGGCCCCGCCCTCCACTATAGCCACGCCTCCTCGGCCTCCACTTAGCTCCGCCCAGCTCGCAGTTCCGGGCTCCCGGGTCTCCGCCGAGGTTTATTTGCTCGCGAGAGTTCCTCCTTCCCCGGAACCACAGGCTGCGGCAGGAAACGGAGGCCGAGAAGACTCGCGAGATTTCGCTCGATCACCCCGCCCCCCAGGACCCGCCCCTCCTCGGAGCTCCTGGCCTAGTTTTCTTGGTTGCACGTGTAGTTGTTGTAGTTCGCCCTCACGTGACCACGGAAGTGTAGGCCTCTCAGGCCCCGCCTCAAAAATGGCGGCGCCCAGTGCCTGGGTCCACGACCCTCCTCGGTGCAGTTTCGAACTGTAACCTTGAAGCTGTGTGCTGGGCCATGGACGGACCTGGGTTTACGGCCTCGCTGGTGGTGAGTGCGGGGCGGTAGGTCGGGGCGCTCGCAGTGCCGGAGCCCGGCCCCGGTGCCCGTGGGAGCGTGTCTGCACCAGCGGTTTCTTCCGGTGTTGCGCGCTGGGCCGTGCCAGGTCACCTGGTCGCCAGGTCTGGGACGCCGGCGCGGGCTCCGGGTGCCTTCGGGTCTCCTGTCAAGGCCGCATGCTGAGAGCAGAAGGAGACGGGGCACTCGGGAGAACTTGCCTCATCGTCTTCCGCGCGAAGACGGTTTCTCCATAAAGAGAACAAAAGCTTCAATGAATGTAACCACACTCTGGAGAACTTGGGAATTAAGAAAATATATGTACCCAAACCAGAAATGCTTCCTTCCATCACTCAGAGCTCTGCTGTCCCAGGCTATGGCTGTCACTTCGCGGTACCTTTTTTCCGTGTCGGAAAATGACGTATCCATGCATCCCTTCAGCATACAATTAATCCACTTGCTGTGCCTGAGGCCTCCCCCAGGCTGGGGTGCGGATGTGGGACCTGGGCCAGTCGGCGGGGACCTGGGCCAGTCGGCGGAGCCCTGGGACCTGCGGGTGGCTGCCCCGCGCCGAAGGTGCCTTGTTGGCTGTGCCCGGATGGCCTCGCTGCTCCTCCGCTTGGGCGCGGAGGGCTCTGGCCGGCCGCCCCGGGGACTGTCCCGTCTGTCACGTCTCCATAAACCCAGGTCCCGCACTCAGCCACCTGCGGTGTTCTTGGGCTTGTGGGCTTTCAGGCCCAAATCTTGGCACAACTTGGACTCAGTGGAAACAACTGATGAGCAGAAATAGCTGTGCTATAGAACCATAAGACAGGAGTGCTTATTTCCTTAGAAAACCACAAGAATCAACGCTTTTTAACATACAAAAGGGAAAAAAAATCCTTCAACAAATATTTTGAAACCCCTCTTAGGGTAGGCCGGGGAGGGGATACTAGACAGGCACTGGATAAGACAGGGATTGGCTTGCTGTGGGGGGGTGGACAGGAGCAGACTAACTTTTAAAAAGCTTTTCACCAAAAATGGAGGCCCAGAGGAATTCCTTCATTTGGTTATCAAATGTTTATTGTTGTAGGCGTCGGGGATAGCATGGTGAACAAAATAGACCTGCCCACATGGGTCAGGTGGTGCAGACAAAACAGTAAAATGACTGTTAAAATAAATGGCATGAGCGCTAGCTGTTTCAGAGTGTTACGGGAAGGGGCACCTTAGCCAGACTTGTGGGATGGTGGTTTTCAATCTAGATTTGTTGAGACTTGCGTAAGCTGGGTGTCAGAGATGCATGCAAAGAACTAGGGTACCACTTTCAAGTTTTCCTGTCTAGCTGGTGAGATAGCAGTAGTAGTTTTGACAGTTAACATTGTCATGCTGGGAACTGGGGTAAGCTCTTTACATACATCATCTCATTTCATTCTGTCAGACAATTGAAGTCGTATTCTAGTTTTCCAGTTGAGATAACTGAGGCACAAAGAGGTTAGATAACCTGTCCAGAATCACACAGGGGAGATCCACTTTATGTGTGTAAGTGTTGGAGGTCAGATTCCAACCCAGATATTGTAACATGGGATTCCATGCTCTTAACTGCTCCCGGATACTGTATCTGAAGTCAGTAGCAGTTGCTAAAAACAGGTGAGAGCCAAATTAATAAAAGAATAATGGTTTTAAAAAATTTTAAACTGTGGTACACATGCAGGAAGGTATACTTTCTTTCACTGTAGTTATCAAGGATAAAATTGGGATCAGTGGGTATAAGTTTCAAGGAAGTTAGATTTCATTCCAGCCAGAAACAAATCATTTTATTAATTCAGCACACAGTTTATCTGCCATGAATTCTGCCCACTGGGCACTGTGATTACTCTTGGAGATACGGTGGCAAACAAGCCAAACCCAAAAGATAAGTACTCTGAAAGAAATGAACTGAGGTGGGATAGAGAGAGAATAATATCGGAGAACCTACGTTAGGTGGAGTAACCAAGGAAACTGAGGAGGTAACATTTAAGCTAAGACCTAAAAGACAGCAAGGGGCAAGACATTTTGATGTGAAGAGGGGAAAGTTTAGAGCGAGCAGCACATGAGAAAACCCTTAGATGGAAAAGTTTAGAATGTTTAAGTGGTGGCTGAGGCCTCCTGGGTAAGAGTGATATGGCAGGGGATGGTATTGGAGACGTAGACAAGACCAGCTGAGGTGAGTCTTTGGGGGTCATGGAAAGGAATTTGGATTCTTTTTGAAGCATAATGGAAGCCATTAGAAGGTTTTATTATCAAAGTGTAGAAATGGAGGGGCCACTTTTCAAGGTTGGCAGCATCTTTGAGACAGGCTGAGCACGCCTGCGGAAGTACTGTTTTGCTTACTACCGTGTTAACAGAGCCTGACCCTTGGTAGTCATTCAACACTGTTTGTCGAGTGAATGAATGAAAGGTAGGCCTAGATGATTGCTGAAGTCTTGGAAATAGGATTCTAAGGGTTAAAGGAGATAACCTCAAATATGCAGTGCAGAGCCTGGCACGTAGCAGATCTTTAAATGTTCCCCTCCTAAATCTTCATGAGGGTCATTGAAGGGCTATAGGTTTGAATAAGGGGAGAGCCTCTGGGATATTGTTAGTTTTCATTTGGACCTTACGCTTACATGGTGGAAAGTTTGCGAACTTAATTGCCAGACCTTTTCGTAGAGTGGGCTATTTAGAAAACAAAACAAAACAAAACAAAACAAAACAAACCTCAAAGAGTACATTGACTGGTGCATGCTTTTAGGAATGTAGTTTGGAATAAATATTAGCAACCTAAAGATGTCCATAACATTTAACGCAGTGAACATAATCGGAAGCCACTTAAATATAAATTAAGAGGAACGGTTAGATAAGCTATGGTAGATGCATTTCATGGACTATTCAGCGACCCTTCAAATAGTGCTTGTGAAGAGCATGTGCTTTAACAACATGGAGAATGCTTATGAGAGTATAAAAAAGAAAAAAATGGAACACAGTACACGTGTACATATGTTCATGCCTAATTAAAACTACGTAAAAATATTATTCCATTCATTTCAAAAAAAGCATTGATAGGAAATACTTTTGATAGTAGCCTTATAGATGATAGTTCCAACTGCTGCAGTATTGCGAGTGCAGGCACACCGTGGAGATGTTGTGGTTTCATTTCCAGACCACTGTAATCAAGTGACAAGACTTAATTTTTGCGGGTGGAGGGTCTTGCCTTCCGTTTATAAAAAAATGCAACACCTGTGAAGTGCAATAAAGCAAAGTTCAATAAAATGACATATGCCTGTACCATTTTCCTTCTGGTTCTTGTGATACAAAAAAGTACATTTTACAAAATAGCACATCCTTTATCACATGCCTGACTTCTCTCTCTCACTTTCAGTACTTAACTATTTCACTGACTTTGTAGTTCGTGTATTCACCTGGCTCGTTCTGAATGAAACCAAAAACATCCCTGCTGCAGTTACTTTTAACGAGACTTAAGTTACAGGTGAAAGAACTTCGGCAAGTTTGGGTGCTATGCAGTGTAAAGTACGGGCAATCCTTTGCATGGTAGTGTGGGGCTGTACAAATGAATGTGCAAGTGGAAATCATGCTGTGGAGACAGAGTCTCAGAGAGCAGTTTCCAGGCTCTCGGCCTCACGTGGAAAGGTGCTGGCTCAGGTAGTAGATGGCCATCTGCTGTGGCTGGATGGCCATCAGCTGTTACCGATTAGCCATTAGCCACTAATATAACTGCTGTGGCTTCGCTGGCAAGGGGGTTGGTTGGTTGGCAGAGAAGTGGAGAGCAGATTGCGGTTCATGTGGCTCCTGCTTCCTGTGTCTCCAACTCAGCCCCCAGCGAGACTATAGTGGTATAACTCTCCTATGTATGGCTCCGTGGGTGTTCCGTTTTGGCCTCACCATGTCCTGCGTTCTTGTGCGGGGAGCAGGAGCTGAGACCCTGCATGACACATGGCACAGCAAGCAGGGTTCTCCTGGTAAGGTAATGGAGTCGTCTGCCCCTGGGCAGGAGGACATATGGCCCCCACAGTGTGTGGTGCCTGGTGGCCACTCTTCTCAGGAGTTGGACCCCCCAGGAGGGGTAGGAGGACATGGATGGTTCTCCAACCAGCATAGAAAGAGCCATGCAGCTGCTGGAGAGCTGGACCCCTGTGGAGGGGTGGAAGACATGCACGGCTCTCCAACCAGCATAGGCCGGAGAAAGCGAAGGTTGTTGCGGCCCTGGGGGCTGGGAAGTGCTTGATGGAGCAGCCCAGGTGCAGGACTTGTGGTCCCACGAGGAAACGCTTGCTGAGTCCTCGGTGGGAGATGCGGGTGAGCTCAAGGTCGTCCCTCAGCCCCAGGTTAGGGAGAGCTTGGATCCTTCGCCCTGCGGAGAGGACACACGTGAGGCTAATGCACAGCCCTGGCGAATGACTATGGACTATGGGGAATGGGCTCCATCCCTGGTTTGATGGACAGCTTGACTGTTTGCTTGGGAACGTACCACCATGTAGTGGAACTGGCGGATGTTTGCTTTTGTGTCTCGCCCGGCCGTCAGCGAGACTGTGGTGCAGGAGGACCCCTTGTTGGGGTGCAGGTAGATGTTTCCTTTCTGTGTCTTGACTGGCCATGGAAAATATGTAAGAACCTTAGCTGTGATCCCCTGTTGTTCCAGCATGGTACCCTGAGAAACCCAGGCTATGTCCAGGAAGTCTGGCTGTGCCCAGAAAGACTGGTGGTGCCCTGAGAAACCCTGGCTGTGCCCAGAGAGTAGGTGAACATCGAGAGACACCCCCGGGACATTACTTGGGCTGGACTGAAACTTTTTCTCATGAGCTGGGTTCCTGACACAGGGACCCTTCTGGATGACACCTGCTGTGTAGATTGTGAGGCAAGACCCTGGAGGGGTGGAGTGTGGGGACAGAGTCGCAGAGAGCAGTTTCCAAGCTCTCGGCCTCACGTGGAAAGGTGCTGGCTCGGGTAGTAGATGGCCGTCAGCTGTGATCCGCTGTTGCTGGGTGGCCATCAGCTGTTACCGGTTAGCCATTAGCTGCTAATATAACTGCTGTGGCTTCGCTGGCAAGGGGGTTGGTTGGTTGGCAGAGAAGCAGACAGCAAGATTGCGGATCATGTGGCTCCTGCTTCCTGTGTCTCCAACCCAGCCGCCAGCGAGAATATAGTGGTATGACTCCCCTATGTATGGCTCTGTTGTGGTTCCTTTTTGGCCTCACCATGTCCTGGTTCTTGTGAAAGGAGTGGGTGCTGAGACTCTGCATGACACATGCAGTGGTCTTAATGATGAGAAAAATTATGATAATTTAAAGAGCTTTAAAAATTCTTGTCAGTGTTAAAAAGTAAAATCTTATTGTTGATTGTAAAAAGGTATAGGGAAATGAATAGTAAAACTAATATTTAGTACATTGTAATTTAAAACATTGGAAACATTAAGAATGTATTTCTTTGTAAAAAATGTATCAAAAATAATTTGAACAGTACTTGTCTTCTAGTCCTATAATTTACAGAATAAGCATCTTTTTTAGGCCTTGGCAAATGTCATGCAAGGTCTAACGACAAGTTTATGAACTTGTTGCAACAATGTTGCTAACCTTTTTTGATATCAGAGGGATTATTCATTATGAAGTTGTACCATCTGGACAGTTAACCAAGTTTACTATTTGTAAGTGCTGAAAAGGCTTGTGAAAAAGTTAGACGTTAGACGACCTGGACCTTTCACCAATAATTCATGGCTCTTGCATCATGAAAATGTACCGGCTCACATGGGATTGTCTGTGAGGGAGTTTTTAGGCAATGAACAAATAACTGTGTTGGAACACCCTCCTTACTCACCTGATCTGGCCCCCAGTGATTTCTTTTTTACTTGAAGATAAAGGAAATGTTGAAAGGAAGACATTTTTATGACATTCAGGACATCAAGGGTAATATGATGACAGCTCTGATGGCCATTCCAGAAAGAGTTCCAAAATTGCTTTGAAGGGTGGACTAGGTGCTGGTGTTGGTGCAGAGCTTCCCAAGGGGAGTACTTTGAAGGTGACCATAGTGATATTCAGCAATGAAGTACGCAGCATGTTTTCTGGGATGAGTTCACAAACTTAATTGTCTGAACTTGTATACTACTTTCTAACTTTGGATCAACTTCCAACATTTTATCCTATGTACTTTCAATGTTGTGAAATATCTCCAAGAGTTCCTTTAATGTGAAGATTCTTGCTGGCATAACTTCCTCTGGGACGACTTCATCCTTTTTGTCACAACCACGTTCCTCATTATGTTGATAAGGTTGCCTTCACTAATTTCCTCTGGCTGCGTATCTAGTCTCTCACATGACAGAAGTGTCAATATTCCCACAGCCAGCTATTCTATAATGCCATTTATGTTTGACTTGAATTTCACTTTCATTGTTACCAGTTCTCATTTATTTGCTGCACTTTTATCTTTGTTAGCCAATTCCCTCTTTTGATTGCCATTTTTGTAAAATGTCCTTATGATAACTGTAATTTGAACCGTGGTGTTGGATGGCTTACGTTACTTGTGGTAGGTAACAGAAATTCCTGTGGGAGTACTGTGCAAGGTTCAAGGACTACTTGTATTGTGTGTTTTTTTTCCCTTTTGAGGTGGTTCTGAAAAAGCTTTTTCATAATACTCATGTTGTGCCTTGCCACTGGCTCTGCCCCTATGCTGAAGAAGGGGTCTTGAAGGGAAAGGCATGAGTAGTTGCTAGGGCTTCCTAGATGGGTGAGAAAATAGAAGAAAAGATAAGAACGAAGTATTGGACCTCCTGTAAGGGAAATTTTCGGTGTTCTTTGCCCCAAATCTTTCTTTCTGGAAGGTAGCCTCCTAGTCTTCAATCTGGAGTAAAGGGAAGTTAGTATCTGATAATGAAGCGTTATCTCCAAATCTGTAAGGAATTGGGAATGATAGATACTTCATGTGCTCAAGATTGCTTTGTGTAATTTGTTTCCTTTTGGCATTAAAGTCAAAATGAGCAGGTCTCTTTTTTTGCTTGCTTTCGTGTTGAGCCGGCAGTCAGCTAGACACAAGTATACGAATCCTGAATTTCAGTCAATCAGTGGAGCATGTAGTGTACCCTGGAGACCACCAGTCATCTTGAGAGCCGCTGCTGTGATGGAGTCATTTCTTTTGCATCTCAAGTACCGGAAGATGGGACTACCTTTCCTTTCTTATTTGTATTTCAGTGTAAGAGGAGGGTATTGGGAAAGTTAGTATGTGATAATTTAGGAGGAGATCGCTTGTGAATATGCTTTTGTTTCCACTTCCAAAACAAATGCTATGTGTGCAAATGTAAATTTTAAATACTAAATTTTTTATGATACAGACCTAATTGCAGTAACGTTAATGAAATGCCAAGTAGAAGAAAGGCAAAAGTGTACCCACAGTTTTACCACCTCCACAAATCTGGTATCTTTTAACCTGTTTAACCAGACTTGTTAGCTTTGGCTTTCGTGCCTGGGAAGAGTGCCTCAAAGCTATGGTCGCTGCCCTCATGGTTTACACTCATGTAGGAGCAGACGCTAAACAGAAATAAAAATTAACTATGCGATTGCAAATGGTGATAAAAACTAACCATTTACTGACCATTTTAACATGTACTTATGCAATTTTTTCTTGTCTGGTCATATCATTACAATTTTGTAGTCAGCGTTTTTTGGTATTCTTTTTAAAAATTAACCCATAAATTCAAATCCAAGGGTCATAAATAAATTTGAACACTAGTATTTCTCAAGTTTTTGAAGTCGACACTGAATTGTTCCTGTCATGCATTGCATGATTTGGCTTCTGTTATGTCTGTGGGTGATTCTTGTCCAGGGAGCAGAATCTGAGGAGAGCTTTTAATTCATTATTGCTAATGAAAGACTTGAACTTAAAGATTTCATATGTGACTTCATTAAGTTTAATATATGAATGTAATCTTTAGTATTTGGTAAACTACATGTCAGTTTTGCATGGTTTTTAATATTGACATGTCAGAAATAAGGTAGGCTTTGAAGGATATTTCTAGTTACATAATACTAAAAATAACTCATATTTATTGATAATTAATTGAGGATGGACATTTTGCTAAGCGTATAACAGGCTCATGTAATTGTATTTCTTATTTGATGTCACTCAATTGTCAAACACGCTATGAAGTATAGGTACTATTTTTCCCATTTCATACATGAAGAAATAATAGGCTGAGGGAGGTTAAATAGCTTTCCTAAGGAGACCTAGTTGAGATCGAAGCCAGGTATGTCTGATGCCAAAGCTGTGGTCTTAGGCAATATTTAATCTGAAAGCATTTCTGGAGAAATGGAAGAATACTCAAGTAAAATTCTAGAACCATTGGATTCTTGAGAATAGCCTCACTGAACAAAACTGAACCTACAGTCTTTTCCATTGGGAGGTGATGATAAGCAGAGGATTTCTGGAGAAATTACTGTGAATATGCCACAAAGCTGTGGGAATAGTTGTGGAATGTTAGTAAGTACAGCAGCAGACAGATAACACTGGCTTTCACTGTCACAGTGCAGTGGGAGACCACAACAGAGACAACTAAACAGTGACCTAATGCCGTTTTTCTTCTGAACACTTAATTTTTTTTTTAAATAAAGTGTTTGCTCATCTCTCATAGTTCCATTTGATTCAAACCAACAAACGAGGCAGAAGCCCTGTTGCACGAGGTGCTGGATTAGATATTTAGGACAGCAAAGGTCCTGGCTTCCACTCTGAAGGATCTTGATGTCAGATTATCATCGTTAGTACCTAAAGGGAAATATAAACAAAGTTAAATGGGGGAGTCAAGGAAGTAGCATTTAACTTGGGGAGACTGAGAAGGGCGTTAGGAAGGACGTGCCATTTGGTCACAGCCTTAACAATGAGGAGGATTTTGGCGTGCGTGCGTGTATGGTGGCGTTGGTGGCAGGGGAGCAAGTAGTCTGCTGGCTGTGTAGACAGGAGACAAGGGTGTAGGAACGGCATTCTGTTGAGAGAAAGCCTAAGCAGGAGCACAGAAATGAGAAGTTTCCGACATGTTGGGAAACAGAATAGTCAAGATTGGATGATGCTCAAGGTTCATTAGATTGTGAAATGAAGCTGGACAGGTAGTTTAGAATCCCCGGGTCCAGATTCTACATAGTTACCCCTTACTGAGTGCGTCCTACATTCCAGTTGCAACCAGTGAATTTGGAGTTTTTTTTGATGGGAGAGTATTTTGAATAGCTTTTGCTTTTTTATGTTTGTAATACTCATTACAAAACTTGAACAATACAAAAATTAACAAGATAGTAAAAATGCTCATCTTGAATCTTTCCACAAAGGTAATCACTTTTAGCAATTTAGTGTATATGCTTCCAGACTTCTAAGTATGCCTATATAAATAGGGACATATTTCTTTGAAAGGTGGGATTATAAAGCCTACAGTGCTCTATAGCTTATTTGGTTAATTTACTACTGTAACAAGTTTCTGTACCAGTGAGTTCAATGACCTTTTTCTTTTAAAGACTGTGTACCAATTCATCACTTGGATATAAGAATTTTTCCAGTAAGACCTCTAGGATAGACTTTTAGGTTATTTCCAGTTTTTTACTGTTACAAACAAGGAGGTAGTAAACATTCTTATATATTTATGCATTTATTTCCATGGGAGAAATACTTAGAAATAGCTGGATCAGGGTTTTTTAATTTAACATTTTCATTTTGCCACATTGCCCTTCAATAGATTATAATAATTTGTTTTTCTTCATAGTGCCCATTACTAGTCTTTATATTTTTAACCTTTTTAAATTTTATTGGGAAAATGTTTTAATTTGTTTTTATTTGACCATTAATGACGGGGAAGCATATTTTCATAATTTTGTTGGCCTTTTACAGTTTCCTTTTGGGAATTGCTTCGTCCCGTGTTTTGCAATTTTCAAAAAATTGGATGTACTTTTTTTAGGTTGACTTGTAGTACCCTCTAAAATATGGGAAGCAGCCCTTCATTATAGTTATTAATTCATTCATTCAGATTGAGTGTCTGCAGTGTACTGGTGCTGAGAACATATTGGTGAACAAAACAGGTATGGATCTTACAGTCTAGTGGGACATGCAGACAATGGTTAGATGCTCAGTTATAGAATTAAAATTGTGATCAGCGTGTGGAAACAAGAGTCTAATCCTAGACTGGGGGATTAGAGGACAGCTGTACAAAGTCCTAGAAATGAGGAAGATCAGATGAGGAAAATAGAGCTCAAAGTGGTAAGAAGGTACTCAGCAAAGGGCAAATGGTGGAGTTGAGGGTGGATAGGCAGATGGGGTCCCGAACTTCATCCTAAGGGCTATTGGAAAGTTTGGAGGAAATGTAAATTGGAGAGGGGCAAAATGAAATTGAAATTTGCATTTTACAAAATGACTCTGCCATTAGTATAAAGGTGGCAAGGAGCACTGCGGGAGGGTGAGTGGTGAATGGGGAAGACCCCAGTGTAACAGGAAGCAGAGGCAGCAGGTCTCTAAGGAGGAGGTGCTTAAAGTCAGTGGTGGTCACTTCCTGGTGGAGAAAACTAGGAATGTCAGGAGGCATGTTCCTCCCCCTGCCCCCAGAGGCCATGTTAATGTTTCCTCTGGTTCTTCTTAGCTGCGGTTTAGGCCACTGGCCAGAAATGATTCTGCTTAGTTAGACGAGTGGTTTGAGTTTTTCTTGTAGTTGAGCAGCAATGATTTTTTTCTGTTGTGCCAGCCTCCTTTTGCAAAATAAAGGTTTTATGGCATGTAATCTTGACTTTTCTTCAACTCCCAGAGTAATGTGAAAGCACTAATTAGACACTTCCTCGCTACAAACTGCCAGTACTTTTAATATTTATTAACTTCAGGGAGAGATGTGTATTTTATCTATACTATATCAGGGTTGCAATAAATCGTAACGCAGTAGATAGGCTTGCTGGTTGTCTGGGTTATGTTCTATATTTTTGGATGTTGTCTAGTTCATAACCGTTTTCAGCGTCACCTACCATAAATCTTGAAACTAATCGTTTGTCTGATAACCTTTTTGATAAATGATCGTAAATAAAACAAATTTCTCAGGCTAAGCAATAAAATAATTTGGTAAAGTTCCTTGTAATTCAGCTGATGTTGGCTTGTCTATTTTGTACATAATTATGTACAAAACAACATTGATTCAAAATGATAGGTAATCCTTAAAGATTTTGTTTAAATCTTAAATATGTTGCTGTGTGAATAAATATATAGGTATTTCTTATTCTTCCTGCTCTCTATTAGGTGTTTTTTTTTCAGTCTCATGAATTTAAATGACATTTGAATAACAAGTTTAAAATCTGCAGAAGCAATTAGTAACTTTTGATTTATGTTTTACTAGATAAGTAGATTCAATCTGGTCATTTTATTCTCAGAAGATAAGAATTCTGAAGAAAGAAGGGTTAGAGAATCAATGCATGCAAAGTAGCCAAATAGCTTGAAAGAGTAATTACCTTATTGATTAAAATTTAGGAGTAGATAGTAAGCATCTCTCTGAACTCTCTCCTAAGATTAAAGAGAAAATTAGAATGAAGTGCAGCCTGTTTTTAACGAATCCAATCATTATTAGACATTCTCAGCAGGATTTTAGTTTTCGTGTTTTGAGAAAATGAAGAGGCAGGCAAAATATTTTGTTTACATACTGAATTTTAGAAAATCCTTTAAAAATAAGTGAGAAAAATGTTGGAAATCCCCCCCACATCCCCCGTGATTAGGAAAAGGCCGCCTCTATACCCAGAGGGAAACCCCACACTGTCCTTCTTTTACTCCCAGTTGTGGTGCTTTACTGGCACATCTGCATTATTAGGTGATGATGTCTTTGTAGGTCCTTCGCAGAGTAGACCTTCATGCTCTTTGAGGTCCTGTCGTGTCTTTCAGGCTGATCATATCGTATAGTATTCATGTTTATGGTAATGTACTTTTCTAGTATCAACTAAGTTTTAATAATTTACCTCTGCTAGTTCATTATTGGATTTCTCATCAGGATGATTTCATTTTTCCAATGATTTTATGGTGAGTGGAAGGTAGAGCAGGGAGTATTTGCTAGGTACTAAGCTTTGTGCCCCCTGAGCCTGTTGTAAACCCAGAGGGTGGAAACAGCTGATCATTTAGAATTTAGCCTATGCTTGAATAATACAAATTTTTCTATGTTTTGGAATATACATGTATATTTATGCTGTATATTTTAACTTTTCAATAATATAGTCACATGCTTCAAAATTCAAAAGAAAAGTTAACAATTCAGTTTAAAAATTACTGTATAGGAACCATATTGAGAGTTATTTCTTTGAAATTCTCCCGTCAGCTTACAGTAAACTGGTTTTGATTCACATCTTTGAATGACACTTTTAGACCTTGGTATTGACCTTTCTTTGACACTGTCTTTTCGTTCATATTTTTCTGAATTTTTTTTTTTTTTGCTTTGACTTAGGTATAATCAGTTTTGAAATATTCTACATATGCTCTATGTAATTATGAGCTTCAAACTTAGTTTTTAAAGTGCAGCTTTCCAAAGCAACATGATGTCTCTTGGGAGATGACTGATTTGGGCCAGGTTTTAACGTCCTCTAAGAATTTGGCTCTTATTTTTTCCCCATTTATTCACGTAATTAAAAAAAAAATTATCAAGTCATTTTCAAATATACACAAAGTAGAATACAATAGGAATAATTAGATACGTGAATCTTAAAATACAGATCTAGATTCAGAAGGATCATTACCTGTTTCAAAATAGAAGTATCCCTCTCCCCCCATCCGTCCCTGCCCCCACGTCTTACTACAGATTCACTACTCATTAGTTAATAAGGCAAAAATATAACATTTGGTCTGATATAGAAAGGTCACCAAAATAAATTTAAGTGAAAAAAATAAAGTTCAGCACTATGTATATTGTAAACAACTCATATTTTTTTAAAAAGAAAAATAAAATACATATTCATATTTGCTTGTGTATGCCTCAAGTAACTTTGGAAGGATACAATAAGAAACCAATAAAAGTGGTTACCTGAGTTACTACTGTGTTTCCCCGAAAATAGGACCTAGCCAGACAATCAGCTCTAATGCGTCTTTTGGAGCAAAAATTAATATAAGACCCGGTCTTATTTTACTATAATATGAGACTGGCTATAATATAATAATATAATATAATAATAATATAATATAATTTAATATAATGTAATATAACATAACATAATACCTGATCTTTTATTATGTAATATAATATAAGGCTGGGTCTTATACTTTTGCTCCAAAAGACGCATTAGAGCTGATTGGCTAGGTCTTAGTTTCGGGGAAACAGTAGGAACATGGAAGGAGATTGAACTCTTTACCTTTCTGAATTTGTTTGCTTCTTTACTTTTTTGAACCATGTGAGAGTATTAAAAACGAATTTAAGATGTATTTTAAAGTAAATTTATTAAAACATTCGTTTAAAATGTATTTAAAAATTTACAATTTGGAAATGCACTATAATGGTTATTTTCCCAGGAACATCTTTAGATTTAGGTAGAAGGTCCTTTGACTATGCCAAATAGCCCGTGGATTGATAGGTATGAGAAATATGCTTTAAAGACTCCCTTCTTCTTATCCCTGCCCCCAAATGGCAGAGAGTTTATTTTATTGTAACCTCATTTTTCCTTTCTTACCTCTCCCTTTCTTTTTTAAAGGCTGGTGGGGTAGCAGGTGTCTCTGTTGACTTGATATTATTTCCTCTGGATACCATTAAAACGAGGCTGCAGAGTCCCCAAGGATTTAATAAGGCTGGTGGTTTTCGTGGAATATATGCTGGCGTTCCTTCTGCTGCTATTGGATCCTTTCCTAATGGTAAAAATTATATTGATATTTTCTCTGCTATAAAGCCAAGACAATGGGATTTATTTTTAGAATGGTATGTGGTGTTACCCCATATAGAATTTCATGTTTGTGGCTTATCTTCTGAATTTGTTTTTTATTCATTAACCCCATTACTTTTGAATCAGCTGTAGAACCCATTCCATTGTATTTGTAATAGAAAAAAATAAGAGCAATCTTTTAAAAATGGTTTTTGTTAAAATCCCCAGTTAGAATCCTTAAAGTATTATTCTAACATTGATTGTGATGCCTAGAGCTGAGTTTCTCAACCTCGCCTGCACATTAGAATCTCTTGGGAAGCTTTAAAAATTACTGGTGCCCGTGTCACTCCCAGAAGTTTAATTGGTCTGGGCTTTGCCTGAGTATCGGGGGTTTTAGTAGCTTCCCAGGTGATTTCAGTGCGAAGCTGAGTTTAATAACTACTGCCTCAGAGAGTCTTCTGGAGCAGAGGAATCTAAGAGGCATTAAACCTTCCTATCTTAACTGAATTGCTCTTTGATGATGCAGCTGATTCCTGCTAACCTCCTGGATACCCTCCTTTCTTGCTTTTGTTTGGGATTTGAAGTCACGTTATGTGATGTATGGCCTTATTCATACATCATACTTATTCATAGAATCAGTATCATTTGTTTTACTTAATCCACTTGTTAGTATACTTTTTTCACTTTAATTGTTTACTGGTGCTTTGAGTGGCATTTGAAAGCAAACCAAGCAAACAAAACACACACAGACACACACACACACTTATAGAACCTCTGCTCTAGGAGATTCTGGGGTTTGATTTCTTTTTTCTCAGGATGATTCATGAGAAATTCTTTCATGTTACTTTGACATTCAAGTGTCCATCTATGTCCATCTGTGAGCACAGCATTCACATAAAGCTTTGTAGTGCAAAGAGAAAAATCGTGTTTTGGTTCCTTTGTTTCTTTCTTCTCTTCCGCCTTCTCTAGTAGTCCTTAGAACAGCAAACTGTTTTGAGGTTCTCCTTGGATTTTCATTTGTGTTAGTACTTTCAATAATTGATCACAGCACATCGAGCACCCACTCAATGCCAAGTATAGTTCTCTATGTGGGAGAGGGACCGTGGTTCCTAAATTTGACCACATTGCAGTCACCTGGTCTCCTAAAGATATTTTTTTTCTTTTTTGGTCTGTGGTATGGCCTTGAAGTTGGAAGTTTAAAAAATAATTCCCGGGTGATTTTAATATGCAGACAAATTTGGGAATTGCAAAGGAATATGTTACTAGGTCCCTCTCTTTTGGTCATCAGTTTTTATGGTGTCTCCCTCACTGCTCCAAAGATCTTTTATTCTCGCGTATTGCACCTAGGAAGTACTATTGATAGATGTAGTATTAGCAATACTCTGTAGGGTAGGTGCTGCTAGCTTAAGCTCATAGGACTAGTTTAGATTCTTGCCAGCAGGGATTACATACAGAATGTGATTTTGAACTTTATTGTGAGTAAGTGATGTTCTTGCCAGGCTTTTCATTTCTGCCATCCACGGACCATCAGTGAATGGGAAATGCTGGATACATAGTCAGAGTGCCAGGATTTCAGAAATGATTTTTTTTGTTTTTCTGTAAATTTTCAGTAAATTGAAAATTCCATGGAACTTTTTTTTTCTTTTGCTATTGGTTAAGGTTCTAGTCTGAGTACAGTATACCAGTGTAACATTCAGTGGCTGTAGACTTTTTTGAGAAAGTATTCTGCAGGGATGAGGAGTTGGGGATGGAAGGGAACCAAGGTCGAAAGAGGAGACAGAAAGACCTGTATTCGGAATCCTTACTCCCTATTTAGAAAAGTATGTGAAAAACCATAGTAGTTGGTTTTTGTTTTTGTTTTTTAGAAGAGCTGGAAGAGACTGCAGGTATCAGATAGCCCAACCCCCTTCTTTGTTATATAATAACTTGCCTAGAGCCTCCCTTGGAATCTGATTGTGTCATCATTTCCAATTAGCAAGGGGTTTCTTGGGTGGCACCCAGCAGAGTTTGGGACTCACATTTCTAAAGGACTTTGTGTATTATAGTGCTTTGAACACTGTCTTTCTCCTTTCTCCTTGTGGGTGGCGGTGGGAGGGTGGATTTTGTAGCGGGTAGAACTTAATGCAATTGGAGATATTCTAGCTGTACGTTTTAGTGAGTGGGGCAAAGTCAGAAAAGAATCACAAATGGGAATAAGGTCCTGTATTAACCACACAGAACTACCTGCATTGGTTATTACTCCTGGGTGACAATGTGCTTCTTCACTTATCCCGATGTTTATTTGTTAGCAGCCCGAGGAGAGTTTACAAGCTCGTTGACTTCCTTTAACTGTGGAGAACTGATTTGTACTATCAAACTCTTTTCCTAAGTGTTTCAGACTTCACTGTGACATGTTCAAGTGTCCTTCAAAAGATGAATTGGTCATTCATTTATCTTTCATGCCTTATCCTTTATGGAAGTGATAAACATCTTTTGATTAACAGTTAAGTCTTCAAGACCTCTTCTGCAGCTAAGATTAATTCATGGTAATAGAGATAGCCTTTTTGAGATTTGGTTTCCAGTTTTACTTAAATAGTTGATTGTTTCCTTGATGTAAAGGTAAGTTGATGTAGTGAAAAGTATCCATGGTTATTCTGAATAAGCAGCAATAAAATATTACCGTTTGATGTTTTACTTAGTTAAGGTATATGTTTGCATAAATCAATGAAGTTGATTATTTTATGACTGTATACAAAGTGTGGGGACAGAGTCCCAGAGAGCAGTTTCCAGGCTCTCGGCCTCACGTGGAAAGGTGCTGGCTCGGGTAGTAGATGGCCGTCAGCTGTGGCTAGTTGGCCATCAGCTGTAATCAGTTAGCCATCGGCCACTGATATAACTGCCGCGGCTGCGCTGGTTGGGGAGAGTCGGTTCGTTGGCAGGCAGAAAAATGGACAGCAGGTTGCAGGTTGTGTGACTCCAGCCTCCAGTGAGACTACAGTGATATGACTCCCCTACCTATGGCTCCGTGGGTGTTCCTTTTTGGCCCAGCCACACCCTGCATTCTTATGCGGGGAGCAGGACCAGAGACCCGCAGGCCGCCTCGCAGGACAAATGGTGCAGCGAGCAGGGTCTTCCGCATGACACAAAGATATTTTGGATCACAGAAATGTATATCCCTTTCTAGAAAGCTTACTAAAAAATGTTAAGTGACTTGTTAATACAAAATGGTAAATGCTAGGTTAGCTGTTAGTTTCCCTTGGGGCAGGTATCATGTCTTCAGCATTTTCGTAAGTCCAGGGTTAGACATATAACATGGGCTCAATAAATTCTGCAAGAGTGAGGGGTATGGGGGAAGAGTATGTGTTTATTATCTTTATCCGTTATTTCATAATTTATTAGAGTTGTAACTTTTTTGAGAAACGTCTTTTTTAACAGCTTGACTATATATTTAAACTTTGTGAAAGACTGGTTTGTTTCAAATTTCAGCTGCTGCTTTTTTTATCACTTATGAATATGTGAAATGGTTTTTGCACACTGATCCATCTTCATATTTAATGCCTGTGAAGCATATGTTGGCTGCCTCTGCTGGAGAAGTGGTAAGTAACAAGTTATGTGTATCAAATAATTCAGAAATGCAAATCATGCACATATATTCAGCACAGATATTACTTTATTTCATTGTTTTAAAGAAATAAAAATTTTAAGTTATGAGAATCACAAATTCCAATAAATGCAAATGGATTAAACATGATAATTAAAAGACAGAGTCTAGATAGGATGAAAGAAAAATCCTGCTATGTGCTATTTACGAGGGACAGACCTAAAAAATAACTATACAGAAAGAATAAAATTAAAGAGGTGGAAGGAAATATCCATGCCAATTGTGGTGGTTTTGTATTATATCAGTATACCCGAGTGGAACTCCTTTCCTAGAATTCCCTTTCCAGGTTGGGCTGGCCACGAGGGACATCTGCACAAGGTTTGTAAGGTGCAAGTGAAGCACATGTGTTTATGCTCAGAAGGCTGGTGTAGAGTCAGGCACTGTTGCAGCTTAGACACCTCGTGGCTGATCTGTTGGCCTCAGGCAACTGCTGGGCTTCCAGCTCCTCTGAGTCATTACTGGATCTTCTCCTGCAGCTTCTCTGAGTTCTGAGTCCAGATGTGTGGGCGCTGTGGTGAAGGGTGCCCTCTTACCTTGCAGGTCACCCATGTCGTTGAGATTGGTGAGAGAGAACAGGAGTTCCAGTCAGTCCTTGCTTTCCCTGTATCACATCGGTATTTCCTTCTCGATTGCCTGCCCTCCCATTTCTGTCCCAGCACTAGATTCAGAGGCAACAGATTACATAGACTGCTCGACCAGCTCCCATAGTTACTGCTCACATCCCTATGATAACCTCTTATTCTTATCATTCACAGTGGTCTTACATCTCTGATCAACTCTGATACGGAAATACTAACTGGAAGAGCTGATAGAATAATGTTAATGTTAGACAAAAAAAGACTTAAAGCAAATAACCAGGAAACCATTGTATAATGATACAAGGAATGATTCTCCTGAGAGATGTAATAAACCTGAATCTGGACTAAATAATATAGTCTCAAAATACAAAACAAAAATTCCCAGAATTATAAGGAGAAATGAATAAAAGTAAATAATCTTCATTGAAGATACTTGCGTGTATCTGTGAAAGTCTTTAAAACCAGACAGGCATAAACTTAGGACCATAGAAGATTTGAACAACACAATAGCAAGATTGACCTAATGAATGTGTATAGAACTCTGCAACTAATAGTGAAAGATTATTCATTTTATGAAGTATACTTGGAATATTAATAAAAATGTATGACCCAGTAGTCCACAAAGCAATTTAAATAGTGTGGAGACAATGGCATATAGATAATTTTGTTTCTGATTATAATGAAGCCAAATTGGAAAGCAATGACAAAAAGATAACCAGTTCATCCCTACTGTGTGGTTTAAAAACTGTCTAACCCTCTCTTGTAAATCATGAGCCAAAAATAAATCATAATTATCAGCGATAAATTATTTGTAATTAAAAAATAATACAGGGTTATTCTTTTTTCCCTAAACGAACAGAGGAGAAGGGTACCAGTAAAAGTTTCCCCACTCACCTCCCCCAATACTACCTAAGTGATTGTGAGCCTCTGTCCACGTGCTTATTGATATTTGCATATCTTTTTTGGAAAAATGGGTAATCAGATTTCTTTGCTTATTCTTTCATTGTGTTGTCTTTTTGTTATTGAATTGTAGGAGTTCTTTAAATATTCTAGATACAAGCCTCTTATCAGACATCGTATTTCCAAAAATTTTCTCCCATTCTTTTTCACTTTTTTTTTTCTTTTTTTTAAGGAGGGTACAGCTCACGTGTCCCAAGCAGGGATCGAACCAGCAACCTTGGTGCCATCAGCACCACGCTCCAACCAGCTGAGCTAACCGGCTGAGCTAACCGGCTAAGCTAACCGGCCACCTGCCTTCTTTTTCACTTTCTTAATTGTGTCCTTTGAAGCACAAGGGTTTTTTTTTTTTCTGTTTTTTTTTTTTTTAAAGATTTTGTTGGGGAAGGGGAACAGGACTTTATTGGGGGAACAGTGTGTACTTCCAGGATTTTTATTCCAAGTCAAGCTGTTGTCCTTTCAATCTTAGTTGTGGAGGGTGCCATTCAGCTTCAAGTTGTTGTCCCTTCAGTCTTAGTTGTGGAGGGCACAGCTCAGCTCCAGGTCCAGTTGCTGTTTCTAATTGCAGGGGGCACAGCCCACCATCCCTTGCGGGAGTCGAACTGGCAACCTTGTGGTTGAGAGGACGCGCTCCAACCACCTGAGCCATCTGGGAGCTCAGTGGCAGCTCAGCTCAAGGTGCAATGTTCAATCTAAGTTGCAGGGGGCAGAGCCCACCATCCCTTGCGGGACTCGAGGAGTTGAACCCGCAATCTTGTGGTTGACAGTCCACTGGCCCATGTGGGAATCGAACTGGCAGCCTTCGGAGTTAGGAGCATGGAGCTCTAACTGCTTGAGCCAGCAGGCGGCCCTGAAGCACAAGTTTTTAATTTTGATGATGTCTAATATATCCATTTTATCTTACATTGCTTGTGCATTGGTGTCATACCTAAGAAACCATTGCGATCGCTTCTCGGCCTTTTGGCTAAGATCAAGTGTAGAAACCATTGCGAAATCTGAGATCATGAAGATTTACACCTATGGTTTCTTCCAAGAGTTTCATAGTTTTAACTCTTGCTTTAGGTCTTTGATCCATTTTGAGTTAACTTTTATATCTGGTGTGAGGTAGTGGTCTAATTTCATTCTTTTGCACGTGGATATCCAGTTGACCCTGTAACATTTGTTGGAAAGACTGTTTTTACTCCACTGAACGGCCTTGCACCTTTGTCAAAAACTAATTGACTATAAATCTGAGGGTTTGTTTGTGGACTGTTGAGTCTGTTCAGTGGATCTGTATGTCCGTATGTCAGTATGATACTGCCTTGATTAAAGCAGATCAGTAGTAAGTTTTGAAATCAGAAGTGTGAGTCGTCCAGCTTATTCTCTATCAATATTGTTTTGCCTGTTCTGGGTCCCTTGCATTTCCATGTGAATTTTAGAATCAGCTTGTCAATTTCTGCAAAAAAGGCCACTGAGATTTTGATAGGGATTGCAATGAATCTGCAAATTAATCTGGAGAATATTGCCATTTTAACAACATTCGATTTTCTTTTCTTTTTTTAATTATTGGGGTGACAATTGTTAGTGAAATTACATAGATTTCAGGTGTACAATTCTGTATTACATTATCTATAAATCCTATTGTGTGTTCACCACCCAGAGTCAGTTCTCCTTCCATCACCATATATTTGATCCCCCTTACCCTCATCACCAACCCCCACCCCCTTACCCTCTGGTAACCACTAAACTATTGTCTGTGTCTATGAGTTCTTGTTTCTCATTTGTTTGTCTTGTTCTTTTGTTCTTTTTGGTTTATATACCACATATCAGTGAAGTCATAGGGTTCTCTGCTTTTTCTGTCTGACTTATTTCGCTTAGCATTATACTCTCAAGATCCATCCATGTTGTCACAAATGTTCCTATCTCATCTTTTCTTACCGCCGAATAGTATTCCATTGTGTATATATACCACAACTTCTTTATCCATTCATCTATCGAAGGACATTTTGGTTGTTTCCATGTCTTGGCCACCATAAACAAAGCTTTGGCTGTTTAGGGTCTTTTGTGATTCCAAACAAATCTGATGATTTTTTGTTCTATTTCTTTAAAAAATGCCATTGGGATTTTGATGGGGGTTGCATTAAATCTGTATATTGCTTTGGGTAATATGGCCATTTTAACTATGTTGATTCTTCCAATCCATGAGTATGAATGTCTTTCCATTTCTTTGTGTTTTCTTCAGTTTCTTTCAAAAATGTCTTATAGTTTTCAGCATATAAATCCTTCACATCCTTGGTTAAGTTTATTCCTAGGTATTTTATTCTTTTTGCTGCAATTGCAAAAGGAATTGTTTTTTGTATTTCTTTTTCTGAGATTTCATTGTTAGTATATAGGAATGCAATGGACTTTTGTACGTTGATTTTGTAGCCAGCAACTTTACTGTATTCGTTGATTGTTTCTAACAGCTTTTTGGTGGAGTCTTTAGGGTTTTCGATATATAGCATCATGTCATCTGCAAAGAGTGATAATTTAACTTCTTCATTCCCAATTTGGATGCCTTTTATTTCTTTCTCTTGCCTGATGGCTCTGGCAAGGACTTCCAACACTATGTTGAAAAGCAGAGGTGATAGGGGACAGCCCTGTCGTGTTCCTGAACGTAGAGCAAAGGGCTTCAGTTTTTCACCATTAATTATAAGATTAGCTGAGGGCTTGTCATAGATGGCCTTTATTATGTTAAGGTATTTTCCTTCTATACCTATTTTATTAAGTGTTTTAATCATAAATGGATGTTGTATCTTGTCAAATGCTTTTTCTGCATCAATTGATATCATATGATTTTTGTCCTTCATTTTGTTTATGTGATGAATCACATTGATGGATTTGTGGATGTTGAACCATCCTTGTGCCACGGGGATGAACCCCACTTGGTCGTGATGAATAATCTTTTTAATGCATTGTTGTATTCCATTTGCTAGAATTTTGTTTAGGATTTTTGCATCAGTATTCATCAGCGATATTGGTCTGCAGTTTTCTTTTTTTGTGTTGTCCTTACCAGGTTTTGGTATCAGGGTAATGTTGGCCTCATAAAATGAGTTAGGGAGTACTGTCTCTTCTTCAATTTTTTGGAAGAGTTTGAGCAGGATTGGTATTAGATCCTCTTTGAAGGTTTGGTAGAATTCACTAGTGAAGCCATCTGGTCCCGGACTTTTGCTTTTGGGAAGGTTTTGGATGACTGATTCAATTTCATTACTGGTGATCGGTCTGTTTAGATTTTCCAGTTCTTCATGGTTCAGCCTTGGAAGGCTGTATGTTTCTAAGAACTTCTCTATTTCTTCTAGGTTATTGAATTTGGTGGCATATAGTCCTTCATAGTATTCTTGCATGATCCTTTGTGTTTCTGTGGTGTCCATGATAACTTCCCCTTTTTCATTTCTGATTTTGTTAGTGTCTTCTCTGTTTTTATCTTAGTGAGTCTAGCTAAGAGTTTGTCGATTTTGTTAATCTTTTCAAAGAACCAGCTCTTTGTCACATTAATTTTTCTATTGTCTTTTTGTTCTCTATTTCATTTAGTTCTGCTCTGATTTTTGTTATTTCCTTTCTTCTGCTGACCTTGGGTCTCACTTCTTCTTCTTTTTCTAGTTATTTAAGGTGTAACATGAGGTTATTTATTTGGGATTTTTTTTGTTTCTTGAGATAGGCATGTAAGGATATAAATTTCCCTCTTAAAACTGCTTTTGCTGCATCCCAAAAATTTTGGTAGGATGTATTTTCATTGTCATTTGTTTCTATGTATCTTTTGATCTCTCCTCTGATTTCTTCTTTGACCCAGTCGTTCTTTAAAAGTATGTTGTTTAATCTCCATGTATTTGTGTTTTTTCCTGCTTTCTTTTCGCAGTTGATATCCAATTTCAAAGCCTTGTGATCAGAGAATATGCTTGGTATGATTTCAATCTTCTTAAATTTTCTGAGGCTGATTTTATGTCCCGATATATATATCCTTGAGAATGTTCCACATACACTCAAAAAGAATGTAAAGTCTGATGTTTTAGGATGAAGTACTCTTCATATGTCAATTACTCTTCATATATTACAATATACATAATTACAATATACTCTTCATATATGTCAATTATGTCCATTTCATCTAATGTGTCATTTAGGGCTGCTATTTCATTATTCATTTTCTGTTTTCATGATCTATCCATAGCTGTCAATGATGTGTTTAAGTCCCCTAGTATAATTGTGTTTTGTTCAATTTCTCCCTTTAGTTCTGTTAGTAGTTGCTTGGTATATTTCGGTGCTCCCTGATTGGGGGCATAAATATTGATGACTGTTATGTCTTCCTGTTGTATAGTCCCCTTTACCATTATGAAATGTCCATCTTTGTCTCTTGTTATCTTTTTCACCGTGAAGTCTGTTTCATCTGATATCATTATGGCTATACCTGATTTTCTCTGGGTACCATTTGCTTGGAGTGTCAATTTCCACCCTTTCACTTTGAGTCTATGCTTGTCCTTGTAGCTGAGTTGTGTCTCTTGGAGACAGCATATGGTTGGGTTTAGTTTCTTGATCCAATCTGCTACTCTGTGCCTTTTGATTGGTGAGTTCAGTCCATTTACATTTAGGGTGATTATTGATACATGAGGATTTCCTGTCATTATCTTTAGTTTTTGGGTAAGGCTGTGTCTCCATTGTTTCTTTGCCTTTTTGTTGTTGTGTATTATTTCTGTGTTGTGGTATTCTATGATGTTTCCCTCTGTTTCTTCTTTTATTACAGTATATATTTCAGTTATGGATTTTTTTTGATTGGTTACCTTTAAGTTTATGTAAAACAAAGTGTGTTATTTAGAGTATTCCATTTTCTTCACCACGTTTACTTTCCCCATTCCCATATTCCGGTTCAGTCCTTTACTCTCCCCCTTTTTCAGTTGCCACAAATTGTCCCTTTTGATGGTGGTTGAATAGCCTCCTTTAGTATTTCTTGTAGTGCAGGTCATGTATTAGAAAATTTACTCAGCTTCTGTATGTCTGGAAAGGTCTTTATTCCTCCTGCATATCTAAAGGATATCTTTGCTGGATATATTGTTCTTGGCTCATAATTTCTCTCTTTCAATAGTTTGAATATTTGGTTCCACTCCCTCCTGGCTTGTAGTTTCTGCTGAAAAATCTGATGATAGTGTAATGAGCTTTCCTTTGTAGGTTACCATCTTTTCCCTGGCTGCCTTGAGAATTCTCTTTGTCGTTGATTTTAGACAGCTTCAATACAATGTGCCTTGGAGAAGGCCAGTTGGGATTGAGGTAATTAGGTGTTCTATTTGCTTCTTGGATTCGAGAATACAATTCTGTCCACAAGTTTGGGAAGTTCTCCTCAACAATTTGTTTGAATATATTCTCTGTTCCCTTCTCTCTTTCTTCTCCTGGTATGCCCATTATTCTTATATTGCTCTTTCTGATGGAATCAGAAAGTTCTTGTAGAGTTCTTTCATTTCTTTTGAGTCTCAAGTCTCTTTCTTCTTCCATCTGGGTAATTTCCAGGTTTCTATCTTCGATGTCACTGATTCTTTCCTCCATATTGTCAACTCTACTACCTAAGCTGTTTATTTCATTCTTAATTTCTTCTATTGAGTTCTTAAACTCCAGAAATTCTTTTGGTTCTTTTTTAAAATTTCAATCTCTTTCGTAAAGTGCTCATGTTGTTCTTTGATTGCATTTCTGAATTCATTAAATTGCCTTTCTGTGTTTCCTTGCATCTCGTTGAGTTTTTTCAGAACTGCAATCTTGAATTCTCTGTCATTTAAGTCACATATTTCCATATCTTTAAGCTCCTTTTCTGGAGACTTTTCACTTTCTTTCTGAGTTGTCTTGTTGCCTTGGTTATTCATGGCAATTACTGATTTATTATTTCTCTTCCTAGATATCTACAGGAGTCGCTTCTGCAACAGGTTGATAGAAAGAGGTCTTTCTTTTGTTTGCAATACTTGTTGGTAGAATGTTGTATTTTCTCTTCGACTGCAGCCTTTTTTGCCTCTCTCACACAGTCATGCTATGTTTTCTCTTCAGTATTCCAGCTTCTCACACAATGGGGTATTCCCTGGGCAACGGGCTTCTCCTCTGTTAACAGTTCGCCTGTGTCATAGGGCGCCACGTCTCTGTGGGGATGCGGAGAGCTTTTGAAGTTTCAAAGCTCTTTCTGCACCACATTCAGAGCCCGTATATTTCAGAAGTTCTGTTTACTCCTGCAGGGATCCACCCAGATTGGTGGGGCCAGGGGCGGGGTGAGTTGTGAGAGGTGGCCCAGAGCAATGGCGGCGACTACCACCACAGCCAGTCCCGCTTCCACAGCTCCCTCCTCTTTGCCGGAACTAGTTGGCCTGTGAATCTGTGTCTGTGGTCCACAGTTCTCAGAGCAGCAAATATCCTGTCCTTTTGATCTGACACTGCTACCGGTCCGCTTCTAGCACCGGGCAGGTGGGGGCGGGGCGAGCTCTGGGAGGGTAGGAAAGGGGCGGCTAGTCTCAGTGCCTAAGGCTTCTGTTCTCTGCTCGGCAGTGAGAGCTTAAACCACCGTTTTCAGCCTTCTTCCCTCAGTCTTTTCTCCGAGGTGTCTCCCGTGAGCGTTGGGTTTAGCCGTATTATATGCTGCCCCCTCAGACCTGTGGGCCATAAACAGAGCCTTACCATCTGAGTTCTTCCCTCTCCTGCAGCTGCGGTAGTTCCGGGATGCAGTGAGCTCAGAGCGCTGAGCTAGGTCTGTGTTCTGTGCCCGCGGGGCTCCGTCTCCGTGCTACTTCCTCCTCTCCCGCTCGCACGATTCTCCCACCTTTAGGTGAATTCAGTAGTGGGCCTGTTCATCTTGCCTGTGTCCTGTGCAGGGAGTCCTTTGTGGAGTTATTGTTGTTCGATTAGTTGTAAATTCCAGGGGAGCTTTACAGCGGCCCACCTCACACTGCCATTTTGATGACGTCTATCTAGATTTTCTAATCCATATTTGGGATGTCTTTCCATTTATTTAGATCTTAATTTCTTTCAACAATGTTTTGTAGTGTCAGAGTATACGTTTTATACTTCTTTTTAAAATTTTATCCCTAATTTATTCTTTTGGATGCTATTGTAAATGGGATTTTCATTTAGTTCATTGCTGCTGTGCTGAAATAAATTGATTTTTTTATCTTGTATCCTGCAATGTTGATGAACTAATTAATTAGTTTTAAAGTTGTTCAGTGGATTCCTTAGGATGTTCTACATGCAAGATATCTGCAAGTAGAAATAGTTTTACTTTTTTCTAACCTATGTGCCTTTTATTTCGTTTTCTTGCCTAATTACCCTAGCTAGAAGCTCTAGTACAATATTGAATAGGAGTGGTGAGAGTGGACAGCCTTATCTTGTTTCTGATCTCAGGGAGAAAGTATTTAGTGTTTCACCATTAATATGATGTTAGCTGTGAGCTTCTTGTAGATGTCCTTTTCCAAGTTGAAGAAGTTGTCTTCTATTCCTAGTTTGTTGAGTGAATTTTATTTTTCAGTTTTGAAGGGTTTTGTTAGTACTCTTTCTTCCTGTATTGAGATAATCATGTGGTGTTCTTAATTTTACTGATATGGTATAGTGTATTAACTGATTTTTTAAAATGTTAAACCACTCTTGTATTCTTGAGATAATTCTATTTTTAATGTTTTGAGAAACCTTCATACTGTTTTCCATAGTGGCTATACCAATTTACATTCTACCAATAGTGCACGAGGGCTCTCTTTTCTCCATATCCCCTCCAACACTTGTTTCTTGTCTTTGTGTTAATAGCCGTAAAATGAATTTCTTTAGCTAAGAAATCAGTTGTATAATTCCTCGAAGCGAATGTTGAAAAAACTTAGCCTGAGAGACTAAATCACTGAAGTATTTTTAATAAAATTTCCTTTTACCATTGGTTTTAAAAATGATTTTGCATAACCCAAGTTAACTGTGATTTTGCATAACCCAAGTTAACTGTGGATTTAAAAATGATTTTGCATAACCCAAGTTAACTGTGGATTTTACCATTGGTTTTAAAAATGATTTTGCATAACCCAAGTTAACTGTGGATTAAAAAAAAAATTGCCTTCATAACTTACTAAATTTATATAAGTAATGGGACTAGCAATATATTAATTTTTGAGTAGCAAAGAACGTAAAGTAGTAGTTCCTTTGATGACCTATTGACCTCTTTAGGAATATAATGAAACCTATTGCTTTCTCTCCAGTAAAGTGAACATATATGGACATTTGCGTACAATTTCTGAGGATTTTCATTCTTCTTAACTCTTACCCAAAGTAAGAGCTCCAGTGTTTGAGTTCTATCTGAAAATTAGCTTAAACTGCAATTTGAAAGCAATTTACACTTAATTGAAAAATATTTTAACCATTTTTCCTTGGTTTAGATTATTTTTTGTGATATTGTTCTGAAATTAGAATCTCTTTACATGCAGTTGTTTTTGAGTATATTACTAAAGAATAATAAATTGTATGAGTTTCAGTGTCTCTCAGGTTGTGAAAAATCTGTCCTTGCCTCTGTTTTAGAATTACATCTTGCTTTGATTAAGTTTCAGTATATTCTCATAAGTTCAATATTTGGTTTATGTTTTTTAGTACGTTGCTGAGAACAAGCAGCAAATAAAACTTGGCTACTTACTTCATTTCACATAGGGCCATCTTGCCTGAAAGCAAGTTGGCCTTGTTGAAAGACCGGCTTTCTTCAATTTATAAACTGTCTCTTAGACTTACCCAGAGTGTATAATGTGATATAATGAGGCAGGGCAAATGAGAGCTTTGAGATTACTCATATTAATGATATATCTTTTCATTTGTGGAAAATACTGTATATTCTGTACTTTAATATTGATAACTGACATTTAAAATATGGGAGACTTTTTATTGTAATATAGTTTCTGTGATGCCTGGGAGAACTTTAAAAGGAGAATTTATCAGGTATATAGATTGACTTCAAAGGTGAAACATCTCTCGATGTTGACTTTTACTTGATTTTAAACTCAGTTATAGTTTAGTATGCTTAAAAGATTGTCAAGTTAGGAAGTTTGTGGAAATGTTGGTTCTGATGCTTCAGTTATATTTGATCTTTCTTTAAAAACTTCCCAAACCATTTAATATCATTTTTCTCAGTAAATGCTTGAGAAGTGTTTGTACCATTTTCCTGTTTTAGTAACTTCTTTCAGTTTAATGGAGCATAAACTTTTGGTTTGAGATTCATACAAGTGTGGTTGCTTAAAGTAAGAGAAAGAAAGAAATGGGTAGATTTAGGAGAAACAAATTTTCATAGGTAAAATAAAAAGGAATAGAAAACAAAAACATATATAGCTGTCAATGGTCAGAGAAAATAAGAAATAGTTTAGTGCAGGCACTGTTCTGTACACATTGGTTTTGACATAAGGTTATGTTGCAGACAGATTTCTTAGAAACAATAACTTATGAATGTACCCACAATTACTTTGTGGCAGCCACTATAAGTGTATGAAAGAAATTTAGAAACAAAAGAAACCTGCCATAATAACCAATCCCTGTAGCAGCAGCTTGATTAAAACTTAATGATGAATCAATAAAACTATAATTACAACCTTCTACCTTATGTTTGTAATTTGGAATACAGTAATATTGATCAAATAAGATTTAATATGTAACAACAGTAAGAAGGGTCCCGTCTGTGCCATTTTTATTAGCAAGTTTTCTATATCAAATCCCTGAATCCCTACCTCAATTATTTTACAGCTCAGTTTTCATCAGACACAGTAAAAGCCCTGTGAGAAGTAGAATCTGTAATTAGATCAGAAAGGTTGGGGCAGGTTTACTTTAACAAAAAGATGCTGTAACATTACAGTGGCAGTAGTGATTTGTTTTCTAAGACCTTAAGATTAGATTTTTCCCCAGTCTTATCCAACTTTTGTTCTTACTGTGTTTCCCTGAAAATAAGACCAAATCGAAAAATAAGCCCTAGCATGATTTTTCAGGATGCTCGTAATATAAAATAAGCCTTATCATATTTCCCCGATATAAGAAAGGGTCTTATATTAATTTTTGCTCCAAAAGATGCAGTAGGGCTTATTTTATATTACGAGCATCCTGAAAAATCATGCTAGGGCTTATTTTCTGGTTAGGTCTTATTTTCGGGGAAACACGGTAATTCATGTTGTTTTCAGAAATGAAAGAATGTTGAAATTTCTTTGTAGCCAAAAGCAGCCCCTGGGAATTTAATGTGTCCATGGGTGACATGTGTGGATGTCCTCACACACAATGATGCTGGTAGATTATCCTTTTCGTTCTCATTCTAACGTGGGTATGAGAAAGCTAGGAAATAAATATAATGTTTTGTAAATGCTTTTCTGATAGCTTCTAATAGAACTTCCGAAAGTGTAGACCAAGCAGCACCTACTTGGGAATCTATTGCCTGGGCAGCTGGTTACACATGCAGATTTTGGGAGATGGTCCCAGGGACCCTGCATGTCAAACAAGATTCCTAGATGGTTCTGGTGCTCGCTGGTACCTAAGTACCACTGAATTAGGACTATCAAAAATGTAATTTATACCCCAGTAGTAAATATTTTTACAGAATGGGCTTGGCAGTCCCATGCATAAAAATATTTTACTAGGTACAGAACATGAAGAGGGCCACTTTCTGATTCTTTCAGACCTACTAAGATTTCCAATTTAATAGACTGGTTGGTTTTGAGGGTGGCAGTGTATGGAGACACGTAGTTTTGGATTTTGGAGTTGTGCATGTGCATGTGCACCCAGCTCTGATGGTCTCTTCAAGGCCCATGCCATTGGAGAACCGTGGAAGTGAAGGCAACTTCTGCTACAGGTTCGCTCCTCTAGCAACTAACAAGGCCAGTGGACCTCTGTCCTGCAATCTGTCCGGGGGCCTGTGGGATATCAGCATATCGGTGAAGTCCATCGTTGTAATTCACTTTCTTCATGGTATTGGCTGCTTGGAGCATTCGCTGCATTGATGCTGTCAGGAGTGTTTTTCAGCTGCAAAACGCGGTGCACATCCCTAGTGGGGATCGGAGCTTTTTTTATTATGCTGTTCATATCGTTTTTAAGGTGTATTTATAGTGTTTTTCATGATCTTTACTGTCTTTTTCTAAGAAGAACCACTGAGCAAAATCATAGAAGAAAGGTTGAAAACTTTCGAAATGTGTTGTCTCTTTTGAAATAACCACGGTAGTTTTGAAACATGCCTCAATTCACACAGATTAACTTTCATTTGCAATTGTGGTAGTAGTTTGCCAAGCTCATGCGCAGTTGTATAACGGCATCGTGGGAGGTGGGCTGAGCAGGCACGGAGACGGCTGCCCGTGAAGTGCAGTGTCATTACTGCACCAGAAGGCAGCTCACGGCAATCCTGCAGGTGGAGTGGAAGCAGAATGCACAGGTATTGCTAGGAAGTTTGTTGTACGGTTAGCTGCTGGAAGCCGAACTGTCAGGCACCTAACCACACTCATAGAAGCACTTTTTGATGCACCTGAGCACGTGCCTTGCTCAGGGGCCTTTCCCCTGTTCCCCTGTTCATTTTTCAGGGTGCCTGGGAGCCTGTTTTCACTTCAGGACATGAAGTACATAATTCAGACAGACTTCTAAATTTCTTCTTGGAAACCCCAAGCTATAAGAATGATACAAAATATTATCTCAAAAAAAAAAAAAAATAACCAGGTTTCTGTTGCCATCTTCAGAGCCTTCACTTTTTACATCCTTTTCTCACGTGACCTCTTCGGTTCCTGTTGTACAGGCTGCGTTAGTTCAACCCTTCTTGGTTCCCTCTGCCTCTTCTGTTGCCCTTAACTGGCAGTGTGGATTTCGATCTTAAATCCTTAATATGTTCTAGGAATTGAGGATAAAATGAGAAGATACTGCCTTTCAGAGGCTTGCGGTCTACAGGTGGAGATGGACACGTGACTGTGTAAGTGCACTAAAATGTTACAGGTAATTTTAGAAAAGTAATTACAAGGTACAGTGAGAGCCCGAAGGGAAAGGAATGGTCAGTTTTTTCTGGGTTGGAATGGGCAGATGGGTGTTGATTCAGGGAAGGGTCATAGAGCCGCTAATCCTTAAGCTGTATTTTAGAATATGACTATTTGTTACGTGTGTTGGTGCAGAGGGGTATTGATGGAAAGCCTTTGTTAGACATTTTCACGTTCCACATGGAGCATAGCTGTGACTGGGTCATTGTGAAATGAGGTGGCGGGGTGATGGTTGGGGACAGCTTGAGGTTCTTGCTGGCTATGGTAAGGAGTTTGGCTGTTATCCTTTGAGCAGCTGAGCAGAAGAGCACCATGTGTAGGTATGTTAAGAATGTCCGCAGGCAGCTGTGTGGAGATGGGCGTGGTGTGTGAATGGAGGGGAGGCCACTACTCCAGAAATCCCCTGAGAGATTGATGCCAGGCCTGCAGGAAGGCAGGGGCGGGGCAAAGCAGAGGGAGAAGGCGAGCTCAGAAGATGTTAAAGAGGCAAAAAGATGGTCGTTCTTTCCGAAGCCCTGCCGCAGCATCCCTTCAGTACCTCTGTCATCGTGGATGCCGTTGTTAGTGTGTCTTTGTGTGTTGTGCACACGCTTCAACTCTCCAATGGAGTTCACTGAGCCAAGTTCAATAAGCACACCCCAGCTTTCCAGCTGTTCTGAGCGAATATTCACAAAGTGGCAGAAGAGGAAAGAGAGAAGGCAGTGCTGGGGAGAGGGTCAGGGCATGGCATGACCTGTGTGGGGCGATGGCCCATTTCCTTTAAAGTGCAAGCATGAGTGTGCTGAGAGATTTTTCAGGGAGGCTCTCATAAAGGAGCATTGACCACTCTGACCTTCCAGTTTCTGGATGACCTTCTCCAACACATTTCAGATTGTTTCTGTTTTATGGGCTTTCTTTTCTTTCCTTAATATAGTATGCAGCATTACTTCAGATGGTATTGATTCATGATCTTAGGACAGTGCATTTCATTGATTATCTTATTTAGTTAGTGGACAAGAGGGAAAGGAAGCTTTGCGTTGGCTTTTTATTTAAGAGCGGTGTCAGTGTATGGAAAACAATTAAATTGTCTTCAGCTTTATGGAAACAATGAATATGATTTTCACATAGGATGATGAAGTTGAAGAAACCATTTCAAGCAACAAGAGTGTTACCTGGTCAGTTACTGCCACTACCTTGTAAATGAAAAAACTGACCACTTCTCTCCCAGGACCAAAACTGAAGTTAGGATTAGCCACTCTGTGAGTCTGCACTTTGTCAGTGACAAACCTTTATTTTTTAAGATTAAAAAATGCTGTGTTAAGATTAAGGTTTTTATAGCATAATGAATTAAATGCCACGGGCACAAGTTTGCTTTGATTTGTGATTATATACTATCAACCATAAAATTAAACAACAAAGGTTATCGAGCAATAAATGAGTTTGTTTGGGAATAGCAGAGGAATTGTAATTCAGGACATGCAACCTTTGGTGAACCATTGGCAAGTCCGAAGAGACTAAAGGGAGCTCAGCTTTTAGTGGGTCCCAGGAGAAGTTTGGGGAGGGTTGGGTTTTTATTTTTTACTTTAAAATTTTTTTTTAGAATTTATTTAATTAAATTTATTGGGGTAATATTGGTTAATAACATTCTGTAAGTTTCAGGCGTACAATTCTGTAATACATCATCTGTATATTCCAGTGTGTGCTCACCACCTGAAGTCTAGTCTTCTGTCACCATATATTTGACCCTCTCACCCTCTTCATCCTCCCCCCACCCACTTCCCCTCTGGTAACCATGGTACTGTTGTCTGTGACTGAGTTTGTTGTTTTATTTGTTCATTTGTGTTCTGTTTTATATTCCACAGATGAGTGAAATCAGTTGCTTCTTTTCTTTCCTGTCTGACTTATTTCGTTTAGCATAATACTCTCAAGATTTATCCATGTTGTCACAAATGGCCATATTCATTTTTTGTGGCTAAATAGTATCCCATTGCATATATATGCCACATCTTTTTTATCTGATCACCTGTTGAGGGTTGCTTAGTTTGTTTCTATGTCTTGGCTATTGCAAATAATGCTGCAGTGAACCTAGGGGTGTATATATCTTTATGAATAAGTGTTTTCAAATTTTGGGGGTAGATACCCAGAGGAAAGATTGCTGTGTCACATGGTAGCTCTGTCCTTAATTTTTTGAGGAAACTCCATACCATTTTCCATAGAGGCTGTACCAATTTACATTCCCACCAGCAGTGTGTGAGGGTTCCGTTTTTTCCACAGCCTCTCCAACACTTGTTATTTCTTGTCTTATTGATAGTAGCCATTCTAACAGGTGTGAGGTGATATCTCATGTGGTTTTGATTTGCATTTCTCTATAGCTAGTGAGGTTGAGCATCTTTTCATATATCTGTTGGCCATCTGTATGCCTTCTTGGGAAAAATGTCTGTCCAAGTCCTCTGCCCCTTTTTTAATTGGATTGTTTTGTTGTTGTTGTTGAGTTACATGAGTTCTTTATATATTTCGGGTATTAGCCCCTTATCAGAGGTATTGTTTACAAATAACCCTTTCCCATTTGGTTTGTTGCCTTTTTGTGTTGTTGATGGTTTCTTTGGCTGTGCAGAAGCTTCTTAGTTTGATTTAGTCCCATTCATTTATTTTTGCTTTTATTTCTCATGCATTTGGGGTTGACAAAAACCCCTTTGAGACCAAGGTCCAAAGGTTAATGCCTATGTTTTCTTCTATGTATTTTATTGTTTCAGGTCTTATATTCAAGTCTTTAATCCATTTTGAGTTAATTTTTGCATATGGTGTCAACAGCAGTCTAGTTTCATTCATTTTTAAAGATTTTTATTAAAATTTAACTAACATATAGTATATTAGTTTTAGGTGTACACCATAGTTATTCAACATTTATATGCCTAAGGAAGTGATCACCATGATAAGTTCAGCAACCATCTGACACCGTACCACGCTATCAAAATCTTATTGACTATATTCCCCATGCTGTACATTACATCCCTATGACTTATTTGTGTTATACCTGGAAATCTGAACCTCTTAATCCCTTTCACATTCCCCACCTTTGTAAATTTTCAATTACAGTTGACATTCAGTATTATTTTATATTAATTTCAGGTGTATGGCATAGTGGTTAGATATTTGTATAAGTTAAAAATGATCCCCCTGACTAGTCTGGTACCCACCTGGCACTATACATAGTTATTACGATATCATTGACTGTATTTTCTGTGCTTTATTTTATATGCACATGACTGTTTTGTGACTACCAATTTGTACTTCTTAATCCCTTCACCTTTTTCACCCTGCCCTCAACCTCCGTCCCGTCTGTCACTCTGATAAATCTAGTACCCACCTGACACTATACACAGTTATTACAATATTACTGACTATACTTCTTATGCTGTACTCTACATCCCCATGACTACTTTGTAAAAACCAATTTGTAGTTCTTAATCCCTTCCCCTTTTCCACCCACTTTCAACCCCCCTCCCTTCTGGCAACCATCAAAATGTTCTATGTATTTATGAGTTAGTTTCCATTTTGTTTGTTTATTTTGTTCTTCAGATTCCACATATAAGAGAAATCACATTGCATCTGTGTTTCTCTGACACTGCACTCAGCACAGTACCCTCCAGGTCTATCCATGTCACCACAGAGGGCAAGAACCCATTCTCGTCCATAGCCGAGCAATATTCCATTGTGTATATGTGTACCACCTCCTCTTCACCCGCTCCTCCATCAGCTGCCTCCACACCTTGGCCATTGTAAACAAGGCTGCAATGAACATGTGGATGCACATGGCCCCTTGAAGTAGCTTTGGGTTTCTTCAGATAAATACCCTGAAGTGGAATCACTGGGTCCTTCTTTGTCTCTTGGTATAGCCTTTGTTTTAAAGTCTATTTTTTCTAGTATAAGTATTGCTACACCAGCTATTTTTGTTTGTTTGTTTCCATTTTCATGAAATCTCTTTTTCCCTTCCCTTTATTTTGAGTCTCTGTGTGTGTTTCGATCTGAAGTGAGTCTCTTGTAGGCAGCATAGGTAAGGGTCTTGTTTTCTTATCCATACAATCACCCCATTTTTTGATAGGAGCACTTATTCATTTACAAAGTAATTGTTGACAGATATGTAGTTATTGCCATTTTATTCATAATTTTGATTTTGTTTTATTTCTTCTTAAAGAAGGCATTCTAAGATTCCTTGTAATTCTGATTTGATGTTGATGATCTCCTTTAGTTTTTTCTTATCTGGGAAGCTCTTTATCTGTCCTTTGATTTTAAATGATAGCTTTGCTGCATAGAGTTGGTTGTAGGTCCTTGCTTTTCATCACTTTGAATATTTCGTGCCACTCCCTTCTGGCCTGCAAAGTTTCTGTTGAGAAATCAGCTGTTGGTCTTATGGGAGCTCCCTTGTATGTAACTAACTGCTTTTCTGTTGCTGCTTTTAAGCTTCCTCTTTGTCTTTAATTTGTTTTTGCCATTTTAATTATGATGTGTCTTGGTGTGGGCCTCTTTGGGTTCATCTTGTTTGGGACTTTCTGCGCTTCCTGAGCTTGTGTATTTATTTCCTTCACCAGGTTAGGGACGTTTTCCATCATTATTTCTTCAAATAGATTTTCAATTCCTTGCTCTCTCTTTTCTCCTTTGGATACCCCTATGTTACAATGGTGGTATGCTTGAGATTGTCCCAGAGGCCCCTTAAACTGTCTTTATTTTTTTTTCTGCTATAATTGAGTATTTTCGGCTTCTTTATCTTCTAAATAACTGATTCGATCCTCTGCTTCATTATCTAATCTGCTGTTGATTCCCTCTAAAGTATTCTTCATTTCAGTTATTATATTCTTTATTTCTGACTGGTTCTTTTATATGTTTTCTATCTTCATTTTTATGTTTCCTATCTCTTTGTTGATGTTCTCACAGAGATCATTGAGCCTCCTTATAACCAGTGTTTGGAACTCAGTGTCTGGGAGATTGCTTGTCTTCATTTTGTTTAGTTCTTACTCTGGAACTTTTTTTCTGGAACTTGTTTAGTTCATTTTGTTTAGTAGCTTTGTTCTGTTCTTTTATTTGGGACATGTTTCTTTTTCTTTCCATTTTGGCTGCCTCCCTGTGTTTGTTACTACGAGGTCAGACAATTAAGTTTCTGAACTCATCCTAGGAAAAGTGCTACATACGTCATTGCTGAATATCACTACGGTCACCTTCGAAGTACTCCCCTTGGGAAGCTATACACCAACACCATTGCGTATAGTTCACCCTTCAAAAAATTTTGGAACTCTATCTGGAATGGCCATCAGAGCTGTTGTCGTATTACCCTTGATGCCCTGAATGTCATCAAAATGTCTTCCTTTCACTATTTCCTTTCTCTTTGGGTAAAGAAAGAAGTCATTGGGGGCCAGATCAGGTGAGTAAGGAGGGTGTTCCAATATAGTTATTTGTTTACTGGCTAAAAACTCCCTTACAGACAGTGCTATGTGAGCTGGTGCATTGTTGTGATGCAAGAGCCATGAATTGTTGGCGAAAAGTTCAGGTCATCTAACTTTTTCATGCAGCCTTTTCCGCACTTCCAAATAGTAAACTTGGTTAACTGTCTAGTTGGTACAAATTCATAATGAATAATCCCTCAGATATAAAAAAAAAAGGTAGCAACATCATTGCAACAAGTTCGCAAACTTAATTGTCAGACCTTGTATTTATTAGGTAGGGCTGCTATGTCTACCAGTCTTAGTAGAGTGGCCTTATGTAGCAGATGTTCTGTGAGACTCACTGGCACAGTCTTTCTGGTCACCTGAGCTGGTACTCCAGGTGTATTCCTTGTGTGGGTTTTGTGTGCCCTTTTGTTGTAGTTAATTTTTGGCTGCTTTTGGCACATCAGTGGGAAGGATTGGCCCTCAGGCTGATTGGTTGTGAGGACTGGCCATGACTACAGTGGAGGAGCTGTTCTCATGGTCTGACCCTGTGGAGCAGGATTTGCTTCAGCAGGGCTGTGGTGCCTGCCCTGTCTGCCCTTTGGGTGTGTTGTTCCTGGATGCAGCCGAGTGACGCTCTGGCGGGGACCAAAGCTGGCCACTTGGCATGTCATCCCTGGGGCGTCCTGGGAGGGGACCTGCTGCAGGCCAAGTGCAGCCACAGCCTGTGACCTGCCTGGGGCCACCTGGCATGAGCCACGAAGCAATCCACAGATAGCCACCACCCATGCCGGGCTTGAGGTGCCTTGAGAGGCCAAGCAGTGAATCGAGGCTGGCTCTCACTAGTGCTGGGCTTAGGGCTACTCAGCCAGAGATATGGGACATGCCGAAGCCAGATGCTGTTTGTTTGGGTTTTGAGAACCTTTGAGAAATTTTAGGAAAGTCTGCAGTATAAGCCAAGCCAAGCTGTTTATATGGAAAAGCCATTGGTAACAGTTTAGGTAGGCCTGAAAGTTGGATGGGGCGGGATCTCATGGAATCAGGGTGAATGAAATGTGTTAGCCAGGTTGATAGAGACTCAGATGTGGTGGCTGCCAATGTTTGCATGCCCAGAAGGGGCAAGCCTCAACAAGGAAACGATGGCTTCTACTAGCTCCTCTGTCTGGAAGAAAGCTGCCCCTCCAGCCCTTGCCTTGAAGCCAGACAATTCAGTTCTAACCCATATGTCCCTGGCTCCTTTTGAGCTGCTGCCTCAGCACTGGAGCTCAGAGTGAGTGAGTCCATCAGTGAGTAAATCTATGTGCTGGCTGTTTCAGAGGAGGTCCTGGGACTTCAGCCACCCTCTGTCCTACTTAGCTACTATCTTTGCTGGTTTTCACAGCCAGAAGTTATGGGGATTTCTCTACCTGGAGTAAGACCCTGAGCTGGTAAGCCTGGTGTGGGGCTAGGACCCCTCACTTCTCTGGTGGGGGCCTCCACATCTGAGCTATCCTTCCCTTTTTTTAATGGTCAAATGTGGGTGTAGGATCAGCTCTTTCCATCCCTCTGCCCCTCCTATCAGTCTGCAGGTGGCTTCTTCTGTATGTCCTTAGTTTTAGAGCTTTGGTTCAGCTAGACTTAAGGCAGTTCTCAATTATGGTTGATCTGTAGTTTAGTTGCAGTTTTGATGTGGTCATGAAAGGAGGCAAGTACAGTGTTTACCTACTCTGCCATCTTGACTGGATCTCCAGTACATTCACCATTTTTCATTGCTACCAACAGTATATCTAATTTCATTCTTTTGCATGTGGCTTTCCAATTTTCCCAGAACCATTTATTGAAGAGGCTTTCCTTTCTCCATTGTATGTTTTTGACTCTTTTTTTGAAAATTAGTTTCCATAGATATGTGAGTTTATTTCTGGTCTCTGTATTCCATTGGTCTGTGTGTCTTTTTATGGCAATACCATGCTGTTTTTATTATTGTAGCTTTGTAGTGTAATCAGAAGTCAGGGAATTTAACACCAGGGAAGGTTGTTTTGATCAGGAGTCCCTTGGTGGGGATTGAGAGTTTGAGCTTGTCGTTTCTTTTTTATTGGTGGAAGCGGAGGGCAGTTGTTGTTGCTACAAGGAAGGAAGACAAGGAAGGAAGACCTCTTCCTTCTTGCTGGTTATGTGAGCTGCTATGAGTGGTAGTGTGTGAGAGCTCTCCCTTCATGGATTCCCAATTCCATCTGGAATGAGGTTTCTTGATTCAGTTTTACAATCCTTGTCAATATTTGAGTGCCTGTTGTATATCTAACACTGATTGGTGCTAAGAAACATAGAATAAGAATTATGACCATTGTTCTTGAGGATTGTATAAATAACTAGAGAATATTCTGAGTGCTCTAAGGAGTCAGTGTATGCATCCTCTGCTGTCAGGTTGCTTGGGTCAGGGTTGGAGTTGTGACTTGTACGTGTATTTGGTGTGAGTCTGTGTATGCCATTTACTTAACCTCACTGAACTGCTATTAGGTGTGTGCAAAAGTAATTGCAGTTTAAAAGGTTAAAAACAATTGCAAACACCACAGTTACTTTTGCACCGATCTAATATTTTCCTGATCTTGAAAAACGGTTAATGCTACCCTGTCATAGTCGTATAAGGATTACATGATACAACCCTTACAAAGTGCTCAGCCTAGCATCTGATACAAAAAATGCCCAGTAAATGTCAGTGCTAGTCCTCTGCCACAGATTGCTGTAGGTAGCACATTTTTGGAGTTTCATAGTTTTGGGAGGGCTATCAGTTCAGAAGATGAAGTTGAAATTCAAAGAAGTTTAGTGACTCATTTGAGGTTTCCCAGCAGCTGTGGACAGTAAATACCATTGCAGAATTAGTAGTCAAACAAATATTTTTCTGCGTACTTCCAGGAGCACCTTTGTCTTCTACTTTTTATATAATATTTTTTAAATGGCAGAACTGATATAGAGCTCGAGATGAGGAGCGTGTTACTTGGATAATAGGACAAATTCAGGTCACTTTGGGTTTCTTAAAATAGGAAAAGGTCAGGCTCTAAAATGTGTTCTTGGTTACTACGGTAGACAAAATAATACCCCCTTTCCCCCAAATATGTCCCAGTCTCCAAAACTTGTGAGTATGTTACCTCACATGGCAAAAGGAACATGCAGATACGATTTTTCTTTTTTCTTTTTTTTTTGTTGAGAGCCCACTGGCCCATGTGGGAATCGAACCGGCAGCCTTCGGAGTTAGGAGCACGGAGCTCTAAACGCCTGTGCCACCGGGCCGGCCCCCAGATATGATTTTGAACTGGGAAGATTTTTCCTGTGTTATCCACGTGGCCGAGTTAATCACAAGGGTCGTTATAAGAGTGAAGCAGGAGTGTCAGAGAGAGAGGTTTAAGATGCCATGCTGCTGGCTAGAAGATGGAGCAAGGTACCACCAGCCAAGGAATGCAGGTGGCTCCTGGAAACGAGGAAATCGATGTTCCCTTGGAGCCTCCAGAAGGAGCCACCTGGCCGACACCTCAGTTTTATTTCAGTAAGATTCATTTTCGACTTTTCACCTCCAGAATTATGAGACTAAAATTTGTGTTGTTTTAAGCCACTAATTAGGTAGTAATTTGTTATAGCAGCAATAGGAAACTAATAAAATTATCTTTACGACCTTCTCCGTTTTCAGATTTTATATGGTAGAACTCTATCCATGAAGCTTTTGTCACCAAATGTGAAGTCATGGTTCATTTCTGTTAAGGAAAGGTGCAAAAATCTTTGCTTTGTTGAAGCTTACCTCTTGGGATGTGTAAAATGATGTGAACGCCCTTCAGATAAAGGGCCTAATAGACAATGTAATTATTTTTGTTGAGAAGACTATTTGGATATTATAATTTTTTTCTTCTACATATTGGCTATTTGTATACATGGAAAGAGTCTTAAAAGGAAGAAAGGTGTGATAAAGGTGCCCCAGTATAAGTAGGTAAAATGTAAACCCTAAGGAGGGTGCATTAGGATTGATAAATTGTTTGGATTTTTATCAACAGACGAGATTCCATTTGTAACCAGAAGATGGCAGAATCTACACACAGATGAACTGTTCGGTTATAGGGTTTCAATTTTATAGAAAGATATATTAGGTATTCTTAATTTGGGCACCTGTCTTCTAGAAAGAATTTTAGAAATTACGCAAAGAATGTGGAATAAAATAGTAATACAAATGAGTAAACTGCATTTCAAAAATCTCTCTTATTAATTTGCCACATTGAGTTAACTCTGCAAAGTCCAAAGCAATTTTTTTTTTGCTTTTACTTTGATTTGTTCTATTCAATTTAAGTTTCTATTGAACCAAGTATAGATTTTCCTTTTTAAACATTAACAATTGGCTAATATTAAACCTTGAAACTTACGTCCTTTAGATGTGTGTAAATATGATATACCTTTTATGAAAAATAATTCTGGGGATGATAATTAAAAGCTTTGGGTTTCATCTTTGCTCCTTAAGCCAAGTAGCTCTCTGACGTTCAGTAACTTCTGTCTCGGGTTGATTTGTGTATAAAATGCTGACATAAGTAGCTTCTAATATCAGAAGAATATTCACAGGTTATTGATTTTCTTAGAAAAAAAGCTTAAAACAGGTGATTTTTTGTGAACTATGTTGAAATAGTTGGGAAACAAGATATGATGTTAATGTAAGTGCTGTTGGTGATGCCTACTGGCTTTGAAGAGCATTTCAAGAGCGAGCGGCTGGAAGCATGGCTGTGGAATGCTGGCACGTGACGTGTGGAGTGGGATTTGGCTGTGGCAGAGCAAGAACTGGAGAGTTTAGCAGCATCTGTCTCTTTCTCACTACCTTCTTTCTCGTGTTTTCTAACGTGCAGCTGAAGTTTACTGTAACATTTCCCCTTTCACACACTTAGTCTTATGACTTGTAGTTTTGCATTTTGGTGTTTAATAAATACTCAAGGAGATATTCAGCTCTCCATTGCAAAAATAAATAAAATCACATCAGAAAAGTTTTCATGTCAAAGAAAGAAAATTCTTAGTAGCAGCTTCATTATTACAAAAAATTTTTTAATCTAAAGTTCATCACATTTTGGTATGCTTAAACATGATGAAGCCAGTATTAAATGTGTTGATAAAAGATGGAGATGTGTGATTTCTTTATAGAAAACCTTAGTTTTCTTGTCCTTTGATAGGCCTTGAATATCTGAAACATTCTTGGGTTTAATGAAAATGCTGCCATTGCTGTGTCATGGAATGAAGTGAACCCCAGATTTAGGAGGAAAGAATTTGCTAATGAATGGATTTACCAAGAGACCCACAGATGACATTGCCTTTATTTTCTTTCATAGAACCACAGTCCTGTAACAGGTTTTTGTTCTTGTGCAGCGAAATACTATGCTGTAGCTGAAATTCAAATCTAAGAAAGATCAGAGTTAATAGAAAACCAAATGGAAGGCAACGGAGTTATTGGAGGAAGTAGAGACATCGCTTTGTGGCCTTTCTGTCATGCCAGAAGTGCCACGCCACAGAAGTCCAAGAGCCGTGCTGTGTGCTTTGTAACCCTTCTGTTAGTTAGATTGGTTTTCATCTGAGAACCTTTTCAAAGTTTTTCTTTTGTTTCTGTATTTTTAAGAAATAACATGATGTAACAACATGGAGGGTTACGAAGCATGAAGTTCCATAAATATTTATGCCGAGTCACAAAAGGAGACACTTCCTATTTTCTTGACATATTGGGGTCGTATTTCTCTCTTGACCTCTTGAATTGAAAAGTACAAGGAGTTAGTGTACCCTTTTCTTTCTTTTATCTTCTTTTTTATTTATTTATTTTCATTTTTTTAATGAGTTTTAGATGCAGGGAGCTGTTCTGTTAGGTTCATGTAAGTTTCACAAGACTTTATTAATATTCTGTCCTGGTTTTATAAGGATGGATTTAAAAGTTCACTCTTGTCAGGAGTAACATAACTTAGACCCAATTTTAGGCCTTAGTAGAAGCTGTTTGATATGTTTTTATGTATGTTATTGTCACTAAATTAAAAACAAATATTGTTTTTGTCAAGGCCAATAAGTAGGATTGCATCTAAAAACGTATTTTAAAGTAGGCCTTTCATTTTTATTTGGTTACTCAATCTTTGGTCCATAACAAATATTTTTGCCCTTTTAAATTATGTTAAAAAAAACTTATACATCTTTAATACATCTTTATTCTAGAGAACTAGAAAGAAAATATATGTATTATTTCTAGAGAAAATAATATATCTTTATTCTAGAGAACTTAGAAAATATAGGTAGGCAGAAAAGAAGGAGGAACATCATCTTTAATCCCACTCTATTTTTTCTTGCCTTTATGTAAATATATATATATATAAATATATGCAGTCTATTCGATACAAAGAAAAATACATATTTTTTTTAAACTCTGGAGTATTGGTAAGGTCATTATTGTGGAAATGATTGATTTTTGGTCTTATTCCTCCTCTTGGGTAGTTTCATTTGCTTTCTACATAAAATAATACAAAAAAAAAGTGAATAGAATTTTGTCAATTATACCTAAATAAAGCTGGGGAAAAAAGTACAGTAGAGAGATTGCCCCATCCCCCAGTTGATTAGTAAGGTTGACACATGTTTTCTTCTTGCCCTCACGGTGTTTATGGTTTAGTAGACGATAAAGTAATATATTTGAAAAACTATGTGCTATAAGTTAATAAGTAAAAAGTATCAGGTAAGAGAGTTTATTTTGGGCAATAAGAATAAGGAAGAAATAATTTATTTGGAAAATAAAGGTCTCTTTTGAGGTAAAGAAGAGAAGGTGTGATTGTGGGAAAATTAAGAATTATAGAAATCAACACTTGAAAGGATACTGTAAAGATTTCTGGACGAAGTCAAATAAGAAAAATTAGACCGAGGAAGGCAAAGGGGATGCTTGCGAGTTCACTGACAGAGATGGGGCCAGCCTGGTCTGAAGTCCCTCCTGGACTTGAGCCCTGAAGAAAAGCCGCAGTGTTGACCAGGGAATGGCGCCCTGGGCGAGAGGCAGGCAGTCTGGCAAAGGGAGGTAGTGACAACAGTGTGGTCACGAGCTGGGGCTCCTGATGGCCGCTTCTCATAGCCTCTGGGGTCTTCATGTATCACCCCATCTCTTCCCTAGATTGTGAGCTTCTGCCTTGCTGTTACCACTTTCCCCATCGTATGTGCAGATATTTGCCATCCTAAATAAAACAAGGAACTGCCTTTAGCTATGAAGCCATCTGCCAGTGTCTTAGCCCACTTCCTGTAGTAGTCGTCGACATCTGCCCGTCTCTCTATTGAAGTTCCTTATGAATTCTCTGTAATGGGTCTCCTGCCTCAGCCCTCTGTTGAAACAATTCGGGGAACTCTGTTAATCCTCATGTGTACACTGCTTGAGACTCTTGACCCTTTGCTCTGCAAATTTCCACTTGAGACTTCCCTCCCTCTTGAATATCAGGTAAGTTATTGATTGCTTGCTGTTGAAATTGATCTTGGGTAACTTATGAAAAAAGGATTTTTTGGAAGCTTAGCAGACAATACTAAGTTGCCTTTCCCTCTCACTGCTAACAGAATACTCATTTGGTTTGGGTGGCAATATCACCAACCCTTTGTTAGATTGACCTGTTCTCAGTCTTCATACTAGGGGGTGGCCATGTCATACAATTTTGGCCAACACATGCAAGTGGACACTGCTGGGGGCATCAATGAAAAAAGAGGAGGACTGTTCTTGCCTTGAACCACGTTGGGTGACAAGGTGACGCTGGAGGCTGTAAGACCCGTGCTACTCATGAGGTGACGAGCCTGAGAAGGAGAAGCCAATCTGCCAAGTGTGACGGCAGGACGGGAGAGCCTGGGTTCGCCTGTCCTTGCTGAGGGTCTGCGCTAAATGCTGAACTGCCTCTCACCCAGTACCTGCTAGATGACGTCATTACGTGTCATTCGTTGTCGGAGGCACTCGTTGGTGCCCTGCCACTTGTATCCCAAAATGTTGTTACTTCTGTAATTGACTTAGAACACTGTTTGATGGCTCTTAGAATACATGGAAGAGTGGAGAATAAGGTGGGGGAATGAAAGGGAAGGAGGCTGTGGCAAGAACTTAGGAGCAGTGGGGTTGGGGCGCAGCCCTGTCACTGCCCACTGGACTGTGTCCCGGGCCCTGTGTGTGTTAGAACAGCACTGTCCCATAGAGACATTTTCTAGTAGTGACATTAAAAAAAGTGAAAGCACCAGCTGGATGAATTTTAATAACATTTTAAATCATATATAGAGTATTAATATTTCAACATGTAATCAACATAAACGCTATACTGATAGGATATTTACATTATTTTTGCATATAAATTTTCGAAATCCGATGTGTATTTTATACCAACAGCACATCTCATCTGTTAGCCCCTTTGCCAGTGCTCTGTAGCCCCCTGTGGCCAGCAGCCTGTGTATTGGTCAGCATGGCTTGGAGTCAGATTCCTGGGTGGACCCATCTGAGGTGCCCAACCTGACGGGGTGACTGTTCTTCTTGCCTTGGACCACGTTATGTGACAAGGTGTGCCCCTTGCCAGGCCCAGGGTGGGAGGGACTGACACTCTGGTTCCCGAACTGGGCAGAACATAGGAGAAATGAAAACTGGTCAGTCGAAGAAGACAAGTGTTCTCTACAGTGATGCTTTCCTCCTGGTCCTACTTGTGTGTCTCTGATAAATTTTTCTGTTTCTCCTTTCTAAAGGGGTGTTCCTCAGGGTTTCATTCATGGCCCTTCGATCTTCCCGTTTTGCTCTTTCTTTGGGTAATCTAACCTCCTCTTGGTTTTAGCCATCACCTGTATGCTGATGACTTACATATGTGTATTTCTAGCCCTGTTCTAGCTTTGTAGCTGCATATTCATTTCTTGGCTAGACACAGCCCCCTTCCTTGTCCACAGACTTCTGCTCAACATTCCCAGTCTGAGCTTATCCTCTTCCCTTTAAAACCGCTATTCCTCCTCTGTCCCCTGATCTCAGTTAGTGGCGCCACTGGATTGTACAAGCATCGTATCCTCTCCTCACTTCCTTCCAATCTCCTGTTAGTCATCAGCTCCTTTCATTTTACTCCTCACTTTTCCCTCAGTTTTGACTCTTTTTCTTCTCTAAGCCATTTTCATTTCCTGGCTTCTCTGTAGAACTGTTGCAACAGCCTCATAACTTGTCTCCTGCCTTCTTTGTATCTTTCCTCTTTGCTTCCTACCCTTCTTTTGTCCCCCATCCTCCAACTGTCCTACGCACTGCAGCCACAGTGATTTCCCTAAAGTGCAGATCATCATTCCTTTGCCTACGTTTCTTTCAGTTGATCCCATTGCCTATGGAGTACAGTGCAAGTTTCTCAGCGTGGCATATAGGGTCTCTTTGTCTGTTGGTCCAGTCTTACTTTCCCTGACTCCTGACCTTAAACTTGATGTTTTGGTAATATGGAATGGCATGGTTGAGTACAAACTGGAATGCTTTCTTGAAATGGGATGGCTCTGTTACTCCGGAACACCTGCTTTTGTATTTATGTGCTTTTTATTGTTTCCTCTCCCCATCATGCCCTTTTCACCCTTCTTGCTAGCTAATTCTGGCTCATTTGAAGGTTCTGTGAAGGCATAACCTCTGGTTTTTTCCCTGGGTCTTATGGTCTCACTAAATACCCCTCCTCTCCATTTGCCGTGCTTGTTTATGCCTCTTGTTTTGGCCGTATATTACTGAATTTATTGAAGTTGCCTGCATGTAGTTGAGGGTTCTTTGAGGCCAGGGCACCATTTTTCTCGTCTTTGCTACACAGCAGTATCGGGCGCAGTGTGTTTCTGTTGGCCTGAACTAGGTGAGTTGGAAGGGAGACTGTGGGCGGAAAGATATGTTGGCCCAAATTGTGAAAAGCATTCAAGTGTTTGATGAATGAAGAAATCAAAATCAGGTTATATTGTTTTGTAAGTTTGGGGAGAAAAGTGACTTCAGGGAATGAATTCTTTGTTCTAATCGTCCGCGTTGTAGCGCCTTAATGTAAAGCATCGTTGCTTTTGAGCTGTGCTTTACAGTCATATGCCCATGTTACCTGACTCCATGGCATCGCGTCACATCAGCCATCTCTGTCCCTTGTATCCTGGGGTGCTGAGACCTGCATCTGTTCTGTGCTTAGGCTCTTGCCAAGGCTAATACCAAAGAAGAATTTGCTGGTGTTAATACCTAGATCAGGGGTTGGCAAACCGACACCTGTTTTTGTTGTTTCATTGGAACGCAGCTGCACCATTCATTTATGTATCATTTTCTGTGGCTGCTATTGTGTTCCTGCAGCACTGTTGTGGCCTCTGTGGTGACAGACCATGTGGTTTGCAAAGTCTAAAATATTAACTGTTTGATCTTTTACATAAAAAGCTTACTGATTTACACCTTAAAGCCACTTCGTGTTGGAAAGACAAAGCCTTAAGTAATATACATTTGGGCAGCAATCTCAGTTTAGGGATGAGGAGAATGCAGATTGAAAAGGACAAACCTCTTTGAATTTGTGTACTCTGTTTGGTGGGATGATTTTGTTAAATTTCTTGTTGCTCTTTCCGTTCTACTACATGTCATTGAAGAAAGATTGCCCACATTTCTTACTGTGACTCAAATATGTATGTGTTTATGTGTGTCATATGTTTATATGTGTGTGTGCCCATATAAACATATGTATCTATAAACATCTATCTATCTATCTATCTATCTATCTATCTATCTATCTATCTATCTATCTTTTTTAAAGTCTCAAAGTTTTAAAATGACTCGCCTCAACCATATGCAAAAGATTGAACACCAGAGTCAGGTGCGTGAAATCTAAGTGGCAGAAAACGTTTGTGTCTTTGGCAGACTGCCTCGTGTGGAGAGTCGTAAATGCAGGTCTCCCATTAAAGCAGTTTAAAAGATCAGATCATATGTTTCCCTCCCTGTACCCTGAGGTCCTTTCTCCACCCCTGCCTCCTGTGCTTCTGTGGGCGGTTCCTTTGCTTTGACAAATTCTTTTCTTTCCAGTTAATTGAGCTATAGCTGACATATTGTATGAGTTTAAGTTGTATGACATAATGATTTGAGATATATATGTATATAGTGAAGTGATCACCATAATAAGTTAATATCCATCACCTCTTAAAGAAGTGTTTTCTTAATGACAGCTTTTAAGATCTGCTTCTCTTAGCTATTTCAAATATACAATATAGTGTTGTTAACTGTAGTCACCTAGGCACATTGCATTCCCAGAACTTGTCTTATAATTGGAAGTTTGTACCTTTTAACCACCTTCACCCATTTTGTACACGCCCCCCCAGCCTCTGACAAACACCAGTCTGTTCTCTGTTTCTATGACTTTGACTTTTTTTGTTTTTTGTTTTTTTAGATTCCAGATATAAGTGAGATCATATGGTATTTGTCTTTTACCATCTGAGTTATTTCACTTATAATGCCTTCAAGATCTATCCATGTTGTCACAAATGGCGGGATATTTTTCTTTTCTACAACTAAATAATATTCCATTGTATACGTATACCACATTTTCTTTATCTGTTCATTTATTGACAGACACGTACTATTTTCATGTCTTGGCTATTATAAATAATGCTACAATGAACATGGGGATGCAGATGCCTCTTTGAGATAGTGATTTCATTTACTTTGGCTATATACCCAGGAGGGGAATTGCTGGATCATATGGTAGTTCTGTTTTTAATGTTTTCCATAGTGGCTGTTCCAATTTACATTTGCTCAAGCAGTGCACAAGAGTGCCATTTTCTCCACATTCTTGCCGACACTTGTTATCGTTTGTCGTTTTGATGACAGGTGTGAGTAATTGACCAATTTTTAATTGTTCTAATATCTGCAAATAAGTAGCTTACTGAAGGGAGAGTTCTGGAAGCGTGAGTTTGAGGTGGCATATACCTCTCCCTGGCATACCATGAAGGATGATGTTAAAATGATTTGCTGATAGGGAGGATGTTGAGTATGGACCACCCAGGACCTGTGTCAATTTGAATGTTGGAACAGGGTCTGAGAGTGGACGGGGTTACTCTTCAGTTGTTACATGGTGGGGAGATCTGGGGTGCTAGGGCTGGGAGCTGGCTGAGGCTGCCGGCGGGTGACATGGAAGGTTGGGGGTAACCAGCTGATGATCAGTTCTGCCTCCACCAATGGGTGCATTACTGACAGTAAAGCAAAAGCCCTTTTGGTTCATTCTTTCATCAGACATGTTTGAAATGGCTGTTGTTTGAAGACCAGATGCTGATCCATAGATGTTGGGGATTCAACATGAGTAAATGTGCTTCTTGCTCTCTTGGGGCTTATAGACAGATACGCTTGCAACAACATGGTGGAGGTGGGAAGATCTATACAGAACAAGGTAGGAAAGGTTTTGGGGCTGATAAAACAGCACATGTCCATTAGGGTTCCAAGTGTTTTAAGTTAAAAAAACAGAACCTTTTGATGTCTTGCACTAAGCCTGTACTTTTTTATACTATGATTTTTTATACTATAATTTTTGCTTACAAGAAAAATTTCAGTTTTCATCCTACTTTATTAGGATGTAATTAAATTTATATATTTTAGGTTGCCTGCCTGATTCGAGTTCCTTCTGAAGTAGTTAAGCAGAGGGCACAGGTTTCTGCTTCTTCAAGAACATTTCAAATTTTCTCTAACATCTTATATCAAGAGGTGAGATGTGTTTTTAAGCTCGCTCTGTTTTCTTTATTGAGAAAGATTTTATAGTATTATTGCTAATAAGAACACTGTGAGTCTCGTATTGGGAGTTCTAGAAGAGACCTTAAAGCTAAATGTAATAAGTTTACTCCAGTTATATTAACTTCTTATGCTAAGATTATCATTGTTTTTCCTTTGTTTCTGAATTTTTATTTTAATTTTTATTTCTTTTTCAAATTTATAAACAAACACATACTGAGTGCCACCACTCTATGTGTGTCCTACATTGTAATCATCCTATAGTTCTTTTGGAATCAGACATGGAACAAATATTAAATATGTAAAATCAGTGAAGATATATTAAAATATCACTACAGAATTTGAGGGCCCATGGAAGAGAAATGTAGTAACGGACCCATATTGTTACCAATGTCATAATGTTTGTATCAAAGTGTAATTGCTCTTTTACCAGTTAGTGTTAAGCAGTGGGTTGGAACTCATCCCTGCTGGACATGTGACTAGGGACCATTGAGCTGCTTTCTTTTATAGTTTTTACAGAAACCTTAAAAAAATTTATTTTTTTTACAAAAATACATCATATGAAAATTTCAATGAACCTAGGTTTTAGAAAAATTATTCTTAATGGTCCCTCTGTCACCTAGGTGAGGAGATAGAGTATTAATTATATGAATGAAATCAGTCCAATAGAGGGTTCCTGTTGAATCATGTGGACAGTTAAATAGATAATAAGCCAAGGCTTGTCCAGAGCTATTTTATTTATCACTATTGAGAAATTATTAATGAATTTCTGATGTCTTCTGATTGAAACTATGAAATATAATTCTGTTTTTATATGACAAGATAATCAGCATTCTGTGTGCATTTGCTTTTGGAAATACTGGGGGTGCCAAAAAATATATATACAAGTGAACACTTTGGTTGACGTTGCTCAAGCAAGTAGTTCGCCATAACCAGAAGTGTCTGGAAACTGATGGTAACCACTTTGAGCACCTTTTGTAATTGCGGAAGTCAAATGTGGCTTGTATTCGTCTTTTGTTATCAGTATATATTAAATATTACAATTTACAGTTTTCCTTTCTTAAAATGTGTATACATTTTTTTTGACACCCTCTGTATATTTATTTAAAACATCTCAAGTATTCTTTTCAGGAGAAGAAATGTTGAAAGCAACTAAAGCTCAATTCATATGTAGTCAGTTTTATGATCAGAGTTGTTCCCCTTTTAAAGGAGCTGACCTGAGCTTTATGTACCTTAGGTCAGTTGAAATATTCTAGCCTCTTACAGAACTGTGGCCATTGTCAACATTTTAAAACTGAAACTTTAGAAAAGGTAAACCTGATTTATTCAGAATGTCATTTAGAATCTCTGCTATTCTAACTTTCTGAGCTTTCGGCTTTGTTTATTTCAGGGCATCCAAGGATTGTATCGAGGCTACAAAAGCACAGTTTTAAGAGAGGTAACTCACTTAATTTCCAACACTGAAGTACCAAAAATGATATGCTTGTTCAGTGAATTTATTTGGAGAAACTGGTTTAAAAATTAAAAAGGGAAATTATGATCACTTTTTAAAACGCTGTTAAGTCTTACGTTGGTTCTAAATGGGTATGGGTTTGCTGAGTGATCAATCCAGTGGTCAGAACGGCCCATCCTGTATGTAGCTTCACTGTAATTAGAGAGTGGCTGTTGTAGCTGAAATATTAGAAAATAACTACAAAAGATACCAACTTAATTACTGTAATACACAGAGTTAGTGAAAAATTGGTAATGAAAGAAGCAGCCTAAGAGACAAGTGTCTCAAAAGCTGTGCCATGCACTCAGCTCTTGTTTTCCTGGTAACAGATGATGGGGAACTGGGCAGTTCGGCCCGGCTGAGTCCTGGCGCTGCAGGTGGCGTGCAGGGCCGCGTGCCCAGAGCAGCCATTTCACCTCCTGGACCCTCCAACTCCCAAATTTTGTGGTTTAATATGTAGTAAGTTTCTTTTTCCTTTGGTTGAAAAAGCAAAGCAATTTCAGTATAGTACTGCAGGAAGCATGTTTTCATTTTTGCCTTAATAGAAAAGGCTAATTTGAAGTTCAAAAGTTGATTTATAGATATGTGAGATATAAGAGAAGTCTTTAGTTTGGGACATAATTTTCTTTTTCTTTTTTAATGAGTTTAAATCCTAAGGATTTCTTTTTTTTTTTTTCAGCTTTATTGCAATAGAATTGACAAATAAATTTGTCAGGTGTTTAAAGTATAAAACATAATTTGATATATGTATACTTTGTGAAAAGAATTGGGATATAATTTTCTATTAAAATGCAAAAGAGTATCTGTATATATTTGTTTTCTATTTGTAGTTCCTTGGATGCTAAAACGTTTTCATTTATGAAACTGTTTTTAATTTAAATAAATATTGTCATAAGTAGCAGGACATTGAAATTCTTTGAAATCCCTAGTTTTATTCCCAGGTGTTTTTTTGTTGTTGTTGTTTTCTACCATAGATTATAGTATTCTTTATGAAACACCAGAACTGTTATTTAAAGCTTTTATTTGCACACCGTAACGACTTTTAGTGTGGTGTAGTGCTGGTGATGTTTGTCTTTGAAAAATTTCTCTTGAAAGCAAACTGAAGGTTTCAAAATTAGTCATTTGTGTGAAGATGACTTCTGCCTTTCAAAAATATCACCTGCACTTTATCTTCATTCTGTACTTATTTTCTGACTTACTAAACACGGTTATTTACTCAGATTTCACCTGGGTGCCAGAAAAATGCAGGGGGGGTTAGGGACAGTGAACATTTTTATTTTTCTGGGAGATGCTGATTAAATGAATTTATTTACATTCCAGCGAATACTGGTTTTGCATACAAATAAATAGATAAAACACATGGTTACAACTGCATTCTATTCTTTTAAAAATTTGGTTTGACATATGTCACACTAGTAATTAATTTCTAAGCTGCAATTCTTACAAATAGTGTGACCTTACTGAAATGACTTTGTTTACTCAAAATGGCAGTGCTTTGTAGGAAATTTAATTGGGGTCTGTTGCATTATCCGTATTCATAAAAGATCTTTCAGAACTGATTTTAGTTGAAATATTGCTTTTGTACAGATTCTCTGATAGAATGAGAGAAGAATTTTATTGCCGAGTGATACATAGCTACTTTTCAAAATGAGAAAAATAAGAAGTGATATATCTGCTTTAAACAAAATTTTTGCATTATAAATAGTTTCAATTCTTGCATTGTTCTGACACCAATATCAAATCTTTTTGCCAAGAGCTTGTTTGATTGTTTCAATAAGAAAGTACATTGAAGCCTTAGTGAGAATCACCAGGAAATTTATATATTTATTCTGTGTACACTGTTTTCTTTAAAATAGTTTTATCTCCCTAGCAGTAGCCCATTAGAAAGAGATTGAAATTTGAATTCATGCATTATAAAATAGATTGTGTGTTCTTTCGATTTTTATGAATGCTGTCACATGTTTTTTACTACGTTTGATGTTTGTGGCGATTGCATGCTTATCCCTGATGTTCTCCTAAATTATTTTAGTTACTGTGAATTTCAGACTCAGTCTAAGCAAGGTCAACAGATTATACCATTTATCTCACCCTTTCAGTGTTCATTTTTCTCATGATCTTGGCCGCATTAGATGTGGCCAAGCGTCTTGCTGCGGTGGTGTTACTGCAATAAGATGGAAATGGGCAGCAAAATCACAGCTGCTTTCATAGCCAGGCTTGTTTCAAAGGGTCCATTGTCCTGAGAGATCTGTGGAGAGCCGCCTCACGAGCTTGGATGTGAATTAGAAGGACTTCTATAAAGGAAGAAAGCGGAGGAAGCAAGTTATTTCAAAAGAAGTAGGAATAAATTAAGCTCAGCAAATGTGTTTTATCCAAAAATTCTATTCAGCGATCATTTGAAGAGTGTCTCCTGTGTGTTGGGCACCACATACAACGTTTGTGCCCTGAAGGATTCACATTCTGGTGGGAAAACATCGGGGAGTAGACACTCCAGCGCAGTGTAATGGTGCTGTAATGAAATGGTGTGTGTACAGGCAGGGTGCAGCTGGGGTTATAGAGGAGGCAGTGCTTGAGTGGTACCAGTTAGTACTTGCTGCATTAGACAGTTAGTTTTGACTTATTTCTTGAAGTAATGACAATTAGAAGTATTCCAGGAGAGGGGCAGAGGCGACAACACGAGCAAAGGCACAGAGTGTGAAAGAACACGTGTACCTTGCTTATCTAAGCAGAATTGGGGCTTTCACAGCTATAGAAGAGGCAAATGTGATTTCCCACTACCTGAAGCCTCGTGAGGCCACTTCAAGAAAGCACTCAACCAAGTGGGGTACTTGCCAGGAGGAGAGGTTGAACATCTCACCCCAGAAGGATGTTTACAGGGAACTAGAGTGGAGCACGTGGAAAAGCCCTTGGAAGAGTCTGACATATGTCTCCTGGAGTTAGGAGGACGAATTACTGGTGTTTGACTCTTATCTGCACAAATCTGACAGTGAGATGCTGGTTGTACCTGCCTCAATGTTAGGATTTTGCCATTTTGATGATGAATAATTCCTGGTTTCTTTTTGGTAGATAAGAGTGGCCACTAAAAAGATTTGAGATCAGTGAGTGTTATCTCCCCATCTCTCCCCAGTTTTGCTACCAAGCTGCAATGAAAGCAAGTCTCCCACGAAATGCTATTACACATGCAGTCAAAATCAAGCAATCAAGCAGGCCAAAATAAGTCATTCAGCCTGTTCTGTAAGTTCATTGAGACGCTCGGACTGTCCCTTAGGTGCAGAAATTACCTTTCGGATTGGAAAGTTTACTTGCAAGTAGATATGGCAGCTTTTCAAAGTCACTTACTCTATTGTCTATTTCAGGCGGTGGAAATTTCCCCTAATCTAGTGGCTGGAAACAGGAACTTTTGGGAGTCAAGCCTCAGGGACTGCTCTTCAAAATCTCTTTCCCAGTTCTGTTGTCTGCCCACTAAGTTCCTTTTCCCCAACTCTTCATGTAAAAGTTATGTCAGTCTCTTGTTTGTTTTTCCAGAGCCACTCTATGCTAGGTGTTCTGCACCTTGTTTGTTTTCTTACCCAAAATATTTTGGAGCTTTACATCACTTCATAAAGAGCACCCTCTCTTTTTTATGATTGGGTAGTACTCCAATGTATAAACGAGCCACTGTTTATTTCACCAGGTCCTCATTGGTGGGTATTACAAACATGCTACAATGAATAGTATTGTTCCTACGTCATTTTGTACGTGGTCTAGGATGCTTATAGGTTATATGCCAAAAGTGGACTTGCTTGGTTAAAGGTGCATAGGCATTTGTAATTTTGATACATATCATCAAATTGCCCTTCATGGAAGTGCCAGTCGGCACTTGTGCCAACAATGCAGGAGCTCTGTTTTCTTTCGACTCACTAACAGTACTGGCAATCTAAGAGGTGCTGTAGTTTTAATTTTAAGTGAGACTGGGCCTGTTAACACATATCTGAGAACTATATTATTCCTTTACTGATTATTTAAATTATGCTAAAGTTATTGTAAGAAGAGAGGAGATTCATATAAAGTCCTTTCTGTAAAGCCTAGTAGGTGTCACATAATAGGTGTTCAGGAAATATTAACTGTGCTTATTAGTATTCTTGGTCACTGAAAAGGCTTTTGACAGGAAATGACACCTAAGTGTGAAATGCAACTCATTCTTACCAGCTGTCTGCTTTTGGCAAGTTGCTGACCCTCTCTGAGCCTGAGTTTGCCCATCTGCGCTAGGGACTTGGCATAGGTTTCTCTTGTTGAAATCTCACAGCAGTCTCAGGAAGGAGGGAAGACAGCAATAGGGTCTGCCCAGAAGTTCAGAAATGGAGAAACCCGCCTCTAGTTTGTTCAGTTCTTGAACAGGGATGGGACCTTTATCTGTCTGCATTTAAACATGTGAATGCCATTTCATGATGATGGGTAACAATAGCCGTGTTTGAACTAGAGGTCAGCTAACTGTCATTACTTGGAAAGCTTCTTAGCTGCAATTGAAGTGTGTTGATGGTTGTGCTAATCAAAATTACTAATATAAATGGGCTGGAAAATTTTTATGATGATTCTTATTTGGGTCAGTTTGATTATTTACTGGGATTTATTTGCCACATAAGATTACCTATTTAGAGGAAGGCTTTTTTTTACTGGGATTGCATCACTTGAATGTTTTCTGTTGAAAAATGTTTTGAAGCACCTATAGCTAGAACTTTTATTACTTATTTAATATCCTTAAGCCTGTATGCTAGTTCCTGCTTTTATGATAGTAAAAAGGCAAAAGAAAAAAAAAGCTATGCTATCTGTTAAGAACTTTTCCGCCTTGTGTCAGAGTGCTGTGTATCTGTTTCCGTGTGTGTTTGTATGAAATTGTTTTCTTTGATTTACCTCTTCCTTTCATTTTTGATTGTCTTTACGTTTCGGTTTTTTCTGGCTACATATAATTATGCCTTGTCTTCTCAGATAGCGTATACATTCCTCTTGAAAACCGCAGCTGGGTTTTCACATCTTTGTAGCATGCACAGGCTCTAGCATAAGTCAGCACTCAGGAGATATTTGTTGTTGCTTTTACTCCTTTAAGTTTGATTCTTTTTTGTTCAGATGCTACTAGACACCATGACTATTTCCGAATGCCCACGGAGCTCTGAGGGGGCTTGGAATGGTGCAGGCTGGTGGTTCCACCTTTGGGTACACCACACTGTCAGGTTCTTGCTTTAGATAGGGGATGAAATACCAAAGCGTATATAATTTTCTAAGATTTCAGTCTTCTTAAACCTTGAAAAAATAGTCTTTATAAGCTTAGTTTCATTAGAAAAGTAATAAGTGCTATAATTAATTCACTTGTTTTCCACATCTTAGTAATTCCGCTAAGGAAAAGGAAAAAAAGTGATTATAAACCTTTCCAAACTTTTAATGTGAAATTGTTTTTCAGTTAAACTCCAATGCAAACATATTGAACCCTATTTTAATCCTACATAATTCATTTTATTAACTATGACCAAATAGAACATCTGTTAAAATTCCATAATGTTAGCTTCATGGGAAAAGAAAAAAAATCTGTTTGTTCTTGGAATTTGTCCACTGTTTTATTGTTCAGGGTTTCAGTAAATGTGTAATGAGACATTCTTATTAATACGAATATTAAACAAATAAAAATGAAATATTCTCTTTAATCACAGAAGTTTATAAAATGAGTCACTTAATTGCATTTACATTCTTATAACTTTCCTGTAGAGAAGTTCTATGAAGAATGAACGAGAGTTCATTCTTTAATTCAAGAACCTAACTTATTGCTCCTCAAATATAGATTGTAGCCTGCAGTGTTTCATCATCTCCTAAACAAACATACTTAGAATGAGCAATTTAGTAAAATTATTTTAATGTAGAAAAATTACTTTAGCCCTTCAGTGCATATTTTCTCGTGTTTTGTTTATATGAAACCAGCTGCTATTTACTTTTCTCATTCCTTGGACGCATTTCATTTGCGCTGTGCAGTTGGAAAAGGCTGCATGTTTCCATTGGCCATCCTAAAGGCATACCAGTCCCCAGTATAGGGTTTGCTGCGATGTAAATGCAATAATGTGACTCTTCAGTGTAAACATCTAAGAAGCTATCAGATAAAGGTGGAAGCTAGTTCTTCATTTTAAATGTTAGTATCATACACCATACTGTTTAAGTCGGTCTGTCTGTGGTGTTCCTTTGTTTGTGTTTTTCATCCATGTGAAATATCTTTTTCCTTCATCTTGTGTGTCAGTTTAGATTGCACTTAAGCTGCTGATAATAGAAAATCTCACTTCAGTGGCTGCCCCAAATAAGGGTTTTCCCCCTTCTATCACAAGAATACTCTAAGGCTGGTGTGCTGGTTAAATGAGGGCATTGAGGATCCAGGCTCTTTCGTTCTGCTTGGTCAACCTTAAAAGCTTGGTAACTTACTCATCGTTACAAAACGGCAGCTCCACTTTTAGGCGTTGTGGTCCCTTTCCAAGCACGGAGTGGGAAGGGCAGGAGGCAACACTAGCTTTGCCTGTCACCCTGTTTACCTGGAAGATAGAAGTGTTTTTGGTGAGGTGCCTAGGGCCTCCCTGAGTTGCATGGGATTGGGAAGCTGAGCATGTATGTAGTTTTTCAGGGTAGTGGGTAAAGGCAGGCTAAGACGTGGTGGACACCACTGTCACTGAGTCACCCCACTGTGTCTGCCTTATTCTGTCCATTCAAGGCCTTGCACTCTTTCTTGTACCTCTGATTTCAGCCCCATGCTTTGGCACCCTGTTCACATCCAGAACATTTGTCTAGGTCACAATGTTTAGACATTTAATCATACTCCATAAACTGATGTCTGTTTTTATTCTTTTTCTGCCACCTGTGTTCTTTTGGGCACATGGGAAGTTCTTCTTTAAAAATCATTTGGTGTTCTCTCTGAATTATTATTCTGAAAACAGGAGTTTACTTCAAAGTTACTGTAGGGACGTTGTCCCAGAGAGCAGTTTCCAGGCTCTCGACCGCACGTGGAAAGGTGCTGGCTCGGGTAGTAGATGGCCGTCAGCTGTGATCAGATGGCCGTCAGCTGTAACCAGTGAGCCATTGGCTACTAATACAACTGCCATGGCTACGCTAGCAGCAAATGGGGCTAGCAAGTGCGGTTAGCAAGCGGATTGTGGATTGCAGATCGTGTTGCTCATACTTCCTGTGTCTTTCCCGGCCGCTAGTGAGACTGGGGTACCTCATTGGGGTACTGGCAGATGTTTGCTTTTGTGTCTCAACCAGTCGCCAGCAAGAATATAGTGGTATGACTCCCCCGTCTATGGCTCCGTGGATGTTCCTTTTTGGCATCACCATATCCTGTGTTCTTGTGCGGGGAGCGGGAGCTGAGACCCTGCATTACAGTTACTTATTTTTTTATACAGTTTTGATTTTAAAATTAAGACCTCAGAATACTTGTATTGATATAGTCATATGTTAACTCTTCCCTTGCAAAATATGTAAATCACAACTGAAATACTAGCTTATGCTTACTAAGTACTTACAGTATTCCAGTCTCTGTGCTAAGTTCTCTGCAAGCGTTATTTCAAAACTCACAATAACGGAAGCATGATCCCTGCTTTATAGAGACGGAGGCCGAGTAGATTGTGGGTCACCTGTCTCACATGGAGCAGGGAAAGCACCTAGGGCTCCAGAGCCCATGATCTTAATGCCTGCGGTGAGCTGTGAATTTTGCACTTCATGTGCTGATAAGTTTTTCTGGGGAAGAAAATAGATATTTAAAATTAATAGCCCATATGTGTATTTTTCTTCAGCCTTTAAACCTTTGGGTAGGCATTAATGCCAGAAGTTAGGAAAATAAGTTCTCAGCACCTAGAAGTCTACCTGATGTGAAAACGAAAGTCATCAGGCCATAAACAAGCAGAGAGAGTCTTGCTTTGATGGAGACGTCCGTGAAGAACAGTGGCGTGCACGCACATGTTATCCCGACGTTGGTGTGGTTTGCTCTACATATTCAGGTGTTAGTGCTCGCTTTGCTTCTCTGAGGGGCGTCTCCTGTGACCGCTCTAGCCCAAATCGACCTGTCCAACCCCGGTCACTCATGTGGGACCCTGGCATGAACCACTATCAGAAATTAATCTTCATTTCTGGTTTTCAAATTTATTACCTGCCTCCTTCCTCCCACTAGAATATACACCACACCATGAGATACCTACTGTCTGTTTTGTTCCCTACTCTTAATCCAGTACCTGAAGAGTGCTCAAAATATCCCACAGCACGCTCAGAAAGTATTTGACGAACAAACCAATGACTTAATCATACATGCTTCTCAAAAGTAGACTAGTTTTACATACTTAGATATTTCAAATCTCTAACACGTGCTCAAGCTGAGAAGCATTGGCCAGAATTATGGCAGCCTCACTTAGTTCCCAGGCTAGTTAGTGGTTTTCTGCCTTATAAACTTTCTGCACTTCCAGTGAGGTTAATTTTCTCCTTGTCTTAGAATATTTCCTGGTATTCTTGTGCCTTCCACAAACAGCCTTATTTTAATTTTGTCATTTCTAGTTAAGGGTTGCTCCTATGAATATTTTATGTATGTAAAACACTTTTGGAAATGACATAGGACAGTAGTAAACAAGTTATTCATGAAGAAAATCCTTCATCAGGTATGTGCAAATTATGTACAATGAATACTATGTGATTCAAAATTACTCTTGAGATTCTCAGTACTATGTATGCTCTTATTGTCTGAACAACATCTTACAAGGAGTATTTAGAAGACACTATATTTCTGTATTAAGAAAACCAAGTATAAAGGCAAAATCTAGAATTTTTATGTGTAATTCAAGGATTGTGGTTGAAGGGAATTATTGAAAATGTTTACCTGTGGCTTTGACTACCTGGTTGCATATTACCTTGGCATCATATAATGATAATAATTACAATTTGAATTCTGATCATGTACTTTGCATTTATTTTTCTAATCTTTAGATAAAACTGTAAGACATTAACCTTTTTTTTCACAGATCAGTAAGCTGAGGCTTGTAAAAGTCAAGCAAAGTTAAGCTAGTTATGTGTCAGGACTGGGAGCAGAGGCTAAGCCGGTGTGCTTCCAAAGTCTGTGTTTCTTATCACACTTTGCTTCCTGCTTATGTCCTGCAGGTCAATGCACTGTTCATTCCTCGTAGGCTTTTTCAGGAAATCATAGGAAAATAAAGTGGTAGTATGTCTGTAAGGCTTGGACCGAATCCGTGAACTTGATGAAATGGACCACAATTTCGGAGCAGTGGAGAATTCTAAAAGATAGAAGTGGAGCCATCTGCGAGGCAGAACACAAAGAGATGCTTCTAAATTGGGCAATAATCATTGATTTCAACATCCTCCTTCATCTAGCCTTTGTTAAGTCTGCTTAAAAATGCTTTGACTGATTTGAGCCTTCTGTCCCCGTTTCTTCCCTGGGCTTCAGCATGTGTTCTGAGAAACAGCAGCACAATAGGTGGGAAAAAAGTGATCATCTTTGGCATTGAAATGGTGTTGGTGCTTAGCCGAGTAATTAACAAATAATTTATTGACTAGTGGAGAAGTAGAAATTGGGGAGAGAGAAGGATGTTTCTTTTGTCTTGTGAAAACACTCTGCCTTTTGTTACTGAACTTGATGCAAAAGTTGTGTGATAGAATCACACACTAGAGGGCGCACAACGCCTGTGCTTTAAGTGTTGGTGGCAGAAACTTTCAGTGTACCAGAATCTGGAGGCTCTGGAGTTGATTGCTCGGCACCTTTACAAGTGGTTCAAATTGAAAAACGAAAATCCGTGCATAATAAATGGTGTTTTCCAATCCAAGATTCCTGAATAATATTATTTTAGTTAATCCTGAAATACTTCATTATGCATCTCTAAAAGATAAGAACTAAGTTTATTTAACTTATGAAAAATAATGAATGTCACAGTCTCAAAGTATTTTCCCCAAGCTATTTTTCAATTACAAAGGAAAACAATAATTTTACAATCGGAAAAACTGGCAGATACGACCGTATTCAAGTGATGAAGGTTAACATCACCAATAGTACGATCTGTTGACATCATACACCCCTGGGAGGATGCACTGAGAAGGATACGATGTCACTTCTTTGGTCTTCTTGCCAAAAAGTGCATAAGCTTAGTCTGATCATGGGAAGACATCAGACAAATCCATATTGAGAGACATTCTACAGAGCAACCAAGGTCCTGAAAGATAAAGATAAAAGTCGTCACATATAGGAGAAGACTAAGGAGACACAACACATAAATGCCACGTGGGATCCTGGTTGGATACTGGAACAGAGAAAGGATAAATTCAAATCAGGTTTATAATTTAGCTGTTAGTATTGTAGCAATACTAATAGTTGGCTATTTAAGTTATTAACATTAGGGAAGTTAGGTGTAGGGTATATGGGAACTCCCTATATAGCAACTTTTATGAAAGTCTAAATTGTTTCAAAAATTGAAAATCTGAAAAAAGGTACCAGATTTGGACATTGTATGAAATATTTATTTTGAAAACGATCTTCTAAAATAATGACAATTTAAGTGTACAACTTAATTTCTTTAAAAAGATTTTTTATCAGAGTAATACATGCAATCAGTAACAATTCAAATAATACAGAATTTATGATGAAAAGCAATTTTTTTGACCCGTTCTCTGTTTAGTCCCACTCTCTACAGGTAACCTCTTTTAACTGTTTCTATTTTTAGTTCTTATTACATCCATATTTCGGGATAATATAAACATCTGTTTTTTAATTTATCAATTTTAGATACAATCTATTAAGCCTTGGGATGGAAGATGTGATTTAGCTCACATTATGCTCCTCCTCAACCTTATCTCATCCTAGCATTTCATACCTCTGATTGTTTTAGAAACTTCTAGTCTCGTATTTGTGTGTTTTTTTCTTATCCCACAAACTTTCAGCATCTTCCTTTTGTTAGGTCCTTTATGCCACCTTACCCTCCTTAACTTTCAAATCCCACTTTGTGGAATGACTTTTTCACAGCTGTGCTTTTGTCCTGGATTGTCAAGATGGCAGACAGTTTCATCATGTCCATCACCCACAAATCACTTCTTCCATGATTTTTCTGGATTGATTCTAAAAGTGAAACACTAGTATACTAGTGTTTGTATTATTTGAGACTTCATGAATGATCCAGGTAGAGTGTGCGCTAGAGTTATACTTCCTTTTGTATTGGTCTTGTGTCTCCCCGAAAGAGATATTTCCAACATCAGAATCAAATAGACTGTCTTCTTACGCTCCATTAGTTCCTAAAACTTATCCAATGATTTAATTGGCTGAACACAGAGGGAATGAACTTGCTTATATATATATATATTTTTTTTTTTTCTTGGAGTTTCTAATGCCCTTTTTGGGGTGCATTATTTGCCTTTTTCATTCATTTAAGTGTGATAATCTCAAAATCATGTTGTTTTTTTGTACTGAGTTTCTTTTTCCTTCTATCCTCCTGTTCTAATTTGGAGTGATCGCTCAGTGTGTCTGGGCCCTCCTTCCTGCCTTCCTGGGCTGAATTTGCTGTGTCCTGGAGGCCCTAGTGGTTCAGACCGTGGCTTTGCAGCCACACTGCCTGGGTTTCCCCACCGCTCTGCCTCCAACAGGTTTACAGCTCTGGTGCCTTACTGTCCTCATCTAACAAAAACATTTTAAGGCATAATAAATATAAGGATATAGCTGATTTGTTTGAAGACCTTTTTTTTATCATGATATTTTGGCCAGGTAATTATCTTTCTCTAGGGGCTAATATATGAGTGTATAATTCACAACGATTCTTATTAATGACAATTGATGATAACCATTCATAATGATTCTTTAGCCTCAAATGTGTTTCATTGATTTTTTTTAAGTAGGAAGGAATTATGTTAATAAATTATGGTTCTTAGAGAAGCATTTTAATCTTATCAGTTTAGTGTGCATCCTGATTACATTCGGGAAACAAGTTATTAAATTTGTGTGTAGTCTTGTAAACTGGTACCAAGTTTTCTAATAAAGCTCCACTATACCTTGACCCACACGTTATGAGTCTTCCCAGTTTTCCCAGTTGTTTATCCAGGAATTATTCCATAATTCTGTTTGGGAAATGGGATGATGACCAAGTTAAAAATCACTTTGGGATCAAGTTTATTTTCTTCATAGGGTAAATCAGGTCTGTCTTTTGCCTGATAGAAAATATCAATAAGGTCTATGTATAGAGGAGACTGTGATATGTCTTATATTGAGCAACCAAGATGTTGTGGAAGTTACACCGCTGATTTATCTGTTGGTTCACACCATTGTTAATTGTGTGTTGTATGGATAACACATCTTAATCATTAAGTTTTGGACTAGTTTTGACTAAATGAAAACACCAAAGGGTAGTAACCTCTTGGTAAGTTCTCATCACATATATTTTTCTGTATTTGAAGGAGGAAGTAGATAGAATTTATCCAGTGTCTGCCATTTGCCAGACCAGGTACTTTTCATGTGTTTTTCATTTAATCTTTATAGTAATTGTACAAAGAATTACTATTGCCAACCGAGTGCTTGGAAAGTATTAGATTGGTACAGAAGTAAATTGCGGTTTTTGCAATTTTTACCCTGTTAAACCGCAATTACTTTTGCAGCAACCTAATATATACCTCTTACATATCTAGTCATGTTTCCCAACTAATCTATATTTGTCTATCTAGTAAACCATTTTACGAAATAACAGATATTTGCCTATTTAATACCAATGAGAAAACTGATAATCAGTGGTGTAAGTAACTTGATCTACACATAATAATACAGCTAATAGAGGGCAGAGTTGGTCTCTGAATTCTTTGAAATCTTAAGTTCTTTTTATAACGATGTGCATATTTCCTTTTCTCTGTTGGGGGTGTGAGTAGGTTTTAAAATGAATAGTAGCACCTGCTTTTTCTTTCTTTTACCTGACCAACTTTCTGAAACATTATAACTTACAGATAAGTTAAAGCATATATGTTTCCCAAGATTCACTGATTCACATTTAGCCTTATCTGCTTTGTCTTTTTTGCTCTATATTTTTTCCTAAAATATTTAAGTAGGTAGCAGACATGTTGACACCTTCATCACTACATATTCAGCATATGTGCCCTGAGAATAGGCTTGCTTCTCATAACTACAATACCATTATCGTACCTAAGAGCTTGACCCATTAATATTACCTAATATGTGTTCAGTTTTATCATTTTTGCTATTGTCCCAATAATAAAAGCTTTATAACTTTTTTCTCTCTGCAATCAGTCAAGGATCACTTACTGCATTTGGTTTTTACTTGTCCCCAACTTCCCCCCCCATGATATTGACTTTGTTGTAGAGTCCAGAGCAGTTCTGTAAAGTGTTCCATAACCTGGAATACCTGATTTCCTTATGATTATATTCTGATTAAATTTCTGTGTGTGTGTGCAGGAATGCTCCATGTATCCATGTATGATGTTGGGTACTTTGTATTGCATTTACCAGGAGGCACATAATATCCCATACTTGGTGAAGCTCAGTTTAATCACTTGATTAAGCTGGTGTTCTCTAATTTTCTGTTCTCCTTTGTTGCTAAGAAGCAATCTATGGGGTAATATTCTGAGACCATGTGATTATCCTGTTCCCCAATAATCTTTCACCCAATAGTTTTAACATCTGGGGATGCTTCTTGCTTGAAGTATTTATTACATTGGTGATTACAAAACATTGATTTTCCTAATACTGTCATTTTGCTCTGAATTTATTAGTTGGCATTCTTTGGTAAAAAAGAGCTTTCCTCTTCCACCACTGCCAGCTTCTGTTTTTCGTGTCTCTATGGACTCATGGGTTCTTTTTTTTTTTTTAACAGTTTCATTGAGATATAATTCATGTATCATACAATTCACTCATTTAAAGTGACAATTCAGTGGGTTTTAGTATATTCACAGATATACAAACGTTGTACGATTAAATTTGCGAACTCATCCTAGAAAAAATGCTACATACCTCATTGCTGAATATCACTATGGTCACTTTCGAAGTACTCCCCTTGGGAAGCTATGCACTGACTCCAGCACCTAATCCACCCTTCAAAGCAATTTTGGGACTCTTTTTCTGGAATGGCCATCAGAGCTGTTATCATATTAGCCTTGGTGTCCTGAATGTCGTCAACATGTCTTCCTTTCAACATGTCTTTACCTTTCTCTTGAGGTAAAGAAAGAAGTCATTGGGGGCCAGATCAGGTGACTAAGGAGGGTGTTCCAATACAGTTATTTGATTACTGGCTAAAAACTCCCTCATGTACAGTGCCATGTGAGCTGGTGCATTGTCGTGATGCAAGAGGCATGAATTATTGGCGAAAAGTTCAGGCCATCTAACGTTGTCATGCAGCCTTTTCAGCACTTCCAAATAGTAAACTTGCTTAACTGTCCAGTTGGTACAAATTCATAATGAATAATCCCTCTGATATCAAAAAAAAAAGTTAGCAACATTGCTGCAACAAGTTCATGAACTTAATTGTCAGACCTCCTGTGCAACTATCACTACAATTGCGTACTCTTTCATTCAATAATTATAATACGTTACCTTATTTTTCTTTTTGATGCTCATAGTGCCCCTAATTTGGCCAGTGGGAACCTTTTCAAGCCTATTATCTTACATTTCCCCATTAGTCTTTGAGAACTTCTGTACTGATAAAACAAGATGTCCCAGTCTTACTTTGTATTTCCCTACCCCAGTCCTGTAATCAGCCGTCTCTCCAAAGAACCCTTGATTCCTTTTTTGGGGAATAGTGATTAGAAACTAAGATCCGGAGTCTAGGTGTATTATTGCATCTAGGCTCTTGTATTGGGTAGAAAAAGTTTTAACTATTAAATACATTGTTTTATTCCTCCTTTCCATTTCTTATATTTATCTCAAGCAAGAACAATAAATAGTTTATTTTCTTTTTTAAGGTATGATATTATAAAATTGACTTCTTTTACAGAGCTATAAATTTTAACAAATGTGCAGATTTTATAACCTGCAGCACAATCAGGGTACAAAAAAATTTCCATCACCCCCAAACTCGATTGTGCTATCCCTTTGTAGTCACACCCGTTTTCCTACTTCTAACCCCTGCCAATGACTGATCAGTTCTTCATCACTATAGTTTTTCCTCTTTGAGAATGTCATTTAAATGGAATCATACAATATACAACCTTTTGAGACTCGTTTCTATCACTATAATGCCTTTGAAATTCATCATATCCAATTTTGGATATACCAAAGTTTGTTTATACACTCATGTATTGAAGGACAATTGATTCTTTCCAGTTTGGGTCCATTGTGAAGAGAATTGTTACAAATATTCATGTACAAGTTTTTTCATGAACATAAATTTTCATTTCTCCAGGTAGACAGTCAGGAATGGGATTGCTGGGTCATATGGTAAGCGTATGGTAACTTTATAAGAAACTGCCAGACTCTTTTCTCTAGTGGCTGTACAGTTTTGCATTCTCACCAGCAGTGTATTACCTGAATCCTCATCAGCACTTGGTTTTGGCAGGATATTTTATTTTAGCCATTCTAATAGGTATGTGATGATATCCCATAGTAGATTTTATTTCCCTAATGGCTAATGATATTGAACATCTTTTCATGTGCTTTTTTGCCATCCCAGGATGTTGTTTGGTGAAGTGTCTTTTGCCCATTTTTTAGTTAGGTTGTTTGTTTCTCATTGTAATGTTTTTGAAAGTTCTTTATGTTTGGGATACTAGTCCTTTGTCACTTATTTGATTTGCAGATAATCTCTGATAATCTGTAGTTTGTATTTTTGTTCTTTGAACAGTATTGTAAAATAAAAAAATTAAATTTTGACAGAGTCCAATTTATCAACTTGTTTTTTAATGAATTTTACTTTTAGTGTTATGTCTAAGAACTCCGCTTCACTTCCAGGTCATTAAGGTTTTAGCTTATGTTTTTTCTGAAGAGTTTTATAGTTTTATGTTTGACATTTACCTCTATGATCCCTTTTGAATTGATACTTTTTTTAAGGGGTGAGGTTTAGGTCAAGGATTTTCTTTCTTTTTTTTTTTTTTTAAATATGGATGTGTAGTTGTTCCAACAGCATTTGTTGACAAGACTATCTTTTCTCCATTGAAATGCTTTTGCACCTTTGTTACAAATCAGTTGGCCATATTTGTGTGGGTCTGTATCTTTAACAAACTTATATTGGCTCCTTGTTATGTGTCAAGTAATGTGTTTGTTTTTCTTTTCCTTGTCATACTTCATATGTATTCCTGTTTTTGAATAGCCCAGTATTGCAGGATGTTGTTTTGATTTTCTAAGACATTTCCCTTTGTTCCTTTTTATTTTCATTGATAGGAAGGGCTGTCTAATAAGACCCTAACACTTATCTCTGCCATCTTTTCTGCCCCCCCCCCCCAAATTATGTATCTTGTACCTTTTTTTCTTTCCATTTTTCTGAGAATGACCTGTTTTTTCTTGAATTACTCTACCTTTAATACGTATACATCAGTGGGTTAAAAGCTAAGTTCTTTATCTTTGATTAAACATGTAGTTAATATTATTTCCTTATTCAGATTGGGCCACTCATTTTTTTATTGTTGTTATTGCTGTTTCAGTGCCAGTATAAATGATCTTGACCTACACACATTTGAAAAAGGAAAAGGTACTATATGTATTTTATTTTATCCAGGCATGAAGCATGTTTGCTTTGAGAGTTATCCTCTTCACAGTATTCTATAAAACACAAAATCTGAAATGACTTACCAAGATCACTGTGTTAGATTGTGGTGAAGATAAACTGAGAACTCAGATTATTTGACTCTTAATCCAGCACTGCATCCTAGAATGGAAAGTCTACAAACCATGGAATTAAGTGAAGCGCTTAATGCAAAAGACAGATTATGGAATTTTCTTTTCATCCTACAGCTCAAAAGAAGTTGACTATGGTTGTGAGAAAAATATTGTTACTGAGATGGTAATCCAGTTGGAGTTAGCAATGTATAATGATAAGACATTTTACCCTCAGAGAGCTTCTGTAATTTGCACGTGGAAGGGCACATATATGCATTTGTAAAGCAGTTTATCAATAGTTGAAAATAATAGCAAAGTGTTCAAGTGCTGGCAAGTATAAGTAGTCAGTCTGGGAGTAAATCCTTATCTCTGGATGAGGTGAATTTTGGGTAATCCTTTTACAAAGCAGAAAAAGGTAGAGGAGAGTAATGGAATTGATGTGTCAATCTTGGGAAGCATTCTTTAAAAAAGCATGCTAACTGCTTTTTAAAGACTATTTTTTTACCTTATACTTCTGGTGGTACTGAAACACTAAGCTTGGACTTCCTGCTTGCAATCTCATGTACCAAACCCCCTTTGGGGTTGGGCTTATGCTAACTTTTAAAAAAATTATTATTATTAAATGCCTAGCTCTTGCCTTAAATTAGAAGGGAAAAATAGAATTGCAAACACAGGTGAAATTTGCTTGGAAGGCTCTGTGTAATGTTCTCATGTAAATTTTAGGGATGGATCTTCTTAGAATATCAACATTAAATAGAAGAACTTTAAAAACTCCATGTGCTACAAGGCAAAAAACAACAACAATAACAACAAAAACAATTAAAAAAAACCAAAAACACACTATGGAGATGTTAGCTAATGAACATTCTCCGTTTAATACTTAGTAACCTATTTACAGTGGGTTTTTCATTGATTACTGCAAGTAAATGTTAGGAAGCTCTTTGTAGTAAAGGTGTCCATGAGGCTCAGATGTGTGAAGAGGAAAGGTATACACTTTGCTCTTGGCTCTTATGTGGGATTTCACCTAAAAGATCTTGAATGAGCTTACTCTCATTGCAACTATAAAAACAAGGTGTTAGCCTCTTATCTGTAGCACTTTACTTTGATTTTTCATGTTGAAGTAAAGTTCGATATAAGCTGAATCTCAAAAAAAAAAAAGACTGGATAGAAAAAAATATTGAATTCATTTTACGCAAAGCAAACACCCAAAAACATTTACAACCCATTTCATAGCTTGAAAAGTATTAAATAGGTGTCACTCATATTCTGGGAGCTTTTTGAGGCATTATTCAATATATGTGACTTTGTTAACTTGGACTAATTTTTGCATTTTCTCAAATTTGATTGTGTGTGTGTTTTAAAACTATTTTTCAGTTCTATTTCTTAAAATAAAGAATTGGAGCCATCAAAGTTGGCATGCGTTAAGCATGCTAATTAGTTCAACATACTGACCAATTCTCTGAATTATTAGTTCAAAGAAGCATGTGGACAGGGATGAAATTAGATTTGGGCATTTTTCACTCTAGTTGTTTTAGGATACTCAGGGTGACTTTGATCTGTAAATAACAGATGTTTTTTCATGCATGGTTCAGGGTACATCAAACATGTCTAAAACTTTGTCTGAGATTTAGGACCCATCATTCTTATCCTGAATTGGATATACACACTTGTAACTGTACAGCCATTTTAGAACAGAAACTTTTTTGAGTTTGTGTTTGATAGTTAAAGCTAGGATATTTTGTTTTTCATAGTATGTATGCAGAGGATTATTATTTTTTATAAACTGGAATAGTTATAAGGTGCTGCATAAAATTGAATTTATTAGTTGCTAAAATATATTCACTGTGCAAATGTCAGTTTTAAGGGTAAAATCTTAGGCAACTATGAAAACGTAAAGAATATGTGTTTATGTGTGTGTGTATAGACATACAGATACACATATAATTGCTTATGTGTATATACTCGTATGCATATAATTACATGCTTTTAGCTATCTGTGTGGTAAAGAGACCATATTTGCTTTAATTTTATTAACTAAATATTATTTCACTTTAATAGTAACTAGAATTAAGAGCAAATCTGGTAGTCTGCACAAAACATTGTTTTTAATTTGTCACAGTTTACTACCTCTTCTGGTTTTCGTGTGGGAAAACTTTAGTATCACTGGGATAATTTTTGGAAGGAATGGTATCGAATGAATGGAGGGTAGGATGAAGAAAAGACCAAGAGGGTAAGAACCAAGAAACCCTTGAATCCCCGTTTTCCACAGTCCCTGAGCAGAAGGCTTGATCTCAGGCCCTGCTTCTCCCAGGTGTAAGGTGCAAAGCCATCATGTGACACGAGTCCGGGCAGCCAGCGTCCTTTATGTGTAAGCCTCCTGCTTAGAGATAGTATGAGAAATCCAAATAACAGTGCCTTGCATTAATTAGAGAGCACTAACCATACTCTTTTAGTGAAGCCCCCTTTTCTTGTCACTAAACTACATGAGGTTTTACACCACATTGCATTTGTGGCTTTTATTTATCAAAATAGTACCATAACAGAAGCTTCTTTACTACAGCATGCAGTAGGATACCAAATTTTGTAATTGTGATTATGTCATTATATTGTGCTTTTTAGCATTACTTAATCTTCTGGGCTTTGGTTTTCTCGTTTTTAACGTGTGGGCTACACTAGACCACAGCATGTTTTTATAATAAAGTTTTATTGGCACACAGCCACTCTCATTTGTGTATGTCTTATCTGTGGCTGCTTCACACCACAGTGGCAGAGTTGAATAGTTGCGACAGACACTATGGGCCACAAAGTCTAAAATATTTATTTTCTGGCTCTTCACAGAAGAAGTTTGCTGAATCTTGGACTAGATCATCTGTAAGTCTTGCACTTTTCTTGTTGTAGATTTTCTTTATATCAGCTGCTCCTTTTTTCTTCTTTTTTTTCTTTTAGTTTTAAGGATCAGAAGTTTCTATTTCTGTTAAGGATATAGTATATCATATTACCACCATATTTCAGTGTTCGTTTTCCCCCATTTCCAACTTTGATCATTATAAAGAGAAAAAATATCGAGGAGATCATCGGTTCTCCAAGAGTGGTCCCTGGACAAGAGCAGAGTCACCTGAGAACTGTTTAGAAATGCAAATTTGCAGGCCCCACCCCGGGACCTTCGGAATCGGAAACGCTGGGAGTGGGGCCCAGAACTCCAGTCCTTCCAGGTGATTCTGATACACACTCAAGTGTGAGAACAACCGGTCTAGAGATCACGTTCGGTTAAAAGATTTTTTTGTTTTGAAATAATGAAGAAACTTAAATTCTACAACTGTTGGGTAAATCAAGACAAAAATGAAATACAGGATAGATATTATTACAGAAACCAGAGAAATGAACATTTTTTCCTTCTCCAGTAACATGTTTTGTCATAAATTTTATAAATTTTTTTACTATAATGAGAAATTACTGAAAGATACATTTATGTCACCATCAGCATAATTTTTTTTTTGACCAAAAAGACAACAGTATGATTAATTTTTTTCATGTGATTTTTTTTTTTCTTTTTATGGTTTGGGATTACTTTGAGTTATTTCAAAGCTAATGATTTGAAATAAAAAATTTTCAGAAGAAAAGAATTATATCAACACTTATTTTTCTTATAAAGTAAATGCTTTAAAAAAAGATCACTTAGGGAGATACCATAGCTTGTCTGCCGTGGCTGCCTTTTTTACCCATTTTAAGTGAGATCAATGTTGAATTGACTTTTTTTTTCAATGCTAACAACCACGAGAAATGAGCAGCAGTCAGACAACTCATCTGTTAGGACAGATTGTAAGCACAGTGCTTTGTAGTAAATCTCAGAGAGAGGAATAGCAAAGTTGTACATGTCAAGCAGACATTACAGGATGACGTTGTTATTTGGAGAATTGCTTTCATCTTTGAGATATCTCACACCTGCTTCATTTGGCATTGACTGTTTCCATCTCTGGAAAAACACTCTTTGCCATTCCCCAAATCCCAAAGTATATAAATATAGCATGGTAATAAGAGAAAACTTTTAACATAAAAACTCACTTAGAGGTGCCATCTGAAAATGCAGGCCATAAAAGCCAACTAACTAACTTCATTTTGTTGAAAAGGAACCTTTGGGGGTGTGTGTGTGTGTGTGTGTATGTGTGTGTACACATACACACTTATATTGTTATACATACACATACATTTATATATACAGCTCATTTGATGTGTGTGAATGTGTATAGACGCATTTCAATATATGTATGTATATTTTTTAAAAACGCATACAACAAACTTTCATATATATATAATCTTCTAATACTATTTTTTTTAACTGTTTCTGAAAGCTGTGGTACCCATCAGTCACTAACAGAATTCTATAGACCAAATTTATTTTGCTGGTTTCTACTTTCTCCTCTTTAATTTTTAAAAGTATCTCTCCTTTTTAAAATGCACCAAAAATATAATGTAATTTAAGGGGGACAAAATGTGCATCCTTTATTATAAAGTAAGAGTTAAATATCTCCAAATAACATGGTAAGTTCTGTGAAATCTTCTTTTCTTCAGATAAACAGGTTTGGCTTTTTAGAATATAGGTGTTTTTTGTTTTTATTTTTTATTAGATTAAACATCATGATTCTTTGAGTGGCATAGCACTCCTTGGCAATCTTCGTCATGCTAGCAGTTTTTGAGAAAGGGAATATTTATTTGCTTCAGTTTGTTAGAGGGTATTTATTTGCTTCAGTTTTTCACATTTTATAGATGACACATTTGGCTATCCCTAGGCAAAATCCAGTTAAAAATAATAGTATTTAATATTTAATAAACTACCAGGCTTTTTAAACCATCTGGAATTTTATTTTCTTTGCACGCAGCATCTGAGTTTCAGCTGTTAGCATTTCTCCTTTGCTCTGGGAAGGGTCAATGGCTTTTAAAGTCTTTGATGCTTGCTGTGTCAGCCCTTTTCATATTTTCAAAATGCCCGTGTAAAAGAGCTTTTCATCCATTCATGCTGATAATTCTTTTGAACTTGAGGTTTGAACCAAACTAATCAAATTTAATTATAGCTCAAATCCCGTTACAGTGATCTCCAGTAGACTTCTAGGCTATGTTGTAATTTTTTTGTTCTACTGGAACTCAGCCATTCTCGACGTTACTGACACGAGTGTGCTATTGACTGCAGTTGGGGAGGGAGATCTTTGTAATGCAGAGATTTTTCTCCTGTTGATATTGGTAAATATGATTTGAACTTTCTTCTTTTCTAAAGGATATATTGAGTTAATCTTGAGTCAAATGTCTCCTTATTTGCATATATCTCAGGGGATGTTTTCCTATTCATTTTTAACAGTTTGAACAATTCAATCCTAAAAACTACTTTCTTAAAGAAGTCCTCAGTTTTGTTGTGACTGATGCTTGCTTTTTGTTTGTTTGTTTTGAGATCCAAAACTGATCCTCCTGTTAGCATTGCTGTGGGTGATGCATATTCTCCTGGTGCTCTGAGATTGTTCTTTTCCTTTTTGCTTCATTAAAGAAAAACGTTTTAACAGTATTATTTACTGGGGAGAAAATAGGAAATATAAATGTTTCAGACTGCAGCATGTATTAAGGGAAGGTGGACTAGTACTGATATTTTTAGCCTTTTCTTCAAAATATTTGCTAACACATGTTAGCATCTATTTAAATTCACTTGTTAATCTGTATGTGCAGAGTTTTTTTAAATTTAGTTTAAATTTCTATTTTTAAATGAGATTTTGTTTGGATTTCTAAACAGATTTCGGGAGTAATGACATTTAAAATACTTGAAATTCCTTTTCATCTCTAAATAAAGTCTAAACATTTTTATAATATTGGACCAAGTTTCGGTCTGCAAGAATGAAATGCAGAACTCCTTTCTTTGGAGCTTTGATTCTGAAGTGAAAAGCAGTGTTCATGAAGAAGAGCAAATAGCAGAACTGTTAAAAGTGAAAATTGTATTTTCTTTTTTAAATTCAACTCAAAACTGCCAGTTTCCCTGAATTTATTACAGCAAAGGCTCTTGTTTTAAAATGAAGTGAAATGTGAAGTTAATTTATGTACTAGCTGCTTTGAAGTTTAATTTTGTTTGCTAAGTTATGAATTTCGAATATATACATTTAAAGGAATTTTAGTAACGATGCTGTCATGGGCAGTGTCTATGCAATTGCCATGCGTAGGACAACTTCACGCCATAAATGTTTGGTGGGTTTTAGCATTGTGTGCCATGGTGCTTCCCACAGTGGCCAGAAGGCATGGCCAATTCTTACATGCCTTTTGACAAATGCAAGAGAGTGTGACAGCTCCAACTGTCAGTATTCTTATGTTAGCAGAAGCCCAGATTACCATTAGGAAAGTAAAACTTCAACTAACCAGAAGGACTGAATCCTGCCAGGCCAATGTGATTTCTAGAGATCAGAGGGTTAACATTTTCATTTAGAAAAAATGCTTCCAATTCCATACATGTTAGGACAGAGTGCACTGAGTATTGTTTTAGCCTTTTCTTATCTAAGCATTGCCAGTAAGAACTTAGTTTGATGAAGCACGTTTTATCTATATTCCAGATGGTTAGAGATAGAGAACTCAATGCCTGCAGACATAAATGGAGAACTGAGATAGGTGGCGAGGAGCGTGGACTCTGGGTCAGATGCCGCTCCAGTGCTTCTAGGCCTGTGTCCCCAGGCAAGTCCTTTAATCTCCCTTATCCCATTTTCTTCATTTGTGTCATGAGGCTGAAAATACTACCTATTTCATAAGGTTATTGAGATGGTCTGTTCATACATACACAGTGGCTAGGACGGTGCCTGAAATATAGTCCCGTAGGAGTGATTGTTATGATTTATTGTTGTTATGATGAGATCATCATCATTGCTGGAGCCGTCGGGAAACTGGCGTGCTGGTCTCATCCAAGATCCTTATCATTTGCTTCATTCTAAGGGTCCCTCGTACTCCATCTAATGTACTCAGCAGTCCCTGAATAAGCCCTGAACTCGGTCTATTTGGGGCCTCTTCATTTGCCTTTATTATAATTTCCAGACCATAAATTTCAAAGAGGTGGTCCAAAATGTTGGACCCATAAACTTTTTTAAAACTATGAGCCAAAATGTTAAAATTAAGCGGTTACAACACAACTCCAGATATTCAAATTTTCTTGGAAAATCATAATGTCAGGCAATATTGAGTCAATATTGCTGTGTGGCAGCAGTTGATTTGAACTGAGTTCTAGCTGCTCTTTAGACCGAATCTCTGCCATTTCCTGTGTTTGACACCTTCTTCACTTCAGCCATTTATGTCATTGGCTTGGGCCATGTCGTATTCATTTGCTGCCAGCAGTGTAGACAAAGCAGTGGTCCTCAGGTGTGTGTTATGCACACTCGCGGCCCTCTAGTCCTTTCCTGGTTGGTAGCCAGATTGTGATCAGTGTAGAAAACACATTACTAAAATCCAGTATACATCGCAGTAGTTCAGTTGTGTCTGTCAGAAGGCAGCGTGAGCTGTGCAGAGGCGTCTGTGCGATCAGAGCAGGGTGCAATTTGCTGAAAATAAGAGGTGAAAAATTTAACCTTGGTTTAAGCTGAAGCTAAAGAAAAAAGGATTATAGCCCAAGCCACAGAAAATTGGGGTGTGGGAGAGCTGTGCTTTCCAAGTGTGTAAGAACACAGCTGGGTAAGTCACAGGCTGACGTCACAGTGCTAAGGGGTCATCAGGGTTCACGAGGGACAGCTGTGATGCCTTGAAGCTGGCCTTCTCAACTTCCTCCCTGTCAGCACGTTGGGCCGGATGTTCTGTGCTGTGGGGCCTGTCCTGTGTGTTACAGCACTTTAGCAGCATCCTGCCCTCGACTCACTAGATGCCACAGACTCTTCCCTTCTTCTCCCGGTCATGACAGACAAATGTCCCCTGGGTGGCAGAATTGTCCTTGGTCGAGAACCATTGCTTTAAAGGTATGGAAGACATTATAACACAGAAGTTGTGCTCCTTTTAGTCTTTGAATCTTTTCCAATAACTGCTTTAAAACCTTTTCTAAAGGTGTGCAGTATCTATTTTGTAGGCATCTTAGTGCATTAAGAGAAAGATGAGCTATTCTTTCTCCCTATCTACAGTCAAGCCCAATGACTAATGTCTTTAAGAAGAGGCCCCCGGACAGACTTCTGAGGGGACAGCTCCATGTGGTGCTGACCTGGGCTCTTCTCTTTCTCCACTGCTCATTAGCTCGCGGAGCCTGGGCATGTCAGCACCCTCTCTGCGGCTTGTCTAGAAAATGAGCTGGTTGCATTAGACAATGGTCAAGGTGACTTCTAGGTAAAATTTAGGCTCTAAGTCAGAAATGCTGTAGATTTCTGAAGCTTTAACAGCATGCGCACGCGCACACATACAACCCCCCCCCCCACACACACACACTTTTGGCTATTCCCTGGTTTGAGGTGAAACATTTAATAGTCACGATCATATAGCCAGAGTATCACACATTTTTCACCCTATTAAAATGAATGGTCTCAACAAGGTGTCATGTAATGTCACATTCATTTAGGGGACCATCTAGAGGTGTGTTAGATGACTGTGTTAGTTTCCATAGCTGTGTAACGAATTACCACAAACTTAGTGGTTTGTAAGAGCAGATATTTATTATCTCACAGTTCTCTGGACCAGCAGTCTGGGGACGGTTTGGCTGGATTCTCTGCACAGAGGTTCACAAGGCAGCAGAGAGGTGTCAGCCAGGGCCATGATGTCATCTGGGGCTCGGCCCTCCGCTAAGCTCACGTGGCCATCGGCATATTTCTTTCCTGTGGTTGTATTGATATATTAATATCAGGAAGATGATTTATGACATGTATTATGATTTTTAGGGTCAAAAAGACCTGACAAACTCACCAACATTTTACTGCATAGTGTTAAGAAACATGAGAGATTTTGTCACTGAAAAGTACATCTTGTGGTATATATAACAATGGTATCAGTTGTTAGAATCCTGGGATTTTTATTAAGCAATTAACAATTTCCTAGGAGCTAAAATTTTACACTTATACCTGTCAAAATCCACAGCTATTTGTAAATGATCTTAATCTCCCTTCGCCCAAATAATAATTCATAAGCTCATTAAGTTTCTTGAGTTCTCATGCTTATCTTTGGTGTTCTCATGGCTGCAAGCAGTTTGGAGAAGCAGTGTCTAGACTTTGGGAATGGAGTCCTTTTCCAGTTAGGTGTATCACTGTAATTTGAAGACATGAGAACTTGTCTTTTTTCTCAAGTGGATCTGCTTATTTTTCTGTCAAGATGGTTCACTAAGAGTAACATGATTGGATAATTTAATCAGTTATGTGAAAACGGGAACTCCTGATTAGGATTTTAACATATTAACAGGTACCAGCGTTACATATGAAAGATAGAAGGATTTTCAGATTAATAAATTTGAGTGACCCTTAACCTCCCCCTCATGTGACTTATACATTACTTATAAGCTTTCACTTAACACTGATATATTCTGTGTATGCCAGAGCCTGTGAATACAAAGTGTGAAGGGAGTGTCCCAGCCACCCTCAAGGAGCTTACAGTTCTGAGGCAGGAAATCAAGAGTCAGCATCATTTAAAATAGGTTAGAGCTTATAGAATCAAAGTTAGTGAAGTAGGAAAGTATGCAGCTTATCACAAATTTTCTATATAGCAGGAACCTCGTTACATAATTTGAGTCTAATAGAATTTTTTTTCAAGTACCAGAAGTATTGAAAGTTGAGCGGTGCCAGAAGCAAATGAGACCATATACAACTGGAAATTCATATTATGGCTAAGGAAATAAAAATTATGGGCAGTGATATCATTCTGATGTATGATGCACCCTGCCAGTCTGTTTATCAAAACACTGCATGTGCTTGCACTGGGCAGTTTACTTTCCATATATTTGGAGAAAATGAAATTAGGTAATTTTTTTTTAAGACTCTACTTATCTAGCATTCTTGTACCTTTCTGGTCTCTGATTAGTGAGCTAGTTCTTGTAACTATTTCTGTCTTTCATAGCAAAATTGGGTTAAAACTGTTGCCTAGTTCCCCACAAGTGGGTTTTCTTTGTGAGCATATAAATCCAGACAAAATAGGACCAATATGACATGTCTTTATAATTTAAGGGCTCAGTTAAACTGAAATAAAAAATATTAATATCAGTAATGTAATCTCCAGTGGGCTTTTAGAACAAATAATTGAGATTAAACCATTTGAACTTTTCTTTGGTGGTAAAATCTGTGTAATACAAAATTTGACATTTTAACCGTTTTTAAGTCTATAATTCAATAGCATTAATTCCATTCTCAGTCTTGTGGATCCATCACCACTATCTTTTTCAAAACCTTTTTCATCTTCCCAAACATAAACTAACCATTAAGCAGTAACTCCCCATTCTCCTCATTCCAACTTCTAGTAACCTCTAATCGACTTCTTTCTGTCTGGGGATGTTCTAGATCTTTCATATAAGTGGATTATAAAATATTTGTCCTTTTGTGTCTGGCTTATTTCACTTAGTACAATATTTCCAAAGTTTATCCATGTTGCAATGTGTATCAGAACTTCACTCCTTTTTATGGCTGAATAAGATTCCATTGTATGGATACACCTCATTTTGTTTATCCAGTCATCTGCTGATGGACACTGAGTTGCTTCTATCTTTTGACTGTTATGAATAATGCTGCAGTGGTTGGTCCGTTTGGGCTGCATAACAAAATACCACAGACTGGGTGGATGGATTATAAACAGCAGAGAATTACTGCTGACAGTCTGGAGGCTGGAAATCCAAGATCAGGTTACTGACATGGTCAGGTGAGGGCCCTGTTCTGGGTTGCAGACACTCATTGTATCATTACCTGGCAGAAGTAGCTGGGGAGCTCTGTGGGGTCTTTTTTATAAAAGCAGTAATCCCATGCATGAGGGCTCCACTCTCATGACTTACTCATCTCCCAGTGGCCCCACCTTCTGACACCATCGCACTGAGCATTACAATTCCAACATGGGAATTTTGAGGGGACACAAGCATTCTGACTGGAGCGTGCAGTGAGCAGAGGTGTAGAAGTGTCTGAGACCCTGCTTTTTATGGGGTTTATACCTAGAAGTGGAATTGCTGAGTCATGTAGTAGTAATTCTATGTTTAGCTTTTCGAGGAACTCTCAGACTTTTCCACAACGGCTGTACCATTTTACATTCCCACCAACCCCATATGTGGGTTCTGATTTTTCTCCAACACTTGTTTCTTTCCATTTTTGATTATAGCCATTTTAGGAGGTGAAGTGATAAACCACTTGAATGTTTAAAAGTAAATTTAAGATAGTTTAGGAAAGCTTTAAACTTTGTCTAAAAACGCCTCGAGTTCAAAAAAATTTTTTAAATTGTTGTATTTTAAAATACTTTACATAAAATATTGTTAGATGCTCCAATTCTTTTATATGTTAAGATTGGTCATTTTTATCCCAATCGTCATGATCTTTAAAGTGTGTGTAGCCCACCTTAAAAAAAGGGAAACTAATGAAATGCAAAGACTTGTTTGGGGAAAAAAGGAACTTCTGACAAATTAATGTCGACCTGTGTCCAACCCTGGTAAACTAGTTGGGATTCTCCAAATAGTCACGCTCTTCTGCTTCTACCAGTGTGGTCTGTGGACCAAGAGTGTCAGCATCACTTGGGATTTCGTATAAATGCAAATTCTCAGGCCCTACCTAAGTCAGAAATCTCGGGATAGGAGCCAGAGTCTGTGTCTTAACAAGCCCTCCACACGCTACATAACAATGATGATCGATTCTCTCCATTGGGAGTGCTTCCATCGTCCCCCAGCACTATCGGCGTCCCTGCATCGTGTGGCAGCTTGTGCCACCCCTTCCAGGAAGGCTTCCGTCTGGAGCCCTGGCCACCGCCCGCCTGGGCTCCCAGCATGCCCTGGCAGGAGTGCTGATAGTTCATTGTGTGTCCCCTCCAGTTGGAGAAGCCCTTCAGTATAGGGATTTGCATCTCTTTCACTTCTTCATCTATCATAATGCTTAACAAATTGTAGAGATTCTTTAAAGGTTTGTTAATTGAATTGTGTTCCCCAGTGGGTGCGGACAGAATAATTACAGGGTAGGAGAGAGGAAGCCAGTTGTTACTTAACCTCTGGGGTAGGGGAGAGAGACCATGGCAAAAGGTAGTTTTAAAGTAAAATTATTTTTCTTGTGGGATTTTATATACACTTTCTTGTTACTTAGCTTCCTCTCTACTTCATTGCTTTTCCTCTTATTTTAACAGTGATATGTTGCTATCAAGAATTCAGAATTAAAAATACAAGGTTGTCTGAAATGAACTTTGAAGATAGTTGTATGGGATTCAGTTTTTCTCTTTAAGATATAACAAAATGTCTTTCATGGAAGAAGTAGTCCTTTGTATCAATATTTCACTATTCACCTATTCACTAGTTCAATACCTGTTTTAGATTTTTTTTTTTTAAATAGACACTTTTACCCTGCAAATTTTAAATACCATCTAAGTTTGGCACACCTTCTGTCATTAAACAAGTAATAGGATCTGTTGGGAGGAAAAATTTTCCTTCTACCCTCTCGGTTCTTTGGCTGGTCTAATGATCAAATTAATATTTCACATATTAACAGGTGAGATAAAGAAACAAATTTATGTATGTCCTGGGGCCCCATAAGAATATGAGACCCACAGGAATCAGGCCACAAAAGGCTTATACGCCACTGTGATCTAAGGAGAAGGGTATAGGGGTTTGGGGCTTCAAAGAGAAGGAAGACAATTCACAGCAAGTTGGAAAGAGCGAATGTTTGGTAAACGTTTGCCATGCCATGCAGAGACAGTGGGACATGAGAGAACTGTGAGCTCAGACGTGCCTAGTTCCCCCCAGCCCACCATGCCTAGCCCATATTCACCCAGCCCAGTTATCTCTGCTGATCATTTTCTTCCTGGGTCAGATCCTTTATCTAAATTCTTTTAGGCAGTTAAAGGGGAGGTAATAAGCTCCTCCAGTGTCTTGTTGGGCCTTGATTGTCTTTAGCTCAAAATAGTCTGCATGCCAAAGTGGCATATTCTGGGGAGACTTGTCCTGAACCCTTTCAGATCCATGTTTTCCAATTTCTGGGATAAAAATGAAAACTTAGTCAGTGGTTGCTACAGTTACAATCTCATTACAGCTGCAGTGGAGTTTTCTTATTAAAAGAAACCTCTTTCCAACCACAGACACACATTTTGGCTTTGGCTTCATAAAGCATCATAATGTGTTGCATTGGAGTGGAGTGTCTTGCCTTTAACAGACTTCCAGTGCTCTGTTTCCCACAATTTTCTGCATGTTTGTCTCAAATGAACCATAAAATGATTCAGTGCCAACATGTGGTTTTAATAAGAAATAAGCATGGGCAAATGAATGTTGAATTAGAATTTGAAGTTTTATACATATACCGTGACTTTAATTTCTAAGTCAGTTGATAGCTCAGCACTCAGCCACTGTCAAGCAATTTAGCAGTTACTGTCATGCAGGGTGTCATGCGGGGTCTCAGCTCCCTCTCCCCACACAAGAACGCAGGACATGGTGGGGCCAAAAGGGAACACCCACGGAGCCTTAGGTAGGGGAGTCATATCACTATAGTCTCCCTGGCGGCATCCGCCCCTCTGCAATCCGCAATCTGCCCTTGCTAGCCCCTATTTGCTGCTAGTGTAGCCACGGCAGTTATATTAGTGCCCAATGGCTCACTGGTTACAGCTGACGGCCAACTAGCCACAGCTGATGGCCATCCAGTCACAGTTGATGACCATTTACTACCTGACCCAGCACCTTTCCCCATGAGGCCGGGAGCCTGGAAACTGCACTCCTGGCTCTGCCCCCACAGTTACTATATGAAATTTTTCATTCCATGGGTCAGTTATTTGAAATCATACATTTGATTATTATTGAAAATCATACATTTGTTAATAAACAATTTTATGCATTTCTAGTCAGGTTTTATGATTAAAGTAGGAAGGTAAGAGATCTTTCTTACTTTCTTGGTTTTTAAATATTATAGTTCATTTTGCATAAAAACGACAGTTTCAAGATTATTTCAATATCATAAAACTTCTTTACAAAGTTTCTATTGCAAATAAGGCTTTTGAAGCAGGATCTTGCTCTAGTAGCTGCTCTGAGCATTAGGATTAGGCTTGGGGGAGATTCTCTCTTCTGTCTTCCCTCAGTGGCGGTCCAGCATGAGGCAGTATAAATGGGTCTGTTCCCTCAGGTGGTTCTTGGGATGGCACGTGAGGGGCGATGGGTGGGGTAATGAGAGAGACAGTTCACAGAGGCCTGTGGAGTCCACTCGCCTTACAGGGTCTGCCTAATCTGAACCAATATTTTCCAACCATCTTTACAACAATAAAAATGATATTCTAGTTTAAAAATAAAGAAATAATGCTTTATATGTACTAAAGCAGGGGTGTCCAAACTGCGGCCCGCAGGCCAACTGCGGCCCATGATCCATTGTTAATTGGCCTTCAGCAAATTCCAAAAATATGTTTACTTTACTTAAATAAACCAGGTGAGGCAATATGTACTTAACCTCGAGTGAGTGGCCTGTTTGTGTATTTTACCGCATATGGCCCTTGGTGAAAAACGTTGAAAAAAGTTTGGACACCCCTGTACTAAAGGTATTTTCAGTTGTTAATGTTCATTTATAAGCCCAGTTATGTTTCTTTTGCTGTATATTTTGTCTCAGTTTTTTAAAAAAATTAATTGGACTACTTGTCTTTATATCATGATTTATCTTCTTCAAAGTATTTCTTTTAGACCAGTGTTATTGAGGTATACCTTGCATACAATATGTAAAAATATACATATTGTATGTATGTATACCATTTTAATGGTATACCATTTTAAATATAAGGTCAGTAGGTTTTGACATATTCATAGAACTTTGTAACCCCATCCCCAAGTAAGATAAAGAACAGGTGCAAGAAACTTTTTAGATAAAGGGCCAGGTAGTAAATATTTTAGACTTTGTGGGCCATACCTGAAAGTGGACTTGATGGGCCACGTGTTGTGTCTTTAACTTTTTAAGAAACTGCCAAACTTTTCCCAAAGTGATTGTACAATTAATGTACTTCTCCCAGCTAGCTATGTGTGAGTTCTAGTTGCTCTGTATCCTTCCAACACTTGGTGGTGTGAGTCTTTTTACTTTATTGCTTTTCTGTTCCAATATGTATTCTTCTTGTGTCTTTTTCTTGCCTTACTATACTGGCTAGACCCGTATAATAAACTGTTAAATGGAGGCCCAGTAGTGGACATCCTTGCCGTTTTCCCGGTCTCATGGGGGAAAGCTCGCAGTCTTTTGCCACTAAATGTGGTGTATCAGCTGTATACTTCTTATAGATATTATTTATGAGGTTGGAAAAGTTCCCTGCTATTCCTAGTTTATTATAATGGGTTTAATTTTTTGAAATGCTTTTCTAGCATCTATTGAAATGATCATGTGGCTTTCTTCTTTATTTTGTTAAACTCAAATTATATTGATTTTAGAATGATGCAACAACCTAATATTCCTGGAATAAACCTCACTTTTTCATGATGTATTATCATTTTTACATATTTTTTAATTCAAATTACTATATTTTGTTAAGGTTTTTTATATCTGTGTTCATGAGGAATATTGATCTGTAGATTTTTTCCCCTTGTAATATATTGGTTTTGGTATCAGGGTAATGGGAGCCTTATAAAATGTATTAGAAAATATTCTTCTTTCTTATTTTTTAAAAGCGTTTGTGTTATGATTGGTAATAATTCTTCCTTACCGTTTGGTAGAGTTCACCAGTGAACCCATCTGGGCTTAGGTTTTCTTTGTGACAAGGCTTTTGATAAATTCAAAATATTTAACAGATAGAGGGCTATTAAGATATTCTATTTATCTTGTATTGGTTTTGTTAAATTGTATATTTTTAAGGAATTTGTTCATTTCATCTAAGTTGTTGTGTGTCTTATCCTTTTAATGTGATGTCCTGTCTTTCATTTCCAGTATTGGTAATTTGTATCTTGTCTCTTTTCTTCATGGTCAATATAGCTAGAGGTTTGTGAATTTATTGATCTAGTTAAAGAAACATTTTTTAAAAATTGATTTAATCTATTTTGGTGTGTTTTCTATTTCACTAATTATTGCTTTTATCTTTATCATTTCCTTTTTCTACTACCTTGAGTTTACTTGGCTGTTCTTTTTCCAACTTCTTAAGTTGAAAGCTTGGATCATTGATTTGTAGATCTTCCTTTTTTCCCCCTCATGTAAACGTTTAAATTCATAAATTTTCCTCTAAGCACCAAATTAGCTATATCTCCCAAACTCTGATATGTTGTATTTTAATTTTCATTCATTTTGCAATGTTTTCTGAAGTCCCTTTCACATAGGATGTGTGAAGCCACAAGGGGAAAAAAAGATAGTATATAAAAGATAACATATAAAGGTAATATAAAAAAGTTGTTTTTCTTGAGCCTATCATAGAGCTAAGATTGCAAGGCAACCAGGCAGACTGTTACAGAAGGCTCATAAGCCTTTCCAATAAGAGACGGACACACAGAACTGTCACCTTTGGTACACAGGAAGAGGTAGGTGGCGGCCTGAAGAGTGGGTGAGAAGGAAATAACTAAAATATTACACACTCTTAAAGGTTCAGTGTTGTCTAGCATGATCGTTTAGGATTCCTGGCCGTTTCAGCCACCAGGAGAATCGGTACCCATTCCTCCACTCATTTTCATGTTCCTCTACCAGGTGCTTATAAAAAGGATTTGGGGGCAAGACAGGAGACCCGAGAGAGTCCCCTCGAGGTACCGAGTTTAAGGGTAGACCAGGGTTACCCAGAAGAACCCACTGTGCCCAGGGACCTGCATGAATGCAAGGTGTTGATCAGCTGTCCCTGGGGAACAGGCACAAAACTCACCCACATCCCAGAACCTTCTCTGAGATATAGGAAACGTCACCTGCTGGGGAGGGCAGATAACCCTGTCCCCTTCTCCCTAATCTCAGTCCCAGGCCGAGGTTGGCTCCTGCTGGAGGAAGGATATACTACCTCAGTCTTGTAATTGTTCTAGGAACATGCCATCTGCCTCCAGGAGAGGACCAGAAAACGCCGAGGTATCCTAGTTCTTCAGCTTGTTACAGGGCAATGACTGAGGCCTTGAGGCAGAGCGGTGGACTGGCTGTCGGGTCGGGCCTCGTCGGAGGACGTGTTCACTTGGTACACTGCCTGCGTCTGAGATGACTGCTCAGGGGTCACGTCGGAGTGTTCGTGTTCCTTTTAACTTGCCTGTTGATGTCCTTGGTTCATTTTATATTTGAGATGTACTTACTCTTGTGTGTACTTACATGCACTTAGAATGTGAGGCACTTAGAATTCAGGATATCAGTCTTGTATCGTGTACATTGTAAATATCTGCCAAGTGTGTCAGTTGTCTTTTAATTTTCCACCAGACTTTTCTGTTCCATACGGAAGCTTTACATTTTTATTTAGGCAGTTTTCCCCTCTGTCATCATTTCTTCCTTTGCTTTTATGAAAAGGCTTGTACTGATTTTTTTTCCTGAGGAGTGATTTACATATTCCAAAGTGCACGGACCGTAAGGGTACAGCTTAGTGTGTTGCATTTATGTGTATACCCCCCTAACCACCACCCAGATCAAGTTACGAAACTTTTCATCACCCAGATGCTCTCTCGGGGCCCCTTACCTTTTCACATTCACACCTCTTGTCCTCAAGAGTTCACCACTGTTTGGACTTGCATCATCATAGATGTTTTAATCTATTCCTGACCTTCATATAAGTAGAATCACACACTATGTGTTCTTCTCTGTCAGTCTTCTTTCACTCTGAGATTCAGGCATATTATATGTATAGTAGTTCTTTTTCATTGTTTTATTTTATAGTATTCCATTGCACGAATATATACCACAATTTTTATGTTACCTCTCCTATTGATAAATATTTGGGTTTCTGGCAGTTTGGGGCTATTATGAATAAAGCTCTTACGAACACTGTTGTACATGATTTTGTGTGTGTTTAGGTACTCGTTTTTCTTGGGTGAATACATATGGGTCAAAATGCTGTGTCACAGGGTAAGATGTATGTTTAACTTAATAGATACTGCCAAACTCTTATCCAAGATGGTTAAACCAATTTAAAACTCTCATGAGGAGCATGCAGTCATTAGTCTTTCCTTATTGGAGAGATCCTTTTTGTTTTACATATTTTTAGCAAAAATTCTATTTTACTTCATTTTCAAACCATAACATCCAGTGTGAGCAATATGATTTTGTATAATTGAGTGACAAAACACAGCTCTGGGGAATATGACAGTAGGTCAAGGCCTAGTATGCCTAGCATATTCCAGTATCTAAACATATTATTCTTTAGGGAAAACAATTATTCTATTCCCAGATCAGTGCATTCCTTTAACAACTTCATTTCAGCTCATGTAAACTCTTCAGGTAGGTAGAGGGTATTGTCAGGTAAAATTTTGTTGTGGTTTTATTTAAGTGTCCTGACATAGTGGGGACTTTTTAATGTATCTTAATTTAGTTGGTTATATTTAAATGAAAAACAAGTTTACCCTTTCTTCAAGGATGTGGGAGAATAGTGATCTATTGTCTCTAAGTTTCTTTTTTACATGCAGATCTGGAAATCACATCCTTGAGGGTATTTGAGACCCTCGAGATATTTGCGTCTTCTGCTGACCGCCCAAAAGACAGCTGTTCTTTTGCTCACATCATTTGTACATAGCTTGATAAGCGAAATGGTATGATTGCAGAGAATTGTTTAGAAAATGGCATTACCACAGGGAAAGGGATTTGGACGTTATCATTTGTAGAAAAGCTACAGTGCTTAGAATGTCTTCAACATCAAATATCATAGAAAGCATAGGATTATGCAAAGATGGGACTGCTGTTTCTGTTACTCACTAACATGTGGGTGTTTTCACACTGGCTTACACTCTGTCAATAACTTAGCGCCACCAGGGCACCAGTCCTCAGTCCCTCCTTTTGCTCAGGGCTCCTATGCTTTTACCCCTGGATTCCTAAACACATTTAGTGTGGGAATCTCTCATTTCCCCTTTCTTGCTCCTGGACATGCTGGCATTGACTACCTATCAGGTGAAGTGGCAGGCACAGAAAGAAGGAGAAGTTCTCCTATTACTGCTTCACAGTGTCCGCGCAGCCGCCTGGCCTGGCCGGTAAACTGACGCCATGGTGTGCCCTGGGCTCCCGACCGCACACCCGACATTGCTCGTTTTCTTCTGATCTTAGTTGCCTTGGTTTCTGGCAGGAAGTCCTAGTACATACAGTAACATCATGTGGTCTTTAACTCACCCACAGACCTGTAGAGCGGACCCCGTGTAAAGTGAGACTCCTCAGAGCATTCCAGCGGCCTGAGAGTCATGGCTGTTCACTAGGCCTGTAGTAAGAAACGCCAACCAGGACACACAGGAAGTAGTTAACTGTGTTCTTTTCTACAGCTTTCCGAGGAATAGCATTTATGTGGTTTTGATCTGGCAAACCATTGATTCAAATCCAACACCTACTGTGTGCCAGCACCTATGCTAGTACAATCCACACATAGGAACCTGCTGAATTACAGCCAACACATCTACCTGTGAGCGTATATTCAGGTTAAAGAGGTTTAATGATAAGACAAGATGGATAAAACTCACAGGCAAGCTGACCACTTTAGACTACTGTTCCAGCTTCCTTTCACCTAGGAACTTGTTAGCAGCTTAAAGGAGGAGAATGGTTTGAATGCTCAGAGATCTGCACATTGCTTTATTGTTTTCTATGCTTTAGCTCAGTGGTTGTCAAACTTGAGTGTGCGTCCATTACTCAGTAAGGTTGGTTACCTAAAACTAGGCATCCTAAATTTTAAGAGCAAGTTAAGAGAAACGTATGGAAAGGTTGAGTTGGCTTGAGTACTTTCTTCCTTTGCTACATAGCACAACTCAGCTTAACAGTTTGATTTCTACCTCCCCCTCCCCTTCCATTTGGATTTTCTTTCTTTATGCTGGAGGGTTGCCCTAACCCCCTGCTTTATCTTGGTCTCGTTTGATGTTTCCACAATTCCAGTATAAGCATTCCTTTCAGAGCACTCATACAGTTCTAGTTTGTGGGAGATTAAGGCACATATATTCAAGGAAAAAGAAAAGATAACCAAAATAAAAGATAACAACTCTAAGGCAAGGTGAGGTGTTGTGCATTACCTGGTTTGTATTTCAAGAGCCAAGTCCAGCGACACGAGGTTTTGCAGCTCGATGCGCCAGTGGCTGGTTAGTTCGTTGATTCATTTACCAGTGTGCACTCAGCCTTCAGTCCGTACAGGCACTGTGCATGGGGGACACCTATTAACAAGGGAAGTGTGGTCCCTGCTCTTTGCTCTGGCCTTGCTCATCGTCTGGCAAGTGAAACAGATACTGTTAACTTTGAATATAATGAGTGTTTCAAAGGAGAAGCACGGGTGCTGTGAGTGCTAGAAGAGGGGAACACCTAATCTAATCTGAGATCAGTAATGGCATTTTCCGGGAAGTAATGCCATTGGGTCTGAATTCCAAGGAATGAATAGTAATTAGCTAGGTGACAAGGGGTTCGGGTAAGGCTGAACAGTGGAGGCAGAGGGAGTCAGGTGAAGGCTCTCAGGGTAAGGCTGGTGTAGCTGAGAGTGTGCAGGAGGGGCAAGTGGCTTTCATGCAGAGCCTTGAAAACCATGGAATGATGTTTTACTGTATCCTAAACGTAATAGAAAATCATCAAAAGCTTTACACAGAAGCTGATCACTTTTGTTTGTGGGCCTGCTTTTCTGATGCTGCCTCGGGCTCCCCTGGAGAGTGGATCGTGGTGGGCGGCGTAGAGGGAATGAGAAGGAGGTAAGGCAGAGATGAGTCTGACGATTGCAGTTGTCCAGGTGAAAGTTAATGGTAGCTTGGACTGGGGGTGTAACAGAGAGAAACATGTCAACGAGGTATTTAGGAGAACAAGTCGACAGGATAGGCTTGGCCACTAGCACTGATGGCAGAGGAGGTACCCAGAACGAGCCCCAGGTCTCTGACACAATCACCTGGTTGTGTATGTAGTGTGAACCAGAAGAAGGATGGGCTTTGGAGGTTGGGGCGTTAGACTGAGCTAGATTGCAGGACATAGCGAGGTTCGGTGAGTTGCTTGTGAGGTAGTCGGGTGGAGATACTGAGTGGGCCATTGAACATATGGATCAGCACCTAGAGGAGCTGTCTGGGCTAGAGAGGGAAGTTTCAGATGGGTTTTTAAAGAAAACATCCGCTTGGGTTGACCAGCAGCTTGTTGAGTCCTGTAATTGTTATTGGGATGCCCAACATTACAGAAATTTGCAAATGTCACAGATTACGCTAATAAAATCTTTTCTATCTAATTATCTTACATGACAGCAGAGAAGGAATGGAAAGATAACCTTAAAATAAGGTCATCTGCAGGAAAGCTGCCGTTCACTGAAGGTCTGCTGTCAGCCAAACGACTCTTTCTGTCTCTAACCCTCCCAGTCAGCCTCTTTTATGTGGGTTAAAGACTGAGATTCTGGGACATGAAGTAACTTGCTCAAATTCATTTGGCAGATCTGGATTTTAACACGAGTCTGTTTGGCTTCATAGCCTTTACTCTTCCCACTAACTCTGTTGCCATCCAGAAAACAGTTAAACTAAAATAATAATCTTTAGCCATTTGAAAATCATTTCTGAAGTATCCCCACCACGGTCCCACATGCATGAGTGTCCTCTGTTTCAGTAGCACCTGTCGCTTTCCCTGTGTCCCTGTCCCAGAGTTCTCTCAGCAACACTTACAACCCTGGAACCTGAAGTTCTAAAACTTTAATGTGGGAAAGGACTTGTGAAATCTTGGCCAGTCACCTTACTTCATAGCTAAGGAAACAGAGACATCAAGGTCACGGATCCCGTTCATGAGCAAAGCAGACGTGGACCAGGCGTCACCTTCCTGGCCCCTCCTTTCCCTGGAGACCACTGCTGTTCTCAGCTTGACTTCTCTTCCAGCATCACGTCCAACTGCCAGAGTTCCATCGCCTGTTCCTCTGTAACTCCTTCACCCTCTTCCTGTCTCCGCGTCTTACTCCTCTGGCCTAGTTCGGTCTCCCTTCACTTCCACACGGTTGCAGTAACCTCTGAACCGGTCTTTTCCTAAAGCACCACTGTGCGTACGTCCCTCTTCAGCTCACCCTCCCTGAATTCTCCTAGAGCCTCCTGTCCTCCAAGAGCCCTTCACACTGGCCTCCATGGTGAGGCAGTCGGGCCTCAGCCCACGCATTCCCGTCTGTAGGCCCCGCTAGCCCTGAGCTCCCACACCAGCTAACCCACGTGACTTACTGCTCCTCTGTGCCTTTTCCTTACCTTCACTTTTCTGCTCATTTGTGCCTTCAGCCAGAAGGGCCCACTGTCCACCTTCACCTGGCAGCGCACTCTGCAGTGTTCAGAGGCAGCAGCCTCTCCTGTCAGCTGGTGCAGACGGTCACTCCTGCCCCAGTTCTCCTCTTACCCTCGCAGTATTGTGCCCCTACTCACGCATCTGTACTTTGGTCATGAGGCTTTGAAGCTTAGAAGAAGGCTATGTTTGTGAGATAAATGCTGTGTCACTCTTTTTCGTCAAAGCTGCCTTTTCTTAGGAGAACATTACATTTGTTTCAGTCATTTGGATTTTAAGACTGTACATGTTTTTGGATTTCTGATCATTTTTCCAACATTCACACGTGTTCACTGTGCCATTCGTGTCTGGTTTCTGGTTTTCGCATCTCTTTCGACACTGTCCCTGGGTCCTAAGGGAGGGAATGATAGATGACGGTAGCTGGAGTCACAAGGGCTTGGAGGTGGGTCTGATTTGAAAACTGGAATCATTTGGGAATTTATTGTTTTGGAGGGACTGGTATGCCTGTATTTAAGTTATTCTGCAGAAATGGTTACTTCAGTATTGTAGTATCTGTAATTTATTGAAAAGTACTTCTAAATAAAGCATAATGCATTTATGTACAAGTTAGCCGTAATCACATTGCAGGTTGGTTAACTTGTGAAATACCTGACAATAGTAGTTTTCATTTGAAGGACCCTGGCCGAGTGTCTACATTACAACAGTACATATGGCAAGGTCTAAACCTGTACTGGAGGATTCCTTAATTCACAGAAAGAACCATTCCTGGCTGTTTCTCACACTTAGCCAAGGGTTCAGTTGCCTGAAGGTAGCCATGGAGACCGTTGCATTCTCCTTGGATGGAACATACTGAACTACACAAAACAATAGAGTGGAGGCTTTACTAAGCTTAAAAATCAGGTTTCTTCAACCTCTCGTAAGTCACAGATAGCTAATATCTGTTTTGTGAATTCTATCAGAGATGTCTTTTCACTGTAAATATCACCTGATAAGGAGGTTGTTGGGAAGGAGACCTAGACCCCTTACCCTTTGCCTACTTCACCTTTGTTGGTTCTGCCAGTATTTCAACCAACCAACCAACCAACCAACCAACCAACCAACCAACCAACCTCGCCAGCCTGTCTTGATCCCATCACAAGAGTAGACAGACAAATGGTCCAGTCCCCACTAATAAACTTCTCTCCTTTCTCACCCCCAACGCCCAGCCCAAGTTGTGATGTCAGGGGCAGGTCAGGTAGCCTGACATTCTAGAATACAGGTTTGGAGCTTCTCGCTTCTCCAGCTCAGCTTTACCATGTCACGTAGTAACCAGAGTTGTTGCCTGTATTATATGGACCCTTGGGTTTACTCCCTTGTATGTTTTCTATCAGGGATTTTTTATTTTATTTTTATTCTTTACACTGAAAAGATCAATATTTTCCTCAATTTCAAAAATAAAACAAGTAGATCCATGGTTAGTAGTTTCATGTGCTGTAGATTCAGCACAGCTTTGTAGCTTATACAAGTAGAAAATGAATATATCATTGTGCTTACCTCACAGCAATGTGTCTAAAGGCGTTTTCAATTTTTGGCAATTGATACTGTTATTATTATATAAATAATTATATGTCTTTGGTGTATATGTTTTTATATGTGTATATACACATACATATGTACAGATATATACAGATATTTATATGTATGTGTGTATACTCGTGTATATGTGTGTATGCACACACTGACCAATATGTATATATACTCTGCCCCCTCCACACACGTACACATTCATCCCCTTTCCCTGTTTCCGTAAAATTTTTTGTAAAGTTCCTTGTTTGCAAATTCCTTCCTAGTTTTTGGACCAAAATTGAAATGGAGTTACTTGGCAAACATACGGTGCCATCTGCCCAAACTTTCTTATTTTCCTAGTGTATAGGTAACAATCGCAAACATGGACGGAAAACCAGTTCTCATCTTTGGTATTAAACTAGTGGATGAAAAAGGCTGGTTATCTTTCCCATGGTTTGGAATCTGATTCTTCTTATCAAGGGGTACCACAAAACTGGTATTCAGAGAAGAACCTTGAGACAAGGAGTTGCTTCTGCAGCTGTGGGGGAGGGGAGAGGGGAGAAGGGTGTGCACAAAACACCAACATCCATCTCATTGTTTTCTAAGTCTTGGAATTTGAGATGGATCAATGCTTAAGAAAGGATAGTCAGAAGGCCTCGACCTATATGCTGTTGAACTTTTTCAGTGCCACTTCCGCTATGCTGTAATTCAGCTCAGCTGCTTCGGTGATCATTTATGAAGTGATTCTCGTGGGATATGGAGCCAGTAACTTTTATTTAGTGGAGAACATCTGTTGAAGTTAGTTCTTAGAAAATTATAAAATACCATTAGATTATAGACTCCTTGAGGCCAAAGACCTTATTTTAATTATCGTTTACCTCCAGGGTTTACCTTAGCACTGGACGCTTAGTGGGCCTTCAGTTAATGTTCAGGCTGTTTAATGGAGGTTGAACTAAACTACGTAAGTCTTTTTGAACTTTCATATTGTGCTTTACTTAAAATTTTTTTCCATAAAAAAATTGTACTTTGTAAAGGACTCAGTGGTTTTTAGTTCATTCTGTCATGACTATTCTCTCTACTCATTTCTTTCTTATTTAATGATAGAAAGACAAGTAATAATTTAGTCATCAAGAAAGTAAAACTATTAACATATAATAAAATCTTTTGTTGTATCAAATTGAAAAAATATAAAGGTACCATGCCTTGGATTTATATTAATAAATGTACTGTGTTTTTTTAGGAATTTGAAACACTTTGTAAATATTTTATGAAAATATATTTTTTTCTCATATTTACTCATTCCTTGTCTCTTATTAACAATTCTAATTAGGAAGAAAAGTTCTTCACATATTATTTTAATTATGTTGATCTTTCTTAGTGTTGTGATGATGTTGCAATCTTTTCATAATGGTATGAAAAAGTAAAAGTCCTATTAAGATGCAAGTCAAAGATGAATTACTTTATAGCAAAGGTTTTTCTTTGTAGTTAGACTTCAACCCGTTTCCTCTGAAGTTTTATTTAATATGAAAAACTGCTTTTATGAGGCTCTCCCCACGTGAATCAGTGTTACACATCAGTGTTACACTCTCATGGACTTAAACACAATGCTTGTGGTCGAACACAGTACCTACCAATAAGTAGATCATCTGTGATAGATAGATATATTTCTGAACAGCTCACATATTTTCACATGGTTCATTGTTATTCTGTTTCCTTTAATGATGGGACTAAAGGATTTGCCACCTGACACACTTCTGTTTACTGTTTAATAATACTCCATTCATCTAGAGCTGCTCAAGTCATCTATATTACAAAATTTTTATCTTAAAGTAAACTGTCTTCAAGAAATGGCTTAGGTGTCTTTATAAGAGTATTATGCATTCTTTTCATTCTTTTTTTCCTTTCCTTTTCTTTATTTTTTAATATAATCATGTGCATTTAGATTTGCATTCCTAATTTTCCATTTGTCTTCTAAATCACATCATTTCAAATATTTTAAGAAAATATTAACATTTTCTTACTGAATTTGGAGAACAGAGTAATGAAAAAATTACCTTATGAGCAGATGATTTTTTAAAAAGATTTTTATTAAAACATAGCTAATATACAGTATATTAGTTTCAGATATACACCATGGTTATTCAACATTTATATACCTAAAGAAGTGATCACCATGATAAGTCTAGCAACCATCTGACACCACACCACGTTATCACAATATTACTGACTATATTCCCCATGCTGTACATTACATCCCCATGACTTATTTTGTTTTATATCTGGAAATTTGGACCTTTTATTCCCTTCACCTTTTTCTCCCTTTTAAAATGTTTCAATTACAGATGACATTCAGTATTATTTTATATTAATTCCAGGTGTACAGCATAGTGGTTAGACATTTATATAATTTAAGAGGTGATCCCCCTGCCTAGTCTAGTATCCACCTGGCACTATGCATAGTTATTACCATATCATTGACTGTATTCCCTATGCTTTCCTTTATATCCCCACGACTGTTTTGTAACTATCAGTTTGTATATCTTAATGCCTTTACCTTTTTCACCCTGCTCTCTAACGCCGCTCCCATCTATCACCTCGATAAATCCAGTACCCATCTGACACCATACATACTTATTACAATATTATTCACTATATTCCCTATGTTATGCCCTGTATCCCTGTGACTTCTATGTAACAACCAATTTGTACTTCTTAATCCCTTCCCTTTTCTCACTCCTAACCCTCCTTCCATCTGGCAACTATCAAAATGTTCTCTGTACCTATGAGCTTATTTCTCTTTCATTTGTTTATTTTGTTCTTTAGATTGCACTTATAAGTGAAATCATATGACAGTTGTCTTTCTCTGATTTATTCCACCTCAGCACAGTACCCTTTAGGTCCATCCATGTTACCGCAGATGGCAAGATTTCATTCTTTTTTAATGGCCGAGTAATATTTCATTGTATATATGTACCCCTCTTCTTTAGCCATTCATCCATTCGGGGAAACTCAGGTTGCCTCCATATCTTGGCTTTTGTAAATAATGGGCACACAGCTCCTTGATGTAGCATTTTTGGTTTTTTCAGATAGATACCCATAAGTGGGAATATTAGGTCCTGCTTTGTCTCTGTTATAGGCTTTGTTTTAAAGTCTATTTTGTCTGGTATAAGTATTACTACTCCAGCTTTTTGTTTGTTTGTTTTCATTTTCATTAAATATCTTTTTCCATTCCTTTACTTTCAGTCTGTGTGTGTCTTTCAATCTGAAGTGAGTCTTGTAGGGAGCGTATGTGTGGGTCTTCCTTTCTTATCCACTTAGCCTCCTTTTGCCTTTTCATTGGAGCATTTAATCCATTGAAAGTAATTGTTGATAGATATGTAGTTATTGCCATTTTATTATTAATATTTTAAATCTTTTTTTCGTCTTTTTCTTAAAGAAGTCCCTTTAACATTTCTTATAGTACTGGTTTGGTGGTTATGAACTCTTTTAGCCTTTTCTCATTTGGGAAGCTCTTTATCTCTCCTGCGATTTTAAATGATAGCTTTGCTAGGTAGAGTAATACAGGTTTGAGGTCCTAGCTTTTTATCACTTTCAGTGTTTTGTGCTAATCCCTTCTGGCCTACAAAGTTTCTGTTGAGAAATCAGCTGACAGTGTTATGGGAGCTCCTTTGTAGGTAAATAACTGCTTTTCTCTTGCTGCTTTTAGGATTCCCTTTGTTTTTAACTTTTGACATTTTACTTATGATGTGTCTCAATGTGGGCCTCTTTGGGTAAGTCTTTTTTGCACTCCCTGAGCTTGAATATTCATTTCCTTTGCCAGGTTAGGGAAGTTTCTGTAGTTATGGCTTCAAATAGGTTTTCAATTACTTGTGCTCTCTGTTTTCCTTCTGGTACCCCTGTGATGCGAATGTTGGTACACTTGACGTTGTCCCAGAGGCCCTTAAAATGTCCTCCTTTTTTTGTGGGGGGCGGGGATTTTTTTTTCTGTTCTAATTGGGTGTTTTCTGCTACTTTATCTTCTAAATCACTGATTCAATCCTCTGCTTCATCTAATCTGTTGATTCCCTCTAATATATTCTTCATTTCAGTTGTTGTATTCTTTATTTCTTACTGGTTCTTTTTTGTTTTCTGTGTCCATTTTTATGTTTTCTGTGTCTTTATTGAAGTTCTCCCTGGGATCGCTGAGCATCCTTATAACCAGTATTTTTTGTGTGTGTGTGTGTGTGTTGACATACTTTTTATTTTATTTTATTAGTTTCAGGTGTACAAGACAAGGTAATACTTAGACGTTCATCATTTATATCCCTCACACTTTGAACCCCCCTCCCCCCATCCACTATCCCTCCGACCTCACACCGAGCCATCACATTATATATATAAAATTATAGTTTGAACTCTGCATCTGGTAGATTGCTTGTCTCCATTTTGTTACTTGTTTTTCTGGAGCTTTGTTCTGTTCTTTCATTTGGGACATTTTTTTTGTCTCCCCATTTGGCTGCCTCTCTGTTTTTTGTTTGTTTGTTTGTTTATTTGTTTGTTTGTTTTTTCTAGTCTTGGGTAGGGCTGCTGTGCCTCCTGGTCTCAGTGGAGTGGCCTTATGCAGTAGGTGTCCTGTGGGGCCCAGAGGTGCAGTCTCCATCACCTGAGCCTGGTGCTGCAGGTGTGTCCCTTGTGTGGGATGTGTGTGCCCTCCTGTTATAGTTGAGCCTTGGTTGCTGTTTGCACATCAGTGAGAGGGATTGATCCTTGGGCTGATTGGTTGTGAGGAGTGGCCATGACTGCAGTGGAAGAGTTGTGGTGCAGGAGCTGACCATATAGAGCAGGATTCACTGTGGCAGTGCTCTGGGGCCTGCCAAATCTGACCTTTGGATGTGTCACCCATGGAGGCAGCTGGGTGGTGCTGTGGCTGGGTTTGAAGCTGGCTACTTGATATGCCAGCCCTGGGGCCTCCTGGGAGGTGACCCACTGCAGGCCAAGTTTAGCTGCAGCCTGTGTCCTGCCCAAGGCCACCTGGAATGAGCTACAAAGCAATCCACAGATGGCTGCTACCCACACTGCGCTTGGAGGTACCTGGAGAAGCCAAGCTGCGAAGCAAGGGTGGCTGTCATTAGTGTCAACTTAGGGCTGTTCGGCCAGAGGGACAGGATATACTACAGCCCGATGCTGGTTTGGATTTTGTGAACCTGTGAGAGATTTTAGGAAAGTCTGCAACATGAGTGAAGGCAGGCCATTTGAATGGAAAAGCCACTGGAAGCAGTTTGGGTCTGCCCAACAGTTGGTGGATTGCAGTCCCAGAATCACCAGGGTGGGGCAAATGAATGGTCTTAGCAAGGTTGATGGAGATTCAGATATGGCGGCCGTGTCTGCACGCCAGGAGTGGTGAGGGCTTAACAAAGAAACAGTGGCTTCTTCCAGCATTTATGTCTGGGAGAAAGCTGACCCTCTGGCCCTCATCCTGAAGCCAGAAAACTCAGTTCCTCCCTGTGCGTCCTTGGTTCTTTTTGAGCTGCTGCCTCAGTCCTGGAGCTCAGAGTGAGTGATTCCATCAGTGAGTAAGTCGTGTACAGGCTTTTTAAGAGGACGCCTAGGTCTGCAGCTTCCTTCCATCTTACTCAGCCACAGTCTCCTGTGGTTTTCACAACCAGAAGTTACTGAGGACTTCTCTCCCCAACCCTGAAACCCTGGGCTTGAGTCTTATGTGGGGCTGGCCCCCCTCACTTCTCTAGGGGAGACCTCCACAGTCAAGATATCCCTCCCAATTTTTAATGGTCACACGTGGGTGTGGGACCAGCCTGTTCAGTCTCTGCTCCTCCTATGAGTCTTGAGGTGGCTTCTTCTGTATATTCTTAGTTGTAGGGCCTTGACTAGCTAGACTTCAGGCAATTCTCAGTGATGGTTATTCTGTAATTTAATTGTAATTTTGATGTGGTCATGAGAGGATGTAATCACAGTATTTACTTACTCCACCATTTTGACCAGAAATCCATGAGCAGATGATTTACAATATTGTTTTCTCTTGGCTAATCTTTGTTAAAAACTAAAATATGTGCAGTTATTTTTTTGTAAGTTGCATTAGCATTAGATATGTATTATAAACTATTTGCAAAGTATGTAAAGTACTTCAAACAGTACCTGGCACGTGAGCAATAAGGGTTTTCCATTATTATCTTGATCTTTCAGATGGAAACAAAATGCCTTTTTTGATTTTTACATTGAGATTCCCTATTGTTAGTGGTCATTATGATAAAATTATAGGTTACTCCAAAGTTCTCTACAAAAGATTTTCTATCTCTATATTTAATTTGCATGTATGCCATAACTTGTTTTTCTACATTTCCTCCTTGTGGGGTTTCCGGTAGATTATTTTTTTTAAGATGTCATACTTATTTTCTTAAAATTTTGCATCCTTCTGTTAACCAAATAACTTAGAAAGCCGTTCAAATTTTATGCATCTAAATGATACTGAACTGGAAAAGCAAAGGATTTGTTTTCCCATGAGGAAGCTGTATAGTATGAGGTGTGATAAAAAAAATACGATGAATGTCTAAATTAAAAAAAATAAATTATTACAGTAAAAGGCACATTGCCATTAATTCCCCTCAAAATACTCCCCCTTGCTTTGAACACACTTATCCCATTGTTGTTGCCATTTTCTGAAGCAGTTCTGGAAGTCCTCTTTCGTGAGTGTCTTTAGTTGTGCTGTTGTGGCTGCCTTGACGTCATGAATCGCTTTAAAATATTTTTCTTTCATGGTCAGTTTGACTTTGGGGAAAAGCCAGAAGTTGCACGGTGCCATATGTGGTGAATAAGGTGGATGAAGACACACTGTAATGTTTTTATTTGACAGAAACTGCTGTATCAGAAGCAATGTGTGACACGGAGCCTTTTGTGTGAGCACAAAATACGGTGAATGCTGCTGCCGAGTGCCATCCAACGGAAAGGCAGGGATCTTCAATATGGGAAGTGGCACTTCACATCTTAGTAACAATGTGTGACAAGTTTCAACTTATTCCATGCAGTCAGTTGGGTGTGAGCTATGGTTAAGAGAAGGTGTGTTTTCAAGTGTGCCATAAATTATCCTCCATCATGACAACGATCCTTGCCACATACCATTTCTGGTACGATAATTTCTGTCAAATAAAAGCATTACAGTGTGTCCTCATCCACCTTATTCACCGGATCTTGCACCATGTGACTTCTGGCTCTTCCCCAAAGTCAAAATTTTTTAGGACATCGAGGCAGCCATGACAGTGCAACTAAAGATACTGACGAAAGAGGACTTCCAGAACCGCTTCAGAAAGTGGCAAGAATGATGGACTAAGTGTGTTCAAGGCGAGGGGGGTATTTTGAGGGGGATTGATGGTAATGTGTTTTTTACTGTAATAATTATTTTTATTTAAACATTCACCATATTTTTTTATCTCACCTCATATCTATTTAATAATTAAGAATATTACAGTAAATTTGGCTTTTAAAAATCCACCTACCCCTTTTCCATTTTTCCCCTCCCAAGACTGTATTAAACAAAATTGAATTGAGTTTCCATTAGGGTTTTTAAAGGAATTTTTCATTATAAAGGAATTGAATATTTATTACATTTAAAAATATAAATAAATGGAATGAATAAAAATTCATTGTCTACTAGAAGACAATTCGTTTTAATATTTTGTGGCAGGTTTTTCCATTCTTTTTTCTCCACTTTATTTTAATATTGATGTAGATGGAGATTATGTCAGCTTCTGGAATTAATAGCTGTGGCATTTTATTCTTTTACAATGTTTTTTCCCCTGAGATTTATTTATTCATTTGAGAAATATTTACTAAGAACCTGGTATATGCTAGATGTTCTTCCAGGGACTTGGATTCATTAAGATACCTCACCCCCATACCATATTTTACTTCCCTAACTTCTCCCAATCTTCTAGTCCACTCCTGACTTCAGGAGTTTCCAATAAGTTGGCCTGACATATAGGATGTGGTTTATAAGAGAAAAAGAGCAGTCAAAGATGACCCAGGGTCTAGTTGGCCTATAGAATTGGACTTGTATGGTTGCCCTTAAGTAAGATTGGAGAAACTATAGATAGAGTAGGTTTGGGAGGAAGATTGGGAGTTGAGTTTGGACATGTTCAATTTAAGATGTATATTAGACATCCAAATAGAAATGTTGAGTAGGCAGGTGCAAAATAATAAGAAATATATATGTTGGTCTCTGTTGCTGGTTCCTGGCACAGAGCTTTTAAAACGTTTATGAATTCCTAAGTAGTAAGAGAATCTTTTGTTCTAATATTTTGTCTTTGACTCTGGTTCCTGACACAGAGCTCCTAAATCCCTTGGAATTTCCTGGGTTGAAAGAGTGTCTTTTGTTATAATGAGGTGACTCTTGGTGGACTCCTGGATAGCTTGAGGATGGGACCTGGTCACTAGAAAGACCAAGCCATAATTATAAGCTTGGAAATTTCCACCTAACCCTCCATCTTCTGGGGAGTGGAGAGAAACTGGAGACTTGGTTTAGTGCTCAATCATGCCTACGTGATGAAGCGTCCATAAAAAATCCCAAGGTATAGGGTTTGAGGAGTTGTCAGGTTGATGGACATATTCACTGGAATACGAGTAAGGTCGTATACCCAACTTCAGGGGACCAGAAGCTAGAGACTCTTCAGACCTCATCCTACGTACCCCTTCACCTGGCTGTTCATCTGTATAAACAAAAGTGTTTTCCTAAGGTCTGTGAGCTGTTCTAGCAAATGATTAAATCCAAGGAGGAGGTTCATGGAACTTCCCTTTGCCAAGTTGGACAGAGATTGTAGGTAACCTGGGGAGCTCTATTTGCAATTGGCATCTAAAATAGGTGGCAGTCTTGTGGGACTGAGCCCTCAACCTATGGGGTCTGCTTTAACTCCAGTTAGTATCAGAATTGCATTGAGTTATAGGATACCCAGCTGGTGTCACAGAGAACTGCTTGGTGTAGGAAAAACCTCACACATCTGGTGTCACTGTTGTGAGTGTGATAGTAGTGTGAGCATAAAAGAGGAACACTAGTGTTTTTTTTATACAACGGAGAACACTGATGTTCTAATCAGGTGCGACAAGATGTCAGCCAGAATTTTTCAAAATTATATTGTTTAAATGTTATATATGTGTATGTTTTAAATATCATATACATTGTCTATAATAAAAGCATATATATAACATTTTATACATTTATCTATACGTACATCTATGTATTTATATATATGCTACTTCTGTGGTAGACAATGTGCAGTATTAGCTAAGGATGATAGTATATTGTATATATAACTATATAAGAGATCCTCAAATATATAGACATAGAGTGGGGTTTGTTTTTGTTGTTTTAATCAGCAGAATACACAATCAAAACTTGCAGACTACTGGTACATTCACACAAACTCCTACTCATTCAATAAGTTAAATGAATGCCATGGATGATTCTATTTATACCTTTTTTTTCAGTAAGGCTACCTCAAATATGAAATTACCTTATAAGAAAATCCTTTTGATATTGGAATAACCAAATTCATATGAGGAATCAGATCCAAGATATAACCACTGGCCTATAACAATTAGTCCTTCAAGAATAGAACCCATCAGAAGACCTTTTTGTTGGATCTTTTTTTGGGTAGATACACAAAACAAAAACCAACTGCATACCAGATGCTGTTCTAGGGGCTTGAATTAATTAAGATACCTCACCTCAACCTCATCCTTAACTTCTTTTAACCTTCCAGCCACTCTTGACTTCAGGAGTTCCCAGTAAGTTCTTGACAGATAGGATGTGGTTTGCGAGGGGGAAAAAGCAGTCAGATTTTGAGTGAGAGTTTTTGTTAGACTGTTATCTCAATCACTTTTTAAGTCTTACATTTACTATATTATAATTTAGAATTAGTTTAAATATATGGATTGTTTTAAGAGAAGAGCGTCATTTAAAATGCTTATTAATTATGATTTCAGTGTTTATATCTATAGACAATTCAGTGGTATTTTATTATTCTATAACTTCAGTCTCAAAGTTTCTCATTCTGAGCATATTATAAATAGCTTTTAAATGTTTAAAATATTAGTCACTTTTTTCACTCATTTTATAGCTGTGTAGGTTTATCACATGTCCCTAATTTTTAAATGAGGAAGCTACTTAATTAAAATGTTACCTCAGTTACAATATGAAATAGAATTATCAAATAGCATACTTTCTCATTTACAAATATTTTCCATGGAGGGCAATCAAATGATGATTTCCAGGCTTATGGGTTTCAATGTATTTGAGAGACTTCGTCTTTATTATTTGAGATGAGAAAATGTAGATTTTTTTCCAGTCATGATTTATTTGCTCCAAAATGCAAATAAAATTATATCTTCATATAAACACCTTTCTCCTTTTATACAAGAATATTTTTATTAGCAGCTTTATCAAGATATAATTTATTTACCATCATATTTGCTTGTTTTAAGTGTAGAATTCAATGATTTTTAGTATAATACAGAGTTGGAATTATATAACACAGTCTAATTTTTATCATCCCAATATTATGCCCATTTATAGTTGCTCTCCGGCGATTTTTTTTAACTTAAGAATACTTGTCTATTTTTAATAGAACTTTACATAATTATTACCTACACCAGATACCCTGTATTCAGTTTCCCCCATTATTAATATCTTACATCAGTATGATAAATTTGTTAACAATTAGTGAGCCAATTTCGATACGTTATTAACTAAAGTCTATACTTTCTGTATTCAGATTTCCTTAGTTTTTACCTAATGTCTTCTTTCTCTTCTAGAATCCCATCCAGGACATCACATTACATTTAGTTGCTATGTCTCCACAGCATCTTCTAGGTTATGACAGTTTCTCAGACTTCCTTTATTTTGGATGACTTTGACAGTTTTGAGGAGTTCTGGCCAACTACTCTGGTTATAGGATGCCTCTCTGTTGAGATTTGTCTAACGTTTTTCTCCTGACGAGACTGATGTGAGGGTACATAGTTCCAGTGTGGCTTCCTCCTGGAAGTGCTGACCGGGATCACCTGGCTGAGGTAGTACTTGTCAGTTTTCTCCCCTGTACAGTTACTCCCCCACCCCCTCTCCACACTGTCCTCTTTAGAAGGAAGTCACTGTGTGCAGCCCTCCCTTGAGAGGGCACTGATGCTCCACTTTCTTGAGGACAGTTTATCTACATGAATTATTCTTTTGTGCAGATTTGTCTCTTCTCACTAATAGACTCATCTATTCAATCACTTATTATATTAATATGATTCATGGATATTTATTTTATTTTTTTTTGGTTGTAATCCAATACTACATTTTTAAATTGTGTTGCTTGAATTGTTCCAGTTTGGGCCATTGGGTACTCTTTTTAGTTGGCTCCTGTGTACCTTTGACAAATCCCCATCAATGTGAGTATTGTTTTTTTTGATTTTGAGTGTTTCCTTAATTTCTGGCCATACAAGATGCTCCAAGCTCATCATCTTGTAGGTTTCCTGCCCTGGTACTAGAGTCAGCCATTTCTCCAAGGTTCTCCTCCATGCCCTGCCTTTTTTTTTTTTTTGCTTTTTATTCTGTTAGTATAAATACATTTTTTTTGAATGTTTGTAATGTGCTCACCATTTCTGGTAGGTACTGGGGCTCCAAGGTGACACAGGATAAATTCAATACTATTTTTCTGAAATCTCAGATTTCCTAAAATCCTGTCTTAGTGTATCTTTCTAGTTTTTTCCTTTCCTTTTTAAATTTTATAATTTTTCATATATTTATATATGTAAATTTTTTTAAATGCCTGAGGATGATTCTGTTATACCTGCTATGAGTTTTTTTCCCTTTTCCCTTTGTTCATCTTCCCTCCCCCATCCACTCTCCATGACCCATATTCATAACTTAATATATGTGTTTGAATGTTTGTGTGTATCCTTTTACATTTGCTTTCATACTATTAATATCATAATAATATCCAAATGTAGTTTCTGTTTTTATGCTTTGTAAAAGATGGCTTACATGATACATTTTTATTTTATTTTATATTTTGGTTTTCTGTCTTAACAATACCAGTAGAAGCTCTGCATGTCAACTGTCATAGTTCTAATTCATTCTTTTAAATGACTGTTTCCTGTTCGGTGGTAGGGGATTATTATGTGTCCAATCATTTCCCTATTAATGACATTCACATACTTTCCTTCTAAGTGTTCGCCACTATGAACAGCACTAAAGAATCCTTTACAGAAATGCTTTATTTTTGTGGGATAAATTTCTGAGAGTGGGTTTGCCATATCTAAAGATATGTTTTTTTAAATAGATGTTTCTAGTTTAGAACACACTTTAAAAACCAGCAATCCACACATCTCCCAGCAGTGTACCAGAGGATTCTGTGTCCTGTCTGCAGTAGGGAGAACACCAGGTCTCGCCAGCCTTGCCATTCTCATTGGTGTTAGGTGGTACTTCCTTGGTAGTTCAGTTTGCATTTCCCTGAGTTTGTGTGTCTTCTTGTTCATTTGTTGGTAACAGTGACCACTGGGAATTGCTCTTCTGTGATTTTGCCCCTTTTCTGTCCTCTGCCATTTTTGTCTTATAATCTTCTCAGTTTGTAAGAGCTCTTTGTATTTATAAATATTAAGCCTGTGTCCTCTGTATTGGAAATATTTCCCCCAAAGATGTCTGTGCTTTTTGCTTTTCCATTGTTTGCTATAGAAATTTGTAATTCTTTCATGTAGTAAATGTGCTTGGCTTCTCAATTACAGCTCCTGAGTTTAAGGTCTCCTTTGCATAATGTAACTATGTTCTCTTAGACTTTTTTTGCAGGGTTCTTATCAACACAGTGTTTTTCACATTTAATCTGTCTAGTATTTATTTTTTGTGCCTGGAGTAAGATGGGTCCTTTTTTTCTTCTAGATGCCCTTAGTGTATTATGCTAGCACCTTTCCCCACTTTTTATATAAGTAAATCTCCATATATATTGAAATTTATTACTTGGTTCACTATTGTTATGTTAATAGTTTTATCTACTTTTAGACTAATAATGAATTCGTTTGATGAAAGCAACTTTATAATATATTCCGATATCTGAACCTGAATTCTGCCCCTTCCAAACCCATCCTTTGTTCTTTTTCAAAATATTCTTGGCTATGCGTGGGCATTTATTCTTTCATGTAAATGTTAAGAGTAATATACAATTTTTAAAAAGACAGCTTTATAACTGAAAGAATATGAAATGTATATGTTAAGTTTGGGAGAACTGACAAGAATGTAGTATAGTTTCTACATTTTTCAGACCTTTCTGATGTCTTCTGATATAATTTTATAGTTTTGTTTATACATTATAGGTCATATGCCCCTCTTGTTGAATTTATTTCTAGTTTTTGTTAACTATTTTGAACTCACTCTCTCCCCCGATTTTCTTTTTAGGAGCTTATTGATAGAATGGTTTCAAAAGGTATTGACTTTTAAATTTCTCTGTAACCAGCCACATTACTCAATTTCCTGATTAAATCTAGAACTGTTTTACTAGAAACTCTTGGGTTTTCTAAGGCCAAGGTCATGTATGAGAATAAAAAGTGTTCTTTTCCATTCTCCTTCCTCACTTCTTTTCTTGTTACCACCAGTTAGTTCATTTTCTTGTTTTACTGTGTTCATCAGAACCTTTAAGGAATGTTGATTCTCATGCTGACAGCAGCATCCCTATCTCGTTTTAGTTTTTAATTTGCCTAACTGCTACGTGTTTGGTTGAGTATGGGTTTATAATATACCTTTTTCTAATTAAATTTTTTGGAGTGACATTGGTTAGTAAAATTATACAGGTTTCAAGTGTACAGTGTTCATCACCCAGAATTAATTCTCTTTCCATCACTATATATTTGATCCCCTTTACCCTCTTCTGCCTGGTAATCACTATTCTCTGTGTCTGTGAAATTTTGTTTGTTTATTTGTTTGTCTTGTTCATGTGTTGCTTTCAGTTTTTTATCCCACATATCAGTGAAGTCATATGGTTCTCGACTTTCTATCTGACTTATCTATTTCACTTCGCATAATAATGTCAAAAACCATCCATGTTGTTGCAAATGGCAGCATTTCATCTTTTCTTATGGCCAAGTAATATTCCATTGTATATATACACCACATCTTCTTTATCCAATTAACTATTGAAGGACTCTTAGGTTGTTTCCATGTCTTGGCCGCAGTGAATAAATGAACACAGGGGTACATATATCCTTACAGATAAATGTTTTCAGATTTTTGGGGTAGATAACCAGAAGAGGGATTGCTGGGTCATATGGTAATTCTACATAATTTTTTTGAGGAACCTCCACACTGCCTTCCATAACGGCTGCACCAGTCTGCATTCCCACCAGCAGTGTATGAGGATTCCCTTTTCTTCACAGCTTCTCCAACACTTGGTATTATTTGTCTTGTTGATAATAGCCGTTCTAACATGTGTGAGGTGATACCTCATTGTGGTTTTGATATGCATTTCCCTAATAGCTAGTGAAGTTGAGCATTTTTTCATGTGTCTGTTGGTTGTTTGTATGTCTTCTTAGCAGCAGTGTCTGTTCAGGCCCTCTGCCCAATTTTCAATTGGATTTTTTTGTTTTTGTTGAGTTTGTATGAATTCCTTATATGTTTTGGATATTAGCCCCTTATTGGAGGCATTGTTTTCAAATACCTTCTCCCATTCGGTTGGTTGCCTTGTTATTTTGTTGTTGATTTATTTTGCTGTGCTTTTCAGTTTGATACAATTCCATTCGTTTATTTTTGCTTTTACTTCCTTCGCCTTTGAGGTAAAATTCATAAAATCCTCTCTGAACCCAAGGTTCATAAGTTGAGTACCTATGTTTTTTTCTATGCAATTTACTATTTCAGGTCTTATGTTTAGGTCTTTGATCCATTTTGAATTAATTTTGGTACATGGTGACAGATAGCAAATGGCAGCAGTCTAGTTTCATTCTTCTGCACGTAGCTTTCCAATTTTCTCAGCATCATTCATTGAAGAGGCTTTCTTTTCTCCATTGTATGTTTTTGGCTCCTTTGTTGAAAATTATCTGTCCATATATATGTAGGTTTATTTCTGGGTTCTCAGTTCTATTCCGTTGGTCACTGTGTTTGTTTTTCTGCCAATACCATGCTGTTTTGATTATTGTCGCTTGTAGTGTAAATTGAAGTCAGGAAATGTGATACCTCCTGCCTTTTTTCGCCCCCTTAGAATTGTTTTGGCTATTCAGAGTCTTTTGTGATCTATACAAATCTGATGACAAAGAAATAGAACAAACCTGTTCTATTTCTTTGCCATTGGGATTTTGACAGGGCTTGCATTAAATTCTGTATATTGCTTTGGGTAATATGGCCATTTTTAACTATAACATATCTTCTTCATCAGAGCTTTTAATATTCTTTTAAAAGAAATCCCATTTAGTCATTATTAACCTTTTAAACCTAATTTCTGTGCTGATCCTTTTATTTGAAGCATTTCTTTATCATTTTGTTTTATTTTAAACATAATATAGTTAGATATTTTAATGTAATAATTTACTTCAACTGTTGTATAAATAGATGTTCTCTTAACTCGCTTTGTTTGCTACATTTTTACTTGTGATTTCTTATCCCTTATTTTTCTGGTTGATCAAGTTATTTTGGGTTCCTTTTTTTTTCCAATCTTCTTACTTTGGAAATTCTATTAAACATTTCTATTCCATTAATGATTACCTTTTTTCCCCCTGTACTTTTAATTAGAAATATTTGTTTACCATTATTTGAAAATAAGATACTCATGCTTTTTCTCCACTGACTTAACTATGACGGTTGGTTCATTACTGTATCTTCTACTTCCCCCTCCTCAGTAAGATTGAGAACTTTAGAATATTTCACTTCCCTCTTTTCCTATCTCTCCAATACTCAGCTGAGAACTTCAGGATACTTTTATTCCTACTATCTTTAGCCCCTCTCTTAACTCCCAGATTTTGCTGAGACAGTTTAATACTTTTAGTTCAACTCTTAGTAAATATTGCTTTGCTGTACATCTGTTTTGTTTCAACAGGTCTGATTTAGAATTTATTACATGCTGCCAGAGCCTTAATCATTACTCATTTAGATTAAACTGTATATAAAACTATCATGTTTTCTAATTCTAAAAGGCAGGGGTTTTTTGTTTTTGCATTTTAGCACTTCTAAAATTGAGAAGTGGCTTATAATTGATTGTTTCTTAGATTTACAATTAAATTGGCAGCACTTGTTCTTATAGTTAGTAGAGTTACTGGAATTGATACAGATACCTGAAACTGTGTACGTAGGAAAGAAGCAAGAGCAAGTACAAAGTCTGTTTCTTGCTACTATTCTCTCTTCCATCCTTCCCCAGAGAGTCTCTGTTCTAATCTGTTTGCTCTTTAGTCACAGTTCTTTCACAGGTATTTTGTTGTGTGAGGTACGTGGGTGATACATTTTGTGAGGATCCATACATCTTTCTTTTCTGATAGGTGCTAGGTGTGGTATTTGGCCACCCCTTCTCTCTCAGTAGTCTGTTAGAACCATTGCTATTGCTTCAGATGTTGCAGATGACTAGTCTGGTACCTCTCTGAACTTTCCCCCTCTGTAAGTAATGTGTTCTTTTTACCTGCAAGCTTGTAAATTTTTTTCTTACAGAGTTCAGGAATTTACTAGGTTATGCATAGCTCTGTGTCGAGAATAAAGTAAGCTCTTTTAATCTGAAGATTGAGGTCTTTCTTTGGTCCAAGTATATTTTCTTCTGTTACTGGTGTGTGTTTTGTTATTGCCTTTCCTCTGTCTGTTTATCTTTCTTCTGCTGGAACCACGGTTCATCTCATGAGATATGTCCTCTAAATCTCTTATCTTCTCTTTCATGATTTCTGTTTGGCTGCTTTGAGCTATTTTTTCCATTTTCTCTCACAGACCACAAATTTGGACCTTTCCCGTGATCCTTTCTTTTCTTCAGTTATCCTACTGTATGGTTTCCTTGGGAAAATCATTGTTTTAGATGCAGGAAGACTTCTCTCTGCTGTACTTAAATCTCCCTAAGTTCCCTTGTTATTTTTCTGACCCTTATTGACCTCTCTCTTTTCAAGCAGCTCTGTTTGCTTATGGGTTTGCTCCTTTGTTCTGACTGGTCACTGTCTTAACGGATGCTCAGCCTCCTTATGTGTTGTCATAGTTTCCTTATTAGTTCATTAGGGCCCAGTTGTGGTCTTGGCCTGTAATGATTCAAGGAGACAACCCTTCCCCCCCAAGGGTCATCAGATCTCACATGCCAGGCCTTTTCTAGAACCATTTAAAGTTCCTTTATAGGCCTTTTCTAGAACCATTTATAGTTCCTTTTCCAGGGTTCCAAGAAGTTAGTCTCCAGGCACTTGCCCAGCTCCTAGGAAAAAAAAAAACAACAAAAAAAAAAAAAAGGAAAAAAAAACACCATACACACACATTCCAGTCCCCTCCTTTACACTCCAAAGAGCCTAAGCCTTCAATTCCAGTTAGCTATCTGCAGGCTCCAGGCCTATGTCTGTTGCAGCAGACAGATTGAAAATGATAGTGGAGATAAAGGGGGGGGTGAGTTCATCTCATCATCTTCCGGTATCTTTCTCAAGCCTGGATTTTTCATTCCTTTAATGGTTGTGGATGTATGCTTTTGCCTAGACTTATCAACAGTGGAGAGAAAAGCATTAGGCATGGAAGTTGTACCACCTGTGGGATAAATTATAATTTTCAACTCTTTGCTTCTTTTGCTGTAAGAGGATTGATTATATTCCCTACCGTCTTAAAGGATTTGCAGTTCTTCCCTGTCGCATAGTCAGGCTTGGAATTATGATTTGTTTTGGTAAGTGGAATGTATGTAGAAGTGACAGTGTTCTCATTCTGAACAGAGCTTTAAGAGGTATAACAAGTTTCCATCAGTCCTCTTCTATAACTGTACAGAGTAGATTACTTGTAGTTCTCAACCCCTGGGCTCTAATGCTGTTTTCTATTATCATAAATGAATAAGAGTTGACTACTTGGAGAAACATTTCTCGAGTGGTTTTCCAAAGCTTCTATTTCCTGGGAGATACAGATATGTAAATATATGCATATATAGCTGATTTGTTGACTTAACTAACAAATATAACAAATGGGAATTATTTTTATATTTTATACCTTTTCTATATAATCAGTATTCACTTTTCTTATTATTAAGCTCTCAGAACATTGTTCTAACTAGTATTTGTGAATCAATAGTTGAGTAGAAAGAGTATTCATTGGACTGTGAGCCAGGAGACCTGGGTTCTACCCTAAATCTGCCCTCAACCTTATTTTCCCTACCATCTTTCCTTTTCTTTGCCTCCGTTCGTTCACGTAAGAAATACAGTGGTACTTCGGTTTTTGAACATAATCTGTTCCGGAAGACTATTCAAGTTCTGAAACGTTCAAAAACAGCTGACAGCTAGGCCTCAGGATCCTGCATTCAGCGGAAGCCGTGTGACACGTTCAATTTCCGAGGTGTGTTTGAAAACTGAATTTACGGCATTCCTAAACTGAAATGTTCATCAACAGAGACGTTCGAAAACCGAGGTACTACTGTTACCGAGCACTCATGTATGCCAAGCGCTGGGATACAATCAGATGTAAGCCAGACACCTCTAACTTCCTGCCCTTACCAAGCTGTCACGTGGGGTGGCATGTGGGGTATCTGGTCCCACTTCCCACATAGGAACGCAGGATATGGCAAGGCCAAAAAGGAACACCCACGGAGCCATAGGTAGGGGAGTCATACTGCTATACTCTCGCTGGAGGCTGGGTTGGAGACACAAGAAGCAGGAGCCACACTATCCGCAACCTGTTGTCCACTTCTCTGCCAACCAACCCCACTTGCTAACTGCAATCCGCTCTTGCTAGCTCAGCCACCATCTTCTTGCTAGTATAGCCACAGCAGTTAGATTAGTGGCCAATGTCTCTCTGGTTACAACTGACAGCCAACTAGCCACAGCTAATGGCCATCCAATCACAGTTGATGGCCATTTACTACCCGAGTGAGCACCTTTCCACGTGAGGCCAAGAGCCTGGAAACTGTACTCCTGGCTCTGTCCCCACACAAACTTACTGTACTTTCTTATGCTCGCTCAGCGCCTTGTTTCTTCTGACCGTACTATAAATTGGTCAGTGCTACTATAAATTGGTCAGTACTCCTTCTTGTCATGTTATGTTAGTGGGGCTGCTTTCAAATACATTTTTACTAGCACTGGATTATTTTTGGGACGTTGGGCGGTGGTGTTGAGAGAGAGAGAGGTAAGTAGGTTGGGAGGGAGGGAGGGAACGAGTGAGCTACTCACATAGCCTAAACCACTATACAAACCTATTTTTGTTCTTCATGATTCATTTTTAATTATGTCTTATTTTGGGTAAATACCCAAAGAATGTATCTATAGTATCTATACAGATGATTTGTTTTTTGTTTTTACAGATTTTATTGGAGAAGGGGAACAGGACTTTAGTGGGGAACTTTACTTCCAGGATTTTTTCCAAGTCAAGTTGTTGTCCTTTCAGTCTTAGTTGTGGAGGGCGCAGCTCAGCTCCAGGTCCAGTTGCCGTTGCTAGTTGCAGGGGGTGCAGCCCACCATCCCTTGCGGGAGTCGAACCGGCAACCTTGTGGTTGAGAGGACACACTCCAACCAACTGAGCCATCCGGGAGCTCAGCAGCAGCTCAGCTCAGGGTGCTGTGTTCAATCTTAGTTGCAGGGGGCGGAGCCCACCATCCCTTGCGGGAGTTGAACCTGCATCCTTGTGGTTGAGAGCCCACAGGCCCATGTGGGAATCGAACCGGCAGCCTTCGGCATTAGGAGGATGGAGTTTCAATTGCCTGAGCCAGCAGGCCGACCCAATACAGATGATTTGCATATTAGGTGAGATGTTTATTGCTCCTGGTTAGTCTTCTAAATTTAATTAATTAATTTTATTTTTATTTGTTAAGAGTTTGGGAAACAGAACATCTTTATTACCAAAAAAACAGTTGCTTTAGAAATGGGGAAAACCTGGATAGATAAGTATGTGTCTTAGTTTACAAGGACACTTGGTAGAATAATAAGTAAAAGAATCTACTTTGTCTTGTAAGACTTCTTGAGGGGGTGGTTACTCATTTTTCCTAGCCCCGTTTTTGCTTCCTGAATAAAGAGCTAAATGTGCTGGCTGCAAGGGAAGGAAGGAGTAGTCGGTGGGAAAGACAACTGAACTATACATGCTAATGCCATTCTCAGCTGCAGAAAAACATCTTAAGAACAACCTGATTATATTTTGTGAGGGATTAAATTTGCATGCAGATTCCAACTGAAAACATCTGTTTCCTGACCCTGTGTGAGAGTTCTAACATCTTGACAGGAATTCTGGTTTTGAAATTTCTGAGTCTCAAGCACCTCCCTCAACTGCTCTGTGGATGTTTTCTTAGAAGGCTTAAATCAATACTGCTTAACATATTGGAAATGACTCTGTGAAGAACTGAAAAGGAACGTCTTCATTTGCTTCTTATACACAAAAAGAAAATTTCAGGTTTCATTAGCAAGAATCTTTCTAATTTCTGATTATTATAAGAATTGTGGGACAATCCACACTTCATTAAAGAGGCCAATGAAAATAAATGGATCATTGAAGTAATCAGTGTATATGTGTGTATATTTATAGAAAGGTAGGAAAACTTTTTAAAGTGTTTCTAATTTTATTTTTAAGAATTCTCAACTACCAAAAATAGTTTCTTTTGGTGGGGGGGAAATGTGTGTAAGGGCACAACTTGCATCGACTTGTGATCTCGTATTTACATTCTACTAAGTCAGGCATAGGTTAGTAATTCTTGATACCATAATTCCACTGCAGAAGTAATGTTTACAGACCTGTGGAAACAGGATTAAATCTTAATGCAAGTATTGAACATTTGCTTGGAGTCAGTTAATGTTGAATGGTGTGTTAGAATCACTCACTTGGTATGAGAAAGCCATTGTGACTTTCTGATTTTCATTTTGATTGATTTCTTAAACTTGATACCTAAAAGAGGATCTGTGCGCTCTGATATTCCTGAATATTAACACTGGGCATTTTTAAGGACAATTATTCTAATGAAGGATTAATGTTGGCCCTTAGCCTTCCATGTTATTAGATATGCTCAGAAATTATATGTTTACAATCTCTGCTATATCTATAATCTCCTATGTATTAGAAATTATCAATTAAACAAAACATAGTGTTTTATGAGGAAAAAATTAGAAATAAACCATCAAGGGATAGTTAAATATTATGAAATACTACTCAGTGGTCAGAAATGACTGATCTATATTAATCAACATGGAAATATCTCTATGACATTGTTTAGGGGGAAAAATCAAATTTTGGAACTATATACACACTAATGTCTAATTAAAAAAATCCCTAAATATATTGAGATAAATGAGAAGACATAACCCAAACTGTTAATGTCCGTTAACTTTGGTTAATTGGAGATAGGGAGCTCACTTTCACCTTTATTTCCAGGCTTCTGTATGTGAATGTTAATGATGAGAATAGTCATGCTTTACTTGTACACTTACTTTTTATTAAGGAAAAGTTAAAACATAGGGTAAACAGAAGTGTATAAAGAACCCCAGAGTACCCCACCAAGCTTCAACAGTTATCAATATTCTGAATATTTTATTTACGTATCTTCATCTACTCTTCACCTTGATTACTATTGAATTTTTATAGCTATATTTGTAGATAAAATTTGTATGCGTTGAAATCACAAATCATACATACTTTTGAAGAATGGATATCCTCATGTACTCCACACCCTTACTATAATATTGAATATCCCCATATCCCTAGAACATTCTCTGGTATCCCATCCCAGTCAGTCTGCCCACTCAGGTTGTTCTGCCTCTTCTTAGGACTTTATATAAATTGAATCATACAGTATAAACTCTTTGTGTCTGATTTTTTTTTGACATAATGTGTGTGAGAATCATCAGTGTTATAGAATGTATCAGTAATTCTTTCCATTTTACTCCTAATATTCTACTCTATGAATATACCACAGATTGTAGAGCCTTTCCCCTGTTGATGGATACTAACTATTGTGATTCAAGCTGCTGTGACATTCGTGCACAAATCTTACTGTTGGTATATATTGTCATTGCTCTTGAATACATACCTAGGAGTGGAATTTCTGGATCAAATAAAAACTTAGAAAACCCCTTTGGAAAGTGATTCTTCTGTTTTAAATCCCTATCAGCAAAATATGAGAGTATAATTATTTGGTTTTGTCAGTTTTTTCATTTTAGCCATCGTAGCAGTTGTATAATGATACTTCAATGTGTGCTTTTAAAAAAATATTTTTTAAATTGTGGTAAAACAGATATAACATAAAATCTGCCATTTTAATCACTTTAAGTGTACACATCATCCAGAGTGTAGTGCAACCATCACTACTGTTCATCACCTCAAACAGAAACTCTGCTCCTCAAGCAGTAGCCCCACCTCCTCTCCCCTCTCCCTGGAGCCCCAGGAACCTTTAATCTGCTTTCTGTCTCTATGAGTTTGCCTATTCTAGCTATTTCATATAAGTGGAATCATACAATATTTGTCCTTTTGTATCTGGCTCAATATTTTCAGGGTTCGTCTATATTACAGCACATGTCAGAACTTCATTCCTTTTTATGCCTGAATAATATTCCATTGTATGGGCATCCTACATTTTGTGTATCCATTTATTTGTTGAGGAAACTTGGGTTGTTTGGTTATTGTGAATAATGATGCAATGAAGATTTATGTACAAGTATCTGTTTGAGTCCCTGTTTTCAATTATCTGGGGTCTATAACTAGGAGTGGAGTTGCTGGGCTATATGATAATTCTATGTTTAACTTTTTGAGGTACCTACCACCAGACTGTTTTCTCAGTGTGTTTTTTTTTTGGGGGGGGGGCATACAGTGAACTTTATTGATGGTGCATGACAAGGCTGGGCTCCCTTAGTCCCTACCCTTTAGGGGGTCTGGGATGGAGACGAGGTCAGGAGATTCTCAGTGTGTTGGGGGATCAATTTGGGAAAAGGACTCTACAATAGTCGAGGGCCTCTCTTCCTCTTGCTGGGGCTGGTGGTCCAGGGGGCTCTTACTCCTTGGAGGCCATGTAGGCCATGAGGTCCACCACCCTGTTGCTGTAGCCAAATTCATTGTCATACCAGGAAACGAGCTTGACAAAGTGGTCGTTGAAGGCAATGCCAGCCCCAGCATCAAAGGTGGAAGAGTGGGTATCACTGTTAAAGTCGCAGGAAACAACCTGGTCCTCAGTGTAGCCCAGGATGCCCTTGAGGGGGCCGTCCGATGCCTGCTTCACCACTTTCTTGATGTCATCGTATTTGGCAGCTTTCTCCAGGCGGCAGGTCAGATCCACAACCGACACATTGGGGGTAGGGACGCGGAAGGCCATGCCAGTGAGCTTTCCATTCAGCTCAGGGATGACCTTGCCCACAGCCTTAGCAGCGCCAGTAGAAGCAGGGATAATGTTCTGGGAAGCCCCTCGGCCATCACGCCACAGCTTCCCAGAGGGACCATCCACGGTCTTCTGGGTGGCAGTGATGGCATGGACTGTGGTCATGAGTCCCTCCACAATGCCGAAGTTATCATGGATGACCTTGGCCAGGGGGGCCAAGCAGTTGGTGGTACAGGACGCATTGCTGACAATCTTGAGGGACTTGTCATACTTCTCATGGTTCACACCCATCACAAACATGGGGACATCCGCAGAAGGGGCAGAGATGATGACCCTATTGGCTCCACCCTTCAAGTGGGCCCCTGCCTTCTCCAAGGTAGTGAAGACCCCAGTGGACTCCACAACATACTCAGCACCAGCATCACCCCATTTGATGTTGGCGGGATCTCGTTCCTGGAAGATGGTAATGGACTTTCCATTGATGACAAGCTTCCCATTCTCAGCCTTGACTGTGCCTTTGAACTTGCTATGGGTGGAATCATACTGGAACATGTAGACCATGTAGTTGAGGTCAATGAAGGGGTCATTGATAGCAACAATATCTACTTTGCCAGAGTTAAAAGCAGCCCTGGTGACCAGGCGCCCAATACGGCCAAATCCGTTCACTCCGACCTTCACCATCGTGTCTCAGGGTCGTGCTGGTACTGCCTCTCAGTGTGTTTTTAGTAACGTTTCTCTGATGACTAATGATGTGGAATATATTTTCAGGTGTTTATATTAGTGATTTGTATATATTTCTTTGTGAAATATTTGTTGAAGTCTTTTGTGCATTTTAAAAAATGGGTTATTACTTTTTCTATTAAGTATTGAAATTTCTTTTTATATTTTGAATAGAAATCCTTTGCCAGATATGTTTTGCAGATATTTTCTTCCAGTACGTAGCTTGCCTTTCTATTATCTTTCTATTATCTTTTTAAAAATTAAACAAATAAATGGTGGTAAGAGAAACATAACACTTACCATCTTAACTATTTTTAAGTGTACAATTCAGTTGTATTAAGCGTTTTCACATTGTTGTGAAACCAGTCTCCAAACTCTTCATTTTGCAGAACTGAAACTCAATACCCATTAAACAGTAACTCCATATTCCCTCTTCTCCCAGCCACCATTCTACTGGCAGCCTCTATTCTACTTTCTGTTTCTATGAATTTGACTCTTATATGAAATACGTTGCATAAGTGGAGTCACACAGTGTTTGTCTTTTTGTGACTGGCATATTTCACTTATTATAATGTGCTTAAGGTTCATCCATTCTGTAGCATGTCAGAATTTCCTTCTTTTTAGGGCTAGTATTCCATTGTACGTATATGCCATATTTTGTGTATCCTTTCATCCATCAGTGAATACTTGGGATACATCCACCTTTTGGCTATTGTAAATACTGCTACTATGAACATGAATGTACAAATATCTCTCTGAGATCTTACTTTCAATTCTTTAGTGTATATACCCAGAAGTAGAATTGCTGATCATATGATAGTTCTATTTTAATTTTTGAGGAACCTTCATACTGTTTTCCAAGTAGCTGCACCAATGTGCATTCCCACAAATAGAGCATAAGGGTTCCAATTTTTTTCACATCCTTCTCCATACTTGTTATTTTCTGGGGGGAGGGGGGGGTTTGATAGTAATTTCCTAATGAGTGATATCTCATTGTGGTTTTGGTTTGTATTTCCCTAATGATTAGTAATGTTGAGTATCTTCTCATATGCTTGCTGACTATTTGTATATCTTTTTTGGAAAAATGTCTATTTAAATTCTTTGCCCATTTAAAACATTGGGTTGTTTATTTTTTTTTGTTGAGTTGTAGGAGTTCTTTATATATTCTGAACATTAACCCCTTATGTAAGATATTTAATTTGAAGTTTATTTTCTCCCATTTGTCTGTTTGTGGTGTCCTTTAAGACATAGAAGTTTGAAATTTTGATGTAGTCCCGTTTGTCTAATTTTGCTTTTGTTGCATGTGGATTGGTGTGAGATCCAAGACATCAGTGCCAAACCCAATGTCATGAATATTTTCCTCTAAGAGTTTTATTGTTTTAGGTGTTACATTTAAATATTTAATGCATTTTGAGTTAATTTTTGCATAAGGTGTAATTTTTGCATAAGGGTCCACCTTCATTCGTTTGCATGTGAATATCCAGTTTGCCTAGCACCCGTTGTCTTTTCCCCAGTGAGTGGTTTTGGCATTCTTGTCAAAGATCATTTGATCGTATCTGCAAGGGTTTATTTCCAGGCAATCTGTTCTGTTCTATTCCATTGGTCTGTATGCCTGTGTCGATGTGACTACCACACTGTTTTGCTTACTATAGCTTTGTAGTAAGTGTTAATACTCTCAATGCTCCTGCCTTTGAGATCTAATAGGTTTGCTTCAGAATCACACTGCTCACACTCCTTTTCTGTATTAGATTTTCATATTCTTATGTCCATCGTGCACTTTCGTTGGAAAGATGCTTTAGGAATTTTAGTATGTTTTGGAAATGTGAGGAGTAATTCACTTTCAATTTTTCCAACTTTTAAGTCAATTTTCTTTATTAGGTTCGCATTCTTTTCTCTGTGCAGAGCACATAAATGGGTTATAGTTGTTAAATTTAAAAAACACTAGATATTTATTGTTAGAATTTTTTTCTTGGTATGTCATGTGCTAGCAGACCAGCTTTGTAAAGGTCTCACTTTTGAAATTTAATAACAGGTCACTTTGAGGTCACAGGCTTTCAGGTCTGCACCTTTATTTGTCCTTGGTTACTGCTAGGATTGAATGGGAAAAGGCACAGAGTATTTAAAAGGACAAATGGCTTTGTTATTGTGTGATACTAGAAAGAAAATACTAAATCAAGCACAGAAAATTGGACACTGTCACACAACAAAGAGGAACTACCCTGTGGTTCACTTACAGGATCCCTTGGAAATTGGGCCCGTCCTTGGACCCACCCTGATCTCCACGCTATTATTTTTCAAGCCACTTCTGATTGGAGGGCTTAGCAAACAGTTTCAGTGATTCTATTGTGTTTTGGTTTTATTGCTAGAGAATTTGGGGGTTGTTTCTGAAAGTATGATAGCTTTCACAGCTTTTTACATGTACTTTCTTGTTCCTTAGACTTCCTCGATCACGTGTAGTGGTACTATGTTCATTCCAGCTTACAATCAAGTCTTATTTTTTTAAAAAAATGCATTAGTTTTCTAATTTGATCTTTCCATTGACAAACAGAATTTTAGAGTTAAATGATATCTCAGAAGTCTTATCTTCATATCCCCTCAGTTGCATTATAAATCACATGATTTGTTAAGGGACTTATAAGGTTATAGACATTTATTGGCTTCAGGGATGATTCTAGCCCGATACTTGGGGATAGGAAAAGCATGCTCATAATGTAATTTTATACATTCTTTATTTTTTAAATAATGCCCTGCACTTCCTTCCCCTGTTTACCACACCCATTTTATCTACTTCATGTGGAATCCTCAGATGCACTCTTGTATAGAATTACTACTATGTTTATTGCTAGAGGAATCCATGTTAAATTTTAGCAGGTTTTTTTCCCTCTACATCTGCTCTTTGATGGTAGCTGGGTTTACTGCCGCTCACTTATTAGTGCCCTGGGTCTTAACAACTTTATTCAAACAAAACCATCTTAAATGGAGGCATTAAAAAGGTCACAACAGTGAGCCATTTTGTAACTTTTGGTGCAATAAAATGGGTATGTTGTGTTTTGGAATATAAGACCTCTGAGTGCAGCTATTCATTTTCTTCATCTATAAAACATTTTAGAATAACAGCTTACATCTGTTTGGGGTTTAAAATTCCACATTTTGAAGAAACATCACTGTTATGTAATTCCAAACCAGACATGGGGAGGGAGCTAGCTTTCTGACAGGCCATGTTGGGGACTGTAGAACTTGGGAGAAGTATTTGTTTTAACTGTGGAGCCATATTTGCTGGCAGTACTTTTTCACATGTGGGGAACACATTTTCATTATTGTTTCTTCATATAAAAAATGACAAGACGCATTCAATAAGACTTTGACGTGAAGAATATTTGAAAAATTTTCACACATTCAGAGGGATATTTAGAGGGATATTTTACTACCAGAAACCAAAAATAAATTTAATTATTTAAACATTTATAGCACATTTAATTACCTTAGACTGTCAGTTAGTCTTGTTTTAGAGAATAAAGTCGGGATTTACTATCAGCTAATTTTTTAAAAATAAATACCCAATGAGATAGTTTGGCCATTTCAAATGTGTGATTTTTAAATTAGTTCTTTAAATTAAAGGAACCATTTAACGAATAACTTTAAATAGAGTAAAATGGGTAAAATGTTCATCTATAGGATTCAAAAGCTAATATTTATTAACTACCAGAAAAGTGCACATAACATACAATGCAGTTTTATGGATTATTTTAATCAAGAAATGAAAAATGCTAGCATGGACAATAATAAGTTATAAGGCCTTTTTCATCTTATAAATGTGAAATATTTACATTCTTCTTAAAATGTGATGCATTTGGGAAGAACGATTATAAAGCAGAACATTAAAATCATCTGCCTGTTCATCTTCTTGGGCATTTTATGACATAGTGTATACTTTTAAAAATTTAGTAAAGCTTTTAGAAAACTATTATATGGTCAGTTTTTTGGGTTTTGATAATTAATTTAATTGGAAATTCAGCACGTTACTTTCAGAATGGACAGTGTCAGATCCTTTCATGGTTTGGTGACAAATTTACTAAACTGAATTTGATTCCTATTGTAGAACTTTGACATATGGGGTGGGATATTGCTTATGAAGGTGACAAACTTCTCTAAGATTCTAGTTTCTAGTTTGTGAGCTTAAACTAATCTATTGACATTGATTCCCCTCCTCCCCCCACTCACTGCCGTTTCCTGTCTGCATGGAAGACAGATTTTCTTTCTGTGGCCACTGTCCGGCCCAGGAGCATCATTTCTTCCAGCAGAGTAAGAGAAATGATGGTAGACTCTTAATTTCTGATTAAGTATAAATATTTTAGAAGTAATTTAATGCCCTTAATTCATGGGAAGGTTTAATGCCATTAATTTAATGCCATTAATTCCTTCAAAATTGTGGTCTCTAACAAACACACACACACACAAACACACACACTCAAATACCTATATTTTTTAAATATATATTTTTTATTTTTCAATCACAGTTGACATACAATGTTATGTTGGTTTTAGGTGTACAACATAATGATCAGACATCTACATAATTAATGAAGTAGCCACCCCAATAAATCTAGTACCCATGTGACACCATACATGGTTATTAAAATATTATTGACTATATTCCTTATGCTATACCCTACATCCCCATGACTGCTTTGTAACAACCAATTTGTACTTCTTAATCCCTTCCCCCTTTTCACCCACCCCAACTCCTGTAACATCTGGCAACCATCAAAGTATTTCTGTATTTATTAGTCTGTTGCTGTTATGTTTGTTAGTTTATCATGTTCTTTAGATTCCACATGTAAGTGAAATCATACGGTTTTTATCTTTCTCTGTCTGCCTTATTCCACTCAGCAAAATCCCATGTAGGTCCTTCCATGTTGTTGCAGATGGCAAGATTTCACTCTTTTTTATGGCCGAGTACTATTCCATTGTACATATGTACCACCCTTTCTTTATCCTTTCATCCATTCAGGGACACCCAGGCTGCCTCCATATCCTGGCCATTGTAAACAATGCTGCAATGAACATATGGATGCCCGTGTCCCTTTGAAGTAGTGTTTTGGGTTTCTTCAGATAAACGCCCAGAAGTGGGATAACTGGGTCCTTCTTTGTCTCGTTATAGCCTTTGTTATAAAGTCTATTTTGTCTGGTACAACTATTGCTACTCCGGATTTTTTTTATTTGTTTCCATTTTCATGAAATATTTTTTTTCCATCCCTTTACTTTTGGTCTATGTGTGTATTTTGATTAGAAGTGAGTTACTTCTAGGCAACATATGTAAGGGTCTTGTTTTCTTACCCATTCAGCACCCTTATGTCTTTTGATTAGAACATTTAATCCATTGAAAGTAATTGTTGATAGATGTGTAGTTATTGCCATTTTATTAATATTCATATTTTTGTGGGGTTTTTTCCTCCTTAAAGAAGTTCCTTTAACATTTCTTGTAATACTGGTTCGGTGGTTATGAACTCCTTTAGCTTTCTCTTGTCTGGGAAGCTCTTTATCTGAACTTAGATTTTAAATGACAGCCTTGCTGGGTAGAGTACCCTTGGTTGTGGATCCTCACTTTTCATAACCTTGAATATATCGTGCCAATCCCTCTGGCCTGCAAAGTTTCTGTTAACAAATCAGCTGACAGTCTAATGGGAGCTCCCTTGTAGGTAATTAACTGCTTTCTGTTGCTGCTTTTAAGATTCTCTCTTTGAGTTGAACCTCTGGCATTTTAATTATGATGTGTCTTGGTGTGGGCCTCTTTGGGTTCATCTTGTTTGGGACTCTCTGCACTTCTGTCGGGTAAGTTTTCATTCATTATTTCTTCAAACAGGTTCTCAGCCCCTTGCTTTCTCTCTTCTCCTTCTGGTACCCCTATGATGTGAATGTTGGTACTCTTGATGTTGTCCCAGAGGCTCCTTAAAATCTCCTCATTTGGGGGGATTATTTTTTTCCTTTTGCTGTTCTGAGTGGATGTTTTTTGCTACCTTATGTTTCAAATTGCTGATTCAAACCTCTGCTTTATCCAATCTATTGTTCATTCCATCTAATATACTCCACTTTTGTAGTCATAATTTCTAACTGGGTCTTTTTTATGTTTTCTATGTCCATTTTCATGTTCCCTATCTCTTTGTTGAAGTTCCCCCTGAGGTCACTGAGCAATCCTTGTAACCAGTGTTTTGAACTCTGCATCTGGTAGGTTGCTTATCTCCATTTTGTTTAGTTCTTTTTTGGAGATTTTTTCTGTTTTTTAATTTGGGACATGTTTCCTTGCCCTCCTATTTTGGCTGCTTGACTATGTTTGTTTCTGTGTATTAGGTAGGGCTGCCATATCTCCTGGTATTAGTAGAGTGGCCTTATGTAGTAGTAGGTGTCTGTAGGGCAGAGTGGCACAGTCTTCTGGTCACCTGAGCTGGGGGCTGCATGTGTGTCCCTTGTGGGGGTTGTGTGTGCCCTCTTGTAGTTGAAACTTGATATTGACACATCAGTGGGAGGGATTGACCCTCGGGCTGATTGGTTGTGAGCACTGGCTGTGACTGCAGTGGAGGAGCTGTGGTGCAGGGGCTGACCCTGTGGAGCAGGATTCTATTTAGTGGGACTCTCAGGCCTGCCCAGTCTGCCCTTTGTGTGTGTCATCTGCAGAGGCAGCCAGGTGGTGCACCAACTCAGTCTGAGGGTGGCCACGGGGTGTGTTGGCCCTGGGAACTCCTGGGAGGGGCTCTGTCACAGGCCACATTCAGCTAAAGCCTGTGCCCTGCCCGAGTCCACCTGGCATGAATCACCAAGTGATCCTATGCTGGGCTTAGAGGTACCTAGGAGAGGCTAAGTTGCGAACTGAGGCTAGCTGCCGCCAATTCCGGGTTTAGGGCTGTTTAGCAAGAGGTATGGGGCATGCTGAGGCCAGAAGCTGCTTGTTTGGAGTTTGTGAACCTTTGAGAGGTGTTAGGAAAGTTTGTGGCATGAGCTAAGTCAGTCTGTGTGGAAAAGCCACTGGAAGCGTATTTGATGTGCCTAAAAGTTGGGTGGGGCAGGATCTCTGGGAATCACCAGGGCCAGGCAAACAGTGTTAGCCACGTTGATGGAGACTCAGAAATGATGTCTGCCTGTCTATAATGATGTCTATACGCTTGGAGGGAGGTAGGCTCAACAAAGGAACAATGGCCTCTGCCAGCACTTCTGTCTGGGAGAAAGCTGCCCTTCCAGGCTTTGCTCTGAAGCCAGACTACTTGGTTCCTCCCCTTACGTTCCTGGTGCCTTTTGAGCGGCTACCCCAGCTCTGGAGTTCAGAGTGAGTGAGTGTGTCAGAGAGTAAGTCCATGCATGGGCCCTTTAAGAGAAACGCCTGGGACTCCAGCCACACTCCGTCTCACTCAGCCACAATCTCTGCTATTTTTCACAATCAGAAGTTGTGGAGTTTTCCCTTCTTGGTACTGGAACCCTGGGCTGAGGAGCCTGGTGTGGGTCTGGGACCTCTTGCTCCTCAGGGGGACCTCTGTAGCCAAGATAGCCTTCTGATTTTTAACTGCCACCCATGGGTGTGGGGACCAGCCCATTCTGTGTCACCACCACTCCTACCAGTCTCGATGTGACTTCTGTATAAGACTTCTGCTCAGCTAGAAGTCAGACTAGTTGTAATTTTAGTGTGGTCGTGAGAGGAGGCAAGCACAGCACTTACCTACTCCCCACATACCCATGTTGTCAATGTTCACAGTCCACGTTTACTTTTCACTTGGAAATGAGCTGGATACAGAATAACAATCCTGGAGCCATGGGCTGCTTGTGAGCAGCAGCAACCCTAGCACAAGCCCGTTGGCTGGTGTGTAGGGTCCACTGGAGTTAAGGTGTTTTTACTTTAGGAAATATGGAGGTGGCTTCTATTTTAGAATTTTAGAAAGTTCAATTAAAAACAAGTAGATTATGCTAGGTGAATTTACTATATGCAGATAAATTTACTTAGTTGTATTTTAGGTAGAGTACTAGTCAGGGCTCTGGAGTCAGATTGTCTGGACTTCTTAATTCCTAACTGTGTGCCTTTAGGCAAGTTATACAGCTTCTCCGAATCTTCCTCTCATCTGTAAAATGGGGATGGTAATAATAGCTTACCGTCTTTTAGGGTTGTGAGGATTTAGTGAAATAAAACCTACGAAATTTCTTATTAGTTCAGTGTCCGACACATGAAAAGTGTTTGGTAATTCTACCTGTTATTGTCATACAACTAATTGTTAATACTTGTTATGTAAGTGTGTTGATTATCTCCACCACTCATACTTCGTTACTACACGTTAATCTTCTCTCCTACGTACTGCTCTCATATATATCTCAGGCTTTCAGGCCCTGTTCTACTTCTCCTCTGTTTCGGGCCCTCCACCCTTCCAACAGTGATAAGCTGCTCTTTCCTTGAGGGGTACAGACTTCCAACATCAGTGTTCTGTTCCTCTAGTCTTGTTCTCAGCTTCCTCCTGCCAGTGGCTCTGTCTGTCTCCTCTCTTCCCCACCTCCTCACTCCATCCCCCTGCTTTGCCCTCTCTACCCTTTCCTCACTCATCTCCCCCTTGTCTCTCTCCTGTCCTTTCTTTCTTCCTTTCTTCCACACTCTTCTCTCTCTCCAACTTCTTTTTCCTCTTTCTATCTCCCCTTCATCTACCTCCCCTTTTCCTTATCCTCTTCTCTCTTGCCCTCTCTTTCTTTCTGCCCCTCTTTCCTTCTCTTTTTCACCTCTCCTCTTTGCCTCTCTGCCCTTTCTCATTTCTTTCCCTTCTCCTTTTCTCTCTCCCCTTTCTGGTCCTTTCCCTCTCTCCACCCACTCCCAACTCTTTCTCTCTCACCTCTCTCTTCCCCTCCATCTCTCTTCTCATCCCATTTCCCTTTTGATCCTTAACACTTGTCATGCCAAGGAGTAGACAGCTCTAGCTCTTAAGCAGAGAAATGTCAAGTCTTTAAAGTCTTTATTACTTGTGATGGGAAATATTTATTTTGTCATTTCAGAAGCACTCCATATTGTGGAGTGCTCTTTCCATTTCAAAAGGATGTCACAGCATCATTTTATGTGACTTGGGCTCAAGTAGAACTCTAAACGCAGTTACAGTTAACTTGTTTTCTAAAATCTCTATATACTAAACCTATAAATTTGTTTAATGTTAGCTTTATTATATAAAGTTAAAATGAAATAATGTTTCTAAATAATAATTATGGGTTCATATAGTAATGCTAGGCAAAGTCTAATTTTTTCTGCCTAATTTATTCAATTTTTTTCTCTCTTCAGATTCCTTTCTCGTTGGTCCAGTTTCCCCTGTGGGAGTCCTTAAAAGTAAGTTTTCCAATCTTCATATAAAATTTCTAATTATCATAAATAACCAATAATTTCAGTGTGGAATGGTAGAATATAATATTAACTAACTGTTTAAAAACTCAAAATTATTAAGAGTTGAAAATGTTTTGTGTGTGTGATTTGCATGCCAATTCAGTCTTCTAAACTTGTTCAGGTGTCTGTGGCACTGAGAAATAAGCATATGGGTGCAACTGAAATCCTCAGATGTTAAGGAAAAACTGTTTTTCTTTCTTCTGTATTTGCCGCTCTTTTTCCACCCAATTGAATTTATTTCGCTTTATTCTGTCTCTGTCTTTCTGCCTCTTCCTACCCCCACCCCCGTGTGTGTGTATGTGTGTGTGTGTGCGTGTGTGTAGAAGTTAAGGAATAACAATGAGGGTAAGTGGAAAATGAAAGAAAGCAAGGCCCTGAATATTTGTAGGCCTAGGCCAGACCTTCCGCCCCACACCTACTGGTGGGCAGGAAGGAGCTGCAAGGGAGCGTGCTGCTCTACCCGCCTGCCAGCTCCTTCCATCTTTGCTGCTTACCCTTCTAGGCCTACGAGCCCCCAGTGAGAAGGCACAGAGTGTGGTGAATTATGAGTAAGCCTCAGCAGGTCACTCATGTTTAAAAACAAACAAATGAATTTTTAAAAAAACCTGTGTTCAGATATGCAGAGATGTATTTGTTTTTTTATCTTCTGATGCGATGATTTTAAAAATTGTGGGTCATGATATGAATTGTATGGGTGTTTGTCAACAATTTAAAGATGAGTAAAAAAGCAAATTATTAATAGAGAACATCTATGTAGTAAGGATAAGTCTTATTTTGCAAAACTTTAGTGTTGTATGCTCTTGTACACACACATCTCTGTACTAGGTTACAATGTAAAATTATTTCTCACTGGATAACGATCAAAAGAATTTGAAAGCCTTTGTTCAAGTGAAATGGTTTATAAATGACCAAAGTATAAAATGGCAAAGTATCTGGGTAGGCATTTGGTAATACAAAAAGTAAAGGAATTATTCCCATAGGCATGTGGAATTGGTAATCATAGAGTACTCGTGCAGAATGTCTTTTGAAGAATAACAAAAATTATTTGGACTCAAAATTCTTTTGACATTCTATACTGAGGACAATAAAATGACAAAACATTACTCATAAAAACTCTGGACTATTAACTGTTGAGAAATACGTCTTATAATTTATCAGATTTTAAGGAGTAATACAGTTTATTTAATGTAGTTAACCAGGATCATTCATGGTTGTTGTTTTGTTTGTTTTTGTTTTTACCATTTTCTCTGTGGTGCGTGGTGAGAATGGATTTCTCCGGCAGGGATTCCGGGCATGATGTAACAGCTAACCAATGAGAAGGTCACAGTCCTTGAGCATAACAGCTCTCCTCTTTTGTGTGCGACAAAAGGACAGTGGAGCCAACAGCTGTCCTCAAACAAGACTCACTTTATTAGTGTCTCAATAAGCGGCATTCACGCAGCTCCTGCACACTTTCTCACGTCCATGCCCTATCTATGCATAGCAATGTTTTGAGGCCCAAAAAGGGGAAAGTCTGGGGTTTCTTTTCAGTATCAAGGACATTTGTAGTATTCTAGCTAGTTAAGAAATATCTAGACTTTTTCAGAGTAATCATAGATAAAATGTTAAGCTTTAACGATTTTCTTTGAGCAAATGTTAAAATATATATAGTACACACACACACATTTAAGTCAGGGTTATTGAGGAATAACTTCCATTCAGGAAAATTCACCCTTTATAAGTGTACATTTTTATGTTTATGACTGCCACCATAACCAAAATATAGAATATTTGTAGTATTCTCTTTTCCAGAATATCACATAAATAGAACCACACACTAGTTAGTATTTTGTGCCTGGCTTGTTTCACTTAATATGATTCTGTTGACATTCACTTTGTTGCATATACCAGAAGTCTCTTCCTTTTTGTCACTAAGTAGCGTGTCATTGTATGGATGTCCTGCAACTTGTTTATCCATTTACTAGTTAATACACATTTGCTTCCTGTTTTTGATGATTGTGAATACAGCTGCATAAATATTTGCATAAAGGTATTTGTGTGGACTGTATATTTTTGTTCCTCTTGGGTAAGTACCTAGGATTGGGGTTGCTGGGTCATAGGGAAAGTGTAAGTCTAATTTTGTAAGAAACCGTGAAAGTGTATTCCAAAGTGGCTGTGCCATTTGCAACAATGTGTGAGAGTTCCAGTTGCTTTGCATGTCATTACTTGTTATTATTAGATTCTAATATAAATTTTAGCCATTCTAATAGTTGTGTACTTGTATCTCATTGTGGTTTTAATTTGTAGTTCTCTCATGGCTAAATAATGTTGAACATCTTTTCATATAATAGTTTTTTGTTTAAAAAAAGATGTCCAAATGTGAAATCATACTGCCTTTTAGAAGTATACAATTTTTGGCATTTCTTTTATTTTTGTGTTTATTAATTTCCTATTTAAATTTGCTTTTGCCACTACAGAGAGATTGTATTATATGGAAGAGTATCTCTGTTATGTTCATGTGGAAATTCAACTCAGGAAAATTTTCTCAGCAAGGACGTTAGGCAGATTGTGTGCACGTTGTGCTATGATGAGTGGGAATCGGGAGGTGGGGACGGCCACTTTCATCCTAGCCTTACTCTGCCTAAAATCAAAGGTATCCCCTTTCTTCTAAAATCACTCTGCTGTTGTCTCCCTGATTTCTGGTAATCATAGGATTAGGTTGGTACAGAAGTAATTGTGGTTTTTGCAATTATTATTATAATTTTTTTAATTTATTGGGGTGACATTTGTTAGTAAAATTACATAGATGTCAGGTGTACAATTCTGTGTTACATCATCTATAAATCCCATTGTGTGTTCACCACCCAGAGTCAGTTCTCCTTCCATCACCATATATTTGATCCCCCTTACACTCATCTCCGGTTTTTGCAATTATTTTTAACTTTTAAACCACAATTACGTTTGCACCTATCTAATGGTATTCCCCTGATTCCTTGAAGTCTCAAACCCCAAATTACAATCTTATTCTCTTCTTTGTCCTTCTCCATGTCATGTCATTCACCAAGTTGGTTGACTGTAACTGTGGAGCCTGTGGCCTCCTTTTTATCAGATTCTTATTAACTTACTATCTCTGGACTAAGTTAACAGTTCCTCTATCTTCTCATCGGTTCTACAGCTTGAATTTGTGTGACCTTTCTTAAACATCTCTTTGAAGTTCTCAAAAATGTATAACTTTCTAAAACTAACCTGACATTGTTAGTGCGGAGGGATGTCTACACTGTGTTCTTACTGGTTTTCCCAGCTCCCCTCCACTTACGTATTTTTTTGCAAAATCATTTCCCCCAGCCAAAATAGGTTCTTTACTGCCGCTGTTCTTTGGCTCCTTTCTGAAATGTGCCTGCGCGGGTCCAAATACTATGCGTCTTTGAAAGCCAATTCAGTTGTTGTTTTTTGCTCCTCTTTCTTTTGCTTGAAGTCTTTTAATCCAGGCGCTGAGGATTTCCCTTATTACCTAGCATTTGGCTATATTGCTAATTTTGATTTAATCATTCCCTATATTATGTTTAAAACATCGCAGAACTAAGCAATTAAGCCTGGGCGTATTTGAACAAGGCCTCATCCCCTTACATTTATAGCTAAGTGACACATGTGGTTGGGGTGCATGTGCTGCCTGCCCGCTCTGAGCTGCACATTGTTCCGTGTCTCAGCACTGCGGAGCCAAGTGGGGCATAGTTAATGCCCCTGGGAACTTAGAGCCTATCAGAGAGGTACACACCCACAGGTGATGTCATGGTAAAGTGCCTGTAACTGAAGACTCTTCAGGTAATGTGGGAGCCAGTCCCCCTGCCTCCCCAAATCATGTCACTGCATTCTCTCGTTTCTTATATAGAGAGAGGGTGCCAAAAAAATGTATAAACATTTTAAGAAAGGAAAAGACTGTATTGAAATTGTGATACTCAATATGTACCGATAACAAAAGATGAATACATCATGTTTGACTTCTGCAATTACAAGAGGTGCTCCAAGTGTTACCATGAGCATAACTTTAATACAGTTTTTTCCTTTCTTAAAATGTGTATACATTTTTGGCACCCTGTGTGTGTGTGTGTGTGTGTGTGTGTGTGTGTGTGTGTGTGTATTTATAATACATATGCTTATAAAAAAGATTTTAGATGAAAGCAGACTAGACACCATAAAGAGGAGGGAAGTAAAAGGAATAGATTATCATATCCAGAACTTCTGAGATAATTTTTCTTTAGGATTTATGTGAGTTTGGAACTTTCTGACAGCCCAACAAAAAGAAGAACATGAGAGATTACATGGTTCTTCTTACCTGATAAAGACCCATAGCTTATTATTTGACAGTGTCCCTTGGCTTTGGATGCCGTCTTTATGTGGATGCGTTGCACACGTGCCACTCGCTGTGGACCTCAGTTGCTGAGTTACAGCCTCATATGACCACTTCCCAGCCGACACCCTCACTCAGATGTCTTAGGGTAACCTGTTGAGAACAGAGCTCTTGGTGTTTATTCTCCTTCTCGTCAACCTGTTCCTTCCTCATCTCTTGCTTGAATTGCTGCATTGGCCTGTCACATGGCCTCCTTGATTCCATTCTTGCTTCTCTAAAGTGTCTTTTCTTCACAACAGCCAGAGTGATCTTTTAAAGAAATAAAGAAATAAACCAGGTCATACTATTGTCTGCTAAAACCCTGCAGTGACATCTCTTTGAAAGAAGTTTTAACTGTGGCTGAGAGTGGCCTCTTCATCTGGCCCCTACCTGCTCACTGACCTATCCCATCCCATGCCTCCCCTTCTGCACTCCAGCCGCAGTGTGTCCACGTACTGCACCACGGCTCTGCCGGCCTCCTCTCTGTGCTGTTTGAACATGCCAAGCTTGTACTCATGCAGGGCATTTGCATTTGTTGTGCCCTCTGCCAGAAATATTCTTTATTCACTCATTCTGTATCCCATGACTGAGTGCCTGCCATGCGCCAGGCATTTTCTAGGGTCTGGAGATATAGTGACAAAGAGGACTGCCCAAAACCTGTCCGTGGTCGAACTTCCACGCGAGTGCTTTCCCTGGGCGTTTCTCACGTCCAGCTTCTCCTCGTTCCCGGTCATGTGTCCTCACTCACGTGCCACCTCAGAGAGGCATTTCTTATCCACCCCTCTTAGAGTGGGACCTTCCCTTCTTCCCTCCTCAGTAATCACAACACCTGGTTCCTTCCTGGCGTTTTAATAACACTTTATTTAGTCATGCACTTGTTGTCACCTGACTACGTCCTTGGAAGACCCCCTGTGTCTTGAGCAGATACTAGGTGCCGGGCGCAGGCTGAGCAGCACACAGGTGGCCCCTGAACAGCACGGGGAAGGGCACCGACCCCATGCCGCCGGACACCTGCGCGCGACTGAAGTTGACCCTCCACGCACACGGATCGGAAACTGTTTTTGATCTGCAGTTGGTTGAACCCATGAATGGGAAACCCAGGAGTACGAAGGGTGACTGCATATTTACTGAAAAAACTCCGTGTAGAGGTGGACCCGCACAGTCCAAACCCGTGTTGTTTGAGGGTCAACTGGATATTTAGTAGCATTTCATTCATGTCACACAAAACCCAGGGAAGTCTGCCTTGTTCTCCCTGCTAAACAAGGAAACCGGGGCTCAGAGAGTTAGTTGTCTTCATCCAGTTCCCCAAGTCCTTGGTTTCCTGTCCAGCACCTTTTTACTGTGTTGACGTCGTTAATGGTACCTGTAGTAACAAAAACAATCATAAGACCTAACGTTTCTCAGTTACAATGTGCCAGGTACTGTGATAACCACTTTCCCTGGGTTATCTCCTGTTAATCTTCAGGACACTTCTGTGAGCTGGGTGCTGTATGGTCTTCATTTTGTAGATGGTGCCTTGCCCAAGGCTGGGTGGATTTACTCATTAAGTGGGACAGGTGGCATTTGAACCAGGCAGTCTGACTGCAGAGTTGATGTTCTTAATGAGTTTACTCATAACTCTGCACATAGCGCACGATATCTTTAATAATGCTTTTGCTGTTTCACATGCTCAAAAGTTGCTAAAAATTCGAGGTCCTATTATATCACACCAGCTTATTTAAGGCATTTCTGCAAATAGTGTTGATTCCTTCAGTTGATGACGTAAAGCTTAAAAACCCTGGTTAGTGTTTCCCAGACGAGTTCTCCCAGACAGCCCCAGCGCTGCTGCCCGTGAGGGCCGAGGTGGTTGATCAGTGTTCACCTCACAAGTCAGCGCTCAGTGACCAGCCACCATGCGCACAGAGAGTTTATGGGGATGACTGGAGGAGACCGTGGTTTCCCACGGCTTTTAATTCCTCACAGGCTTTGCTTATTGGAGGAAGGAACTTTGTCTTCTGCTCGTTTGTGTTTATGTTTACATTCCTTATAGTTCTGTCTTTTACACAGCAGGTGTTTATAACTATTTACTAATTGTTTGAAGGTTAACATTCTTTTTCAAGTTCAATGCAAAGTTGGCTAACTATACATTAACTGTTTTGTTTCTAATTAGTTTCTTTTAAAAGTATGTTCACAGCTGTAGCAGATTTACTCAGCTTAAACAATAAGCATGTTTTGAAAGACTTGGTAAAATTTCTTGTAAGAATGTCATTTTTTTATTGTCTGAATATTCAACATCAGTGTAGAAGTACAGTGTAAAGGATTGTTAAGGAGCTGCTAGGTCTAAATAGCTTTGCTTCTAACTTTTGTAACAAGGTGTACAAAACTGCAAAACAATAGCTAGTAGAAATGCAAGCTTTGAGCTCAGATGCAACTTTGAAGCAAAATGAAAATAAAACAAGTTTGGTTAGCTAAGACTGTGGCCTTGTGCTGATGATTTTCTAAGATAAAATCATAGCTTTGTAATAGAAATTCGGCCAGTGGATTATAATGTCATGTGTAGTACAGGGTACAAAATACCACGTTTCCCCAAAAAGAAGACCTCGCCGGGCCATCAGCTCTAATACGTCTTTTGGAGCAAAAATTAATATATAAGACCTGTTCTTATTTTACTATAATATGAGAGCTGGTATCATTATATTAATATAATTTAATATAATATATAATATAATATATAATTAGAATAGAATAGAATAGAATAGAATAGCAGGTCTTATATTAATTTTTGCTCCAAAAGACACATTAGAGCTGATGTCTTATTGGAGCTAGGTCTTATTTTCCGGGAAACACGGTAATTAGATTTTTCATTTACATTTTATAAATCTTTTAAAAAGCCAGTACTTTATCAATACTATGTTTTTATTCAAGTTGAAGAGTAAATAACTTATTGTTATTGATTCTTATTTTATTAATAGTTAAAAAGTCTCTCGCCACCCGGGACCCATGACAAAATTCTCCCATACCTTTAGTAATATAAACCAAATAATAGTAACTTAGAAGGTGCTCATTGTTCAGGGTCTCCACATACATTATTTCGTGAGACTGTTGAGAACAGAGGCTTGTCGGTGTACCTGTTTCTAGAGAAGTGGGGTTTGTCAGTGTTAAGTCCCTCATCTTTCATTTTAACCATTTTTTAAATAAAACTCTCTTTAAAAGATTGTTCGGTATTTAAACATAGCAAGCCAGGTACGCTTTTCTTGCTGATTCACAGTCAACATCATAACCATCAGTTACAATAATCTGGTTTTCTGTAACTGTTACTCAGATATATATTTAGATATTGTTAACATGAATGGGACCTCTTGTCTCTACCCCAAACTAAGAAGACATACCGATCCATGAAGCTCAGAGAATCCCTTATCAGAATAAATACCTCTCCAGTAAGACATAACCGTACATAACCCAAAAGATTATTTTCTAACTATAAAACCTGAACATGACTAAGCAAACTCAGCATCTGCTTTTGCTCAAGAATGACAAATGAAATGTCTTTCCTTTAATTACCAGCACCATCATTCATTAAAGACTTTCTTACAGATTCTTATTATCTTTACCACCTTACTTATCTAGAAGGCAAGTATCTAAATGTCACAACCAAGAAAAATACAATTTAACCAAAAAAAACCCAAAAAGGTACAAATCAACCCACACAGAATTGGTGCTATTTATACATCTCAGGATAGTTTCAGTCCAGTTGCCATTATAACCAAAATTAGCCTGTGTATTTTAAATGATCTGTAGTTATCAGTTAGGTATATCCAAATTTTAATTATGGAAACTAATTCGATAGGAGAAATCTATTTTAGCCACTTGACTATATTGCAAGAGCCACTGTATGTCAAAGGTAAAAGCTTAATTGTGGTTCCGAATTATATTTTATATTCTTTTTGGTTCAAAACTTTGCTTCGGAAATCTTTTTTTCAGACATGTTAGTATATGAGTACTTTACAGAGAGATCGTTCATTTAATTGACTGTAAAACATTAGGGAGATGAAACTTTAGTTTTACAGTGTATGTGCAGAAGCTACACAGGAGCTGGATCTACTAGTCTGGAGAGCATTTGCATGAAATTGTCTGCTGCCTTTGATGTGTTATAAAATTATGTCAGTAGGTTGACAGCAGTGACACCTACATGGGGGATTTCTTTCTGTTGTCTCAAATAAATTATCATCTGATGTTATTAATTTGGAATTGAGTAGATGATTCTGTACACATACCTATCCTTGTACCAAAAAAGGCATTTGGTATTTCATAATCTTGCAAAATGGGAAACACATAACTACTTTTGAATAAAATAGCTGAAGAAGTCCCGATTTTAAGTTTTCCTGAACTGAAGCCAGAACACTTGTTTTCAATTTGTTATTCATTCATAAGGCAATAGTGGATATTTGGGTGGGGTTTTTGAAGTAAGAACCAAAAGCAAAGCCTTTTCTTTGTGCTTTACTTTAATAGAAAAGCCTTATCCAGACTCTGACTTCTAGCTGTTCTGTTTCATAGTATCTTGCCAGGTGTTTGCCTTATCCTGTGAGTGAATACTGGGGCTAATTGCTGTTCCCCCAGGGCGGGGAGCGGGGACAGCCAGATAGCATCATGCAGTTCTTCCTCGAACAGACCTAAAAGATCAGTGAAGTAGAATCACTTGGGAAACTAGAACATCCTGATTATTTTTGTGGTGAAACCACTAAATAGTCACGATTTCTCAGAATAGTCTCATGGACAGTAGAAATATCATAATTGAAAAAAAAACAGGTGAATGATTAAAAATTGCATACCTTAAAGGTTTAAAAGAATGTCTATGTTGAAATTCAAATAAGGTCTGTATCTTAGTAGTATTGTACCTATTTTAATCTCCTGTTTGGTAATTGTATTATGGTTCTAGAACATGTCAACATTAGGGAAAGATGGATAAAGGTAGATGGGGACTGTACTATTTTTTCAACTTTTCTGTAAGTCTAACATTATTTCAAAATGAAATTTTCTAATAAGTTCTCAAAAATGTTTTCCAATGAACCTATATTAAGAAAACTGAAGAAAAGCCCTAGAGACTAAGCTATGAAGCTGACACCAGGCAGGCAGGGGCTGAGGAGAGGGCAGTGGGCCCGGTGACTGCTCCTGTCATGTGTGAGTCTTGTAGTTCTGCCATGCTTGTCCTGGTCTCTTGTCACTTATTAGGTGACATTCCTAATCAAAAGAAAAAAAGAAAAAAAATCACAGAGGCAAAATTAAGAACATGTCTGACTGCCAGTCTCATTACTTCAACTTGAAATTTCTTATCAACCTGAGATATAAACACACATGCATGGATTCATCTGGAAATTTCATTTTTTATTTGAAAGTAGAAAGGACACAGAACATTGAATTGGAATAAGTAAGTAAAAATGACCACCAGCTTTTTATTCTTACTTATTTTGGTGCACAGCCTTCACCATACGATTCTTCACATTTGGACTCACTTTCTGCCCCTCACCTCCGTGCCCCCAAGTCATTTATCTGATTTTACAGGAATGATCATTAGACCTCTTTGGCAATGGAAATGGTTATTTGAGAAATTATGGCAATTTAAAATTTTCTGGTGTTCAGATAGGCCCTTAAAAAAGTCCTCCATTACAAACCCACATTATTTAAACAACTTTTATTGACATCAAAATATTTTCTTTAATAATATGCATATTATAATGTAACTCCAGTGGAAACTGAGCTGTGTATGGTAGTGAGCAGTCTTACAATGTTGCGTATGTACTGTTCTGTCTACAAGACACATGGCTTTGGGGGAACCGAATAACCAGCTTCAGCTCTCCCAAGTACTTGGTGTGTGACCTCAGGCGAGTTACTTCACATCTCTTAGCACCTGCCTACACCTGTATTTGTGTATAAGAATACACACATCTCCACATTAAATGAGAAATGTAAAATCTTTAGCATAGTGCCTGGAACCTGCTAGCTGCTTAGCAAGTGGTAACTACTATTGTCAATAGTAATCACTTATGCTGTTGCCTGCACTGTATTTTTATTCCATTTTCCAGTCTATTCTTATTTGAAAGTCACACACAATAATATTGACAGTCCTAGTGAGGAAGTTTCCCTGCCTTTCCAGCCGGTTTCTCGTTGATCTCACTCCCCAGTCACTCCACAGACATAAGTTGACGTGTGATTTCAGAACACGTGGATCGCTCAGATCAGTACTTCTCACCCGTCAGACTTGTTGTTATTGGTGGTGGTGTTTTAATGGATTTAAAGTTGCTCCCAAATGAATCATTTGTTAGAACACTCATCTTTTTTGCTTGGTCTCAACATTTTTTCCCCAAAGTGTCTGTGTTCAGAAAATTCCTCATTTAAAAGAAAAAAAAATTACAAACTCATATTATTTAAAGCAAGTTGTTTTGGGCATTGACATAGTTTATTCATTCACTTGGGTATTTTAATAATATTCCTTTAAAAATTATGATCTGTATGTAGCAGTAAAGTGTCTTATAAATTCCATTCTATTTGCTATTGAAGCAACTATAACCTATAGATCCAAATCTAAGTGTGTTTATACTCTGTACCAGATGGTCTTATTCAGATCCCAGTTCTGCTCTTAACTACCTGCTCAAACTTTGACAACTTACTTAACTTCTCTGAGCCTCAACTTCCTTGTCTATGAAATGAGAGTAAGATGGCACATAACTCAGAAGATCAGGGTTAGGATTACACAAGTCAGTGTATATATAAAGTGTTTAGTGCCTAAATGTAGTAAGTTCTGGATGTGTTTATTGTGGTCACTGATATAATCGCTATTTTTATCATGCTCTGTGTTTGCCAATGAGGTTTCTCACTCGATTCTAAACCTTTTGGTTCTAGGGACTTTTTTGGTTTTTTTTTAAAAGATATTTATTATCCTTTTCAAATATAAAATGATTTCTTTATATGTTCTTAGACTAAATTATTCTGGCCAGGTGAGCGTGGAAAGTTATGCTTATCTATGGAGATTCCATTTTTAAACTGTGTCTTCCGCCATGGAGTCTATTTTGATTAAGTGTTGTTTTTCCCCTGGCAACCAAATTTTTTTTCTCCAGGATTGCATCAGGCACCTCTGTGAAGCTTTCTCCATCACCTCCCTTCTCTCTGTTATAATCCTCTTCTGTTCCCACTGTACCCCCATCAAATATTAGACCTAGGGACTACTGGTTTTCTCCCCCCTGACTCTACAGTGCCTGACACCTAGTACTCAGGAAATATTGAATTTATGAATTACATAACATCATTGATTGTTTCCTCTTGTGTGACATGTCGTTCACATCTTGTTATTTGTTCCTTATGGTTGCTTATAAACTCAGCATTATTAATATTTTAAGTCTATTTGAGCAAACTTTTGCTCTTTGGAACCTTTGAAGATATAAGCAGATTGACTGAGGATGACCTTCAGTCATCATCAAAAATCCAGTTTATGTTTCACATTTCTTTTCTAAAGGGTCAACAAAGTAAGTAATGGTTTTAAAGCTGTCATTAGTCTGATAATATACACCCTTTAGTGCATTTACTAAAGAAATACCACATACAGCACTTAATGACAAGACTGTCTTTAGAAAGCTGTTCTTTAAAAAAAAAAAACAAACACATTTTGTTAGCTTATCTAGTTCCATAAGTAAAGTTACAAATATCTATTTCTTAGCTGCACTCTTAGTCCAGTGAATTTAATAAATACACTTTTCAAGTAACTGTCTTCATCAGTTAGGTAGACGGAAATATTAGAGTCTGACACCACACGTTATTATATATATCTAACGTTTGCATAACTAGGTGTCTTCTTAAGAAAAGGTGTTCAAACTATATTACAAAGCTATAGTAATTAAAACAGTATGGTATGGGTATAAAAGCAGACACATAGATAGATGGAACAGAATAGAGTGCCCAGAAATAAACTCACAGATACATTGCTAATTAATTTATGACAAAGGAACCAAGAATATACAATGGGGAAAAGACAGTCTTTTTTAATAAATGGTGTTGGGAAAATTGGACAGCATATGCAAAAGAATGAAATTTGACCACTATTTTACATCATACACAAAAATTAACTCAAAATGGATTAAAAGACTTGAAGCAAGAACTAAAACTGTAAAACTCCCAGAGGAAACATAGGTGGTAAGCTCCTTGACATAGGTCTTGGTGATGATTTTTTGAATCTGACACAAAAAGCAAAAGCAACAAAAGCAAAAATAAACAAGTAAGACTACAATAGACTAAAAACCTTCTGCACAGCTCACGAAACCATCAACTAAATGAAAAGGTAACCTTCTAAGTGGGAGAAAATATTTGAAAATCTTATCTGATAAGGGGCTAATATTCAAAATACGTAACTTACACAACTCAATAGCAACAACAACAAAATCCCAAATAATCCAATTAAAAATGAGCAAAAATCTGAATAGACATATTTCCAAAGAAGACATACAGATGGCCAACATGTCCATGAAAAGATGCTCAACGTCATTAATCATTAGGGAAATAACAATCAAAACCACAGTGAGATATCATCTCACACCTGTTAGAATGGTTATTATAAAAAAGACAAGAGATAACAAGTGTTGGTAGTATATAGAGAAAAGGGAACCCTGTGCACTGTTGGTGAGAACATAAATTGGTGCAGCCACTGAGGAAAACAGTATGGAGGGTCCTCAAAAACTTCAAAATAGAACTACCTCATGACCCAGTAATTCCACTTCTGGGTATTTATACAAAAGAAGCAAAAACAAACTAACTCACAAGGATATCTGCACCTCTATGTTGTTGTGGCATCATTTACAATATCTAAGACAGGAAAACAACCTAAGTGTTCATCAATGGATGAATGGATAAAGAAATTGTGGTATACAAGGTCGGACAATTAAGTTTGAGAACTTATTGCACCGATGTTGCTAACCTTTTTTGATATCAGAGGGAGGGATTATTAATTATGAATTTGGAGAAACTGGACAGTTAGCCAAGTTTACTATTTGGAAGTGCTGAAAAGGCTGCTTGAAAAAGTTAGAAGACCTGAAGTTTTCGCCAACAATTCATGGCTCTTGCATCACGGCAATGCACCAGCTCACACAGTACTGTCTGCGAGGGAGTTTTTAGCCAGTAAACAAATAACTGTATTGGAACACCCTCCCTACTCACCTGATCTGGCCCCCAGTGACTTCTTTCTTTACCTGAAGATAAAAGAAATATTGAAAGGAAGACATTTTGATGGCATTCAGGACATCAAGGGTAATACAACGACAGCTCTGATGGCCATTCCAGAAAAAGAGTTCCAAAATTGCTTTGAAAGGTGGACTAGGCACTGGTGTCAGTGCATAGCTTTCCAAGGGGAGTACTTCAAAGGTGACCATAGTGATATTCAGCAATGAGGTATGTAGCACTTTTTCTAGGAGGAGTTCTCAAACTTCATTGTCAGACCTCATATATACACAATGAAATATTATTCAGCCATTAAAAAGAACAAAATCTTGCCATCTGTGACAACATGGATGGGCCTCGAGGGTATTATGCTAAGTGAAATAAGTCAGAGAAGGACAAATACTGCATGATCTCTCTTATATATGGACTCTTAAAAAAAAAATCAAGGTCATAAACAGAGAAGAGATTGGTGGCTGCCAGAGGCAGGAGTGGGGGATTGGAATAATGGGTTAAGGGGGTCAAAAGGTAAAAATACAATTAAAATAAAACCCAGTAAATTAACGTTAAAAAGTTGTTAAAATTGACAAACAGGGCCCTATATATATCTTGATTTATTAATATGACATCCCTATTTCTCTAGCATCCCTCTCAACCTTGCAGGTATATTTTCAGTGGGGAAGTATGAAGAGTAGGAATTACTACTAACTGTTCTTCTTTCAGTTGTGATATAGTTGATCATACCTAACAACGTCATGCCGCCATCAGCACAGTAATAGGTCATTACACTATTCTAACCACTTTAATTAATATAGTCAAGAGGTATTTTTACTAAGACTTGTCATCATTACTGCAGTGCATACCATTATGCTAGAGGTCCTACGCAGTGCAGTAAGGCAAGAAAAAGAAAAGGCGGTAATCCAAATTGGAAAGGAAGAAATAAAACTGTATTTATAGATGATATGATCATTGGTATAGAAAATTTGAAGGAATCTACAAAGAAGCTATTAGAGATAGAAAGTTTAGCAAGGTTGTAGGAAACAAGATTAGTATACAAAAATTAACTGTATTTCTACATATTAGCAACATACAGAAAGTGAAATTAAAAAACAAGCAGTACTATTTACGATAGTATCAAAGCAAAGAGGTACTTAGAGATACATCTGATATTATAACTGTAAGACCAATGTACTGAAAACTATGAAACACTGTTGAGAGAAAATAATGGAGGCTTAAGTAAATGGAGAATTACACTGTTTATGGGTCAGAAACTCAATATTGTTAACACCTTCATTCTCTCCAGAATGATCTATAGATTCAATGCAATTCAGATGAAAATGCAATTCAGATGAAAATCTCAGTAGGGTGTTTTTTAGAAATTGATAAGCTGATTCTAAAATTCAGAAGGAAGTGCTAAGAACCTAGAATAATGTCAGAACAACTTTGAAAAAGAACAACGTTAGAGAACTAACATACTTGTACTACTTTATCTCAAGATTTATTATAGAACTACAGTAGTCAAGAAATTATTGGGGGCCGTCCCGGTGGCTCAGGCGGTTGGAGCTCCGTGCTCCTAACTCCGAAGGCTGCCGGTTCGATTCCCACATGGACCAGTGGGCTCTCAACCGCAAGGTTGCCAGTTCAGTTCCTCGAGTCCCACAAGGGATGGTGGGCAGCGCCTCCTGCAACTAAGATTGAACATGGCACCTTGAGCTGAGCTGCTTCTGAGCTCCTGGATGGCTCATTTAGTTGGAACCACAAGGTTTCCAGTTCGACTCCCGCAAGGGATGGTGAGTTGTGCTCCCTGCAACTAGCAACGGCATCTGGACCTGGAGCTGAGCTGTGCCCTCCACAACTAAGACTGAAAGGACAACAACTTGAAGCTGAACGGCACCCTCCACAACTAAGATTGAAAGGACAACTTGACTTGGGGAAAAAAAAGTCCTGGAAGTGCACACTGTTTCCCAATAAAAGTCCTGTTTCCCCTCCCCAACAAAAAAAGAAAAAAAAGAAAGTATTGAACTGGTATCACGATAGATATGTAAATTAGAACAGAATAGAGAATCCAGAAATAGACCCACACATACATGGACAAGTGATTTTTGACAAAAGTGAGAAGGCAGTTCATTGGAGAAAGGATCGTCTTTTCCAATTGCTGATACAATTAAATATCCATATATAGAAACAAAACAAAAGAGCTTCAATCCATACCTTGCGGTATATGTAAAAATCAACACAAAATGGATGATGGACCTAAATGTAAAACCTAAGGACATAAAATTTCTAGAAGAAAACATAGGTGAATAATCTTTGTGGCTTGAGTTAGGCAAAGATTTCTTGGATGTGTCACCAAAAGCAAGATCCATAAAAGAATAATTTGCACTTCATCAAAATTAAATACTTTTGTTCTTTGATAGACACTATTAAGAGAATGAAAAGACAAGCCACAAACTAGGGGAAAAAAATATTTCAAACGACTTTTACCTAGAATATATAAATAACTCTCAAAACGCAATAATTAAGAAAACAGTGCCTCTGATAAGGGGCTAATATCCAAAATATACAAGGAACTCATGAAACTCAACAACAGAAAAACAAACAACCCAATTGAAAAATGGACAGAGGACCTGAAGAGACATTTCTCCAAAGAGGACATACAAATGGCAAATAGACATATGAAAAAATGCTCAACATCACTAATCATCAGAGAAATGCAAATGAAAACCACAATGAGATATCACCTCACCCCAGTCAGAATGACTTTCATCAATAAGACAAATAATAACAAGTGTTGGAGAGGCTGTGGAGAAAAAGGAACCCTCATACACTGTTGGTGGGAGTGCAGACTAATGCAGCCGTTATGGAAGGCAGTGTGGAGGTTTCTCAAGAAATTACGAATAGAATTACCATATGACCCAGCAATCGCTCTCCTGGGTATCTACCCAAAAAATCTGAAAGCATTCCTCTATAGAGACACGTGTACTCCAATGTTCATTGCAGCTTTGTTTACGGTGGCCAAGACATGGAAACAACCAAAATGTCCTTCAATAGATGAATGGATAAAGAAGTTGTGGTATATATACACAATGGAATACTATTCCGCGTTGAGGAAAGATGATATAGGAGCATTTGTGACAACATGGATGGATCTTGAGAGTATAATGCTAAGTGAAATAAGTCAGACAGACAAAGCAGAGAACCCTATGATTTCACTGATATGTGGTATATAAACCAAAAAGAACAAGACAAACAAATGAGAAAGAAAAACTCATAGACACAGACAATAATTTAGTGGTTACCAGAGGGTAAGGGGGTGGGGGGTGGGTGATGAGGGTAGAGGGGATCAAATATATGGTGATGAAAGGAGAACTGACTCTGGGTGGTGAACACACAATGGGATTTATAGACGATGTAATACAGAATTGTACACCTGACATCTATGTAAATTTACTAACAATTGTCACCCCAATAAATTTAATAAAAAAAAAAAAGAAAACAGATAACCCAGTATCAATGTGCAAAACATTTGGACAGACACTTCACCAAAGAAAACACATAGATGGAAAAAAGTACATGAAAAACAGCTCAACATCATTAGTCCTTAGGGAGATACAAATGTGAAGCACAGTGAAATACTGCACACCTATTAGAATGATCGAAATTTGAAAATACCCACAATACCAAGTGTTTTGGGAGGATGTGGAGAAGTCAGACTGGTTAGAATGTACAATGGTAGAACTGCTTTGGAAAAGTTTGGTAGTTTCTTAAAAAGTTAAACATTATACCTACAGTGCAATCCAGCTATTTCGTACCTAGATATTTCCCCAAGAGAAATGAAGGCATGTGTCCATATAAAGACATGTATAGAAATGTTCATAGCAGCTTTATTTGTAATAGCCCGAAACTGGAAAAATCCCAAATGTCTATCAAAAGGCGAATACATAGATGATATATCTACACATTGGCATATTACTTACCAATTAAAAATGAATGAACCATTGACATCCACAATAACATGGATGAATCATATAAAAATTCTGAAGGAAAGAACCCAGGTTTTAAAAAAATGAATGTATAATTCGTTTATATAAAATTCTAAATAAAGCAAACTAATTTAGAGTGACAGATCAGATGGTTTAGGGGGTGGCGAGGAAGGGCAGGAAAGAGATGACAAAGGGACACAGAAAACTTTTGGGGGTGATGGATCCGTTCACTGTCTTAATTGTGCAATGATTTCATGTGTATGGGTATGTTATGTGTATGTGTATGTCATGTGTATGTCAAAACTTAACTGGCATGCTTAAATATGTGTAGTTTATTGGACATCACTTATACCTCAGTAAACTAAAGAGAGCAAAAAAGAAGACTACAGGCTCTGCTGTTAGAAAGCCTGAGTAAAAGGTGGTAATAATAGTCCCCAGCTCTTAGGGTTGTTGTGAGGATAGTAGGTTTTAGTATATGTTCCGAGACTGGACCAGGGCCTGGCCAGAGCACTGCCCACCATTGGACGTGACTGTGTCTGTCTTCTCTTAGATCATTAACTCTTGGTGAGCAAGCCACCATGCCCCTGCCATCATTTTGCCTGATTTGAAACTTGGCTTGGGTATTTATTTGTATAATCCTTAACTTCATGACAGTACCAAAAAAAATGTTTGGACAACTTTTAAATTGATAGTTAACTAACCGAGTTAGCATCCTTCAAACATGCAACCTGGGTGGTAAAAATTGAAAACAGAACTGGAGAATTTGGCATGCACTGCTCTGGATTAATCTGTGAATTGTGGTATTTATATGGGAAATATTTAAAATGTTACATTGTCTTAAAGGTGTAGCTTTATTTTTATTTACACACATATTACACACACAAATGTGTGTGTTTGTATGTGTATATCATACGTATTTTCTGGAAATTGTTTCCTTTGAGCACTCCAATGCAGCTATCACCCTTCTTTCTTTGACTTCTTTTAGAAGGCAGTGAAGTCCTTGGGAAAATCAGTTATGTCATCCGTGAGGAATGTCACCAAAATAGCTTCTCACTTAAGTTCCCATCCCTAGAGCTAAGCCACAGGAGGTTCCGATAAATTCAAATATTTAATAACTTGTATTTTTCTTTCTCCTTCCACATAGGCCCTCTGGTCCTGGAGGCAGCATCACGTGGTGGATTCTTGGCAGTCAGCAGTCTGTGGAGCTTTTGCAGGTGCAAAGGATTATATGATACTGGGAAAGACCAAGAGGGGGAGAAAAATGTGAAAATATTAACTATGCAAAAACAACATTCTTTAGAAATTCCAGATTGTTTAGATGAAGAGAGTTCCACTAGTTGTTTGAGAAAAGAAAGTGTCTTAGAAAAACAGAAACTGCTAAAAAGGTGTCTGCTTGAAAGACAACCAATTTGTTTTTGACAAATTTTTTGTTTTCTTTTTATCTTTATTAAAGCCTTCACTCAGGCCCTTGGATTATCTTAAAGATGATTTATAAAGTCCTCTGTGGGAAGAGACTTGTTGTGGGTGCAGGGCCTACTGAGCAGCTGTCTGCCGTGAGCTGTGCTCTGGGGCTTTAAGCGATTTCTGCAGCAGGCAGTGATTCACGGCTCGTGTGACATGTTTGACAGCACCGTAGATTAACTGGTGTCAGGAGAACAGAGGCTGCTCCCCAGCTTACTGGAGGCTAAACGGGTCTGTGTAGAAAGGATGGGGATCTAAACATCTGGGCATTTTCTAGACATTCAACCCAGAGCAAAGTGACAATATGCAATATTGTGTCATCCATCACTGAGTCATAGGAATTTTCCAGGGAGGTTTCGATGAGAACTCAGATGCTTTACGGAATTTAATAAATGATAGGTTTAACAGTCTGAGAGAGAAATACATTTTATTGTTGCGAATCAAGGTGAGTTAGAATTACAGTGGAAATAAATCGAAGTGGAGGTTTGCCAGAAAGTTGTGAACTGCTAGTTTAGATGGGAAGCCAGCCAGTAAATCGATAGATATGTAGGTTTAGATGTTAACTTTATTAGAAAGGAATTATGTTCCAATTTGTTTAATGGTTGTTGGATTGGGTATTTTGTTGCAGTGGTTAGGAAACCAGAAAACATACATTTTGCAGGATTTTTTATTAATAATTGGACCCATTTGACTTGTAGAACTGATCATCAGAAATAAGAATCTTGCCTCTAGACACAAAACCTGCTCAGATTGATTATGACAGGTAATTGTTTCCACATGATACGGTCATTAGCTGTGTTAAATGAGTAGGTGGTCTTGATTCATTTTCCAGAGGTCAGGCATCTTTACCCCCCAACCCCTAAATGAAATGTGCATTCTTGTTGACTCCTTCCTGGGCCCTGGGGACATGTGGTCATCCCTGGTAAGGAAAGGCCACTTTTTAAAGTTAACAATACCAAGAAACTGCCGTTGTGTTCAAATAAGTATATATTCTCTGGTCCTATTCCTCAAAGATTTGCTTAACAAATGCATGGCTTTTATTAAGGAAATTTGCATTCATTACAATTCCTTTTTCTGAATAATGCTTTGTAATAGGCATTAAGCACTTAGATTTGTCAGAGGCAGGGAAAGAAACAAACTTTTTATCAGACATCCACTGGATCACGGGCCCTATCAGTAAGTGGCCCACTGAGGCGTGCAGCACACCGCACGTGCTCCAGGGCCCGTGGAGAAGTTGGGATGTGAGCAGGGAAGGGCTTTGCCCTGCGTTATGCAGCTGGTTGGACTTACAGAGCTGTCAAGTCTCAGTTCTGCCTTCAGCTAGGGAATGAGACTTGGGGGCTTTCTTGGGTACCAGCGCCTTACCTGTGACTCAGAAGCAACCCCCCTACTTGAAGGGCTCACAGTACTTCTGGGATAGATGAGAAAATGTATGTAACAGTACTATTACATTGATAAAACTGAACAGATGTAAGGAATTATTACTATTTCAATAAAAAAGGAATTATTACTCTTTCAAAAATAATTTGACTTGCATTGAAAGAATAATATTAATAGTTACTATATACAATCGTCTCTATGACAGTCATGTTTCTTCAGCGAAGGTTCTGATACGTGAAGGAGTTTGTCCGAGGTCTGCAAAGTCCATTGTCAGTGGACCCACATGAATTTAGCAAAAGATAAATACATTCCTTGTTTATGTCCCTCTTGGTTTGAAATTTTAGTTGGTACAAATGTTGATCCTCAGGAATTAGGCTACTACTTTAAAATCTTTCTGAAAGATAAACATTATTTGAAAATATTCCAGATTGTGGAAAAGTAAATACTCTGCACATTGCGGGTTGCACACTGTAGAGAACGCTGACCTGCCATTGGGGCGGCCCCTGGATCTGAAGCTCACTCGCGGCTCTGTCAGGCGCTAGCCTGGCATGGCCAGAAAGCAGTGGTAAAGCTGGCCCTCACGTCAGAAACCCGATTTCTCGTCCCTGCATGCTTTTCCAGTTTCTGAACGGGTTCAGTCATCGTAGATGAACACTCTCTGTGCCATCCTTGGCACTCTTCTGTGCCCATGCTTGTTTTATAAACTACTTGGTACAAATACCCAAAAATGGCCCTTGAGATCCGAGGTGTTGATGGCTTGTCCTGCTCAGAAATTTCTTTAGCTTCTGGTCAGGGGTTAAAGTAGGGGGAAAAGTACTTTGCCATTTTCCTCACTTCCAAGTTAACTTCTAAACACAAAACCATAATTCAGTCTAAGTAATTATGACGTTTGCTATGAGAGTGATGATTGCTGTTCTAATGTTCTTTGATCTGTTTGTTGCAATAATTAACACACAACTTTGCATTCTCTATGAGGAGAGCGACAGATATGGACAGATCGGTAGATAGATAGATCTTTCTATGGAATTCTAGAATAGGGCAAAGGATTATCTGGGTACAAATGAGAAGGCCTAACAATCTTTAAAACACAAACGAAACCACATTTGTTGTTGTTGCTGAAGCCCTACCTGTCCGGACACTTGTTTGGAGATCGTGCCAAAGAGTGTACACGGAGATGCTCTTCGTCCCAGGCCAGTCAGGAGGGAGACCCTGAGAGACAGGGAACGGCAGTGTGGAGCCGCCCATGGCTGTCCCCGCACAAGGGAGGTGACAGCTCCAGACCCGCAGTAGGAAGGTGACCCTCAGTCTAGAGAATGTAAAAAATCAGCATTTGCTTCCCAAGGGCACGTACGACATCTAGTTTCCCCTGAATCTGGTCCTTGAAAGCAGTTAAACGAACATTCAGTAAAAGCCTAACTGCAGTGGAGCCCGTGGAAAATTGTTTCATGTGATTTGAGCACTGAGGCAGTCTGTAGTGGCTGTACCAAATAATTGTTTCTTGGCTAATAGCTGAGCATGTCCCGTGTATTTATCACCAGCAGTTTATAGTTCCCTCAAGTAAAATGTAGAAAAGAAGGATTTTAACTGCAAGTACAGGTGCCCTGCCCCCGTTGCATTATGGCCGGTTATTCTATTACGTGATCTTCACAAGTGCTTCTTGCAGACTTGTAAAAAACATCGTGAGGTCTGTGAATCAAAGCAGTCTTTGATATCTGAAGATATTTAAATTGATTGATTAACTTTCATAAAATACAGTTTCCATCATGGTAGTAAAATTAGGACCTATGGAAGCGTCTGTTTCTGTCTTTAACATTTCTTCTTGTCACTTAGATGAAGCAAATCTCTAAGAGGACATGGGCCGGCATCCACAGTAAAGGCATGGGGCACTTTTGCTAACAGCCAAACTAAGTTTGATTTGCAGATTGATTAGAAGGCAAGTACTTTTCAACATAGGTGACTCATAAAAGCTTGAGTGGTCAGACAGCCAACTTTTAAAGTCTTTTTAAGTTGGTTTAGGACAGATTGTGAACAAATTTTAATGTCTTAACGTATCACAGTGATTATGTAGGGAAAGAGCGCTGTTGGAGCCCAGCTACACGTGGCTTTGAGGCCCCGCTCCACACTATCCGTGTGTCCCTGGGCAGGTTGTCTGTAAAGTGCAACAGTAATACCTATGCAAATGAGATACAGTAACCAATGAAAGTACTAGCATAGTCTCAGTGGTCCAGACACAAACAGCACAAATACTAGCTTCCAGCTTCCCTTCGCCCATCCCCTTTAGAGGACAAGTTGAAATCTTCAGTTTGTAAAAACTACAGACACTTGTCCAGGGCACCTAGAAAGCATTTTTGAGTACCTACTGTGTGCGCTGGGCTGGAGACATGAAAAAAAATCACACATAACCTCTGCCCACCCAGAAAAGAGCTAATTACTTTGAGCACTAGTATGAGCCAGGCGCTCTCCTAGACACTTCGCACAGACTCATGTAATCCCTGTGTTGTGTCGCCATCTGCATTTTATCGATGAAACACTGAGGCCACAAAGACGCAGTGGCCAGGAGCTCAGGTTGTGAAGTCAGACAGAAAAGTTCGAGTCTCAGTGCGAAACCACGTAAAACTTCCTATGAGTTCTTTCAGCTCTTGGAGCTGCGGTTTCCCACCCAGAGCGTGAGGTAACAAGAACACCTGTCTCACGGGGGTCTTCACCTGGAGAATAAGTAGTTTACCTAAGGCCAGTGAACCAGTAGAGCGGGGAGGTAAGCCTTGGTCTTTCTGAACCTAAAGAAGCGTTCTTTCGGCCAGACCCTGCAGCCAGGAAGGGAAACAAAACCGAATATAAGATTTGGGGTGGGAGGTTTGCAATGGTACAGGTTCACTGCCTTTGTTTCCTTTGTCCTTTTTCTTCCTTCCTTAACCCATAAACATACATACATATATATATATATATATATATATACATATATATATATATATATTTATATACATATAATATGTATGTATGTGTATATACATACATATATAATATATATAATATAATAATTATACATATTATATGTATGTTTATGGATGTGAAGCCTTCCTGGACCCTTTTCTATAATTAAAAGCATATTTACCACTTTAGTACAGACCACGTGGTTAAAAAAAATTAAAAGAGTAGGATTTTGGGACTGGGTCCACAAATTTTTAAAATACTTGGAAGTTTAGCAAGTCAGGCAATGTTTGGATCTGGAGAAAACGTTTCACATGTTCATAACACAAAAGTGGCTAAAACAAAAGAGACTAACATTCATGTTAGCTGATACTCTGTAGTCCTAAGGCGGGTATCATTTGTGGGTCACTAAAAATGGAACAAAGCAGCATAAATGGGTACATCTTTCAAAAAGTCAGTGTCATAATGTTACCAAATGGAGGAGGTTCAGTGTAATGATCTTATTTCAGCAACATAGTTAGAAATACGTTTGGCAGAGCTCAAATGACCTTCTTGTCCACGTGCCACGAAACTTGGATGGAGCGCAGAGCTATTTCTGGAGCATGCTTCGCACACGTGTGTTCTGTTCAGCCCGCTTACAAAGCTGCCTGTTTCACCCTAGCTCATGGATGTGGAATCTTTAGAAAGCCCTTTTGGGTTTATTATTTCTACCTCCTTTGGGCCTCTTGAGGTTTAAAATACATTTTTGTATCATATTAAATAAAATATTGGTACCGTATACTGTGGTTTCTGTTTAAAACAGAAAAGTCTTCTGATTCCTCTGTCCATAGATATGGACCCCTTTAAAATGCGTGGAGTTTTTAAAAATCAGTTTGGCAGTTACAGTCCTGCATGGGAGATGAGGTGGGAAGGAAGCCATAAGGAAGAATACCTGTTAAATCAAGACTGACTCTAACAAAATGCAGAAAGGGGCTGAGAAATATTGTTACTCTAACTGGCCTTGTTGTCAGAAGCCTGGAAATTTAGAAAGCTTTACTCTTTTCACGTTTTTACCTTGGAGAGTCCAGCCATTTACACCAAAACCTCCCCGGTGACACACGTTTGTTTGCCCATTTTGCCTCCGAGCAGAACCATAAAAGCATTCTGGAGTTGTGATTAAAGTACGGGGGCCCCTGAAAAGCAGCTTAGCCCCGAGCCTCCTGCTGAGGGGAGGGGGGTCTGCCCGTGGACACATACCCACGGTGGATACCCACTCGGGCTTGTTCACTGCTCCATGAGAGCAAGGTATGTGTGGGGCCTTGTTTCTACCTGAGGAGGGAAAGCATTCTCTTGTTACCTCTTTTCTGTACAGTTCGAGGTCACTACAGAAGTAGTGGAGCGTGTGTGTCCTATTCTTGAATCAGTCAGGTGGACATAATGATAAAGTGATGTTGGCAGAGTTATGAGGAATTAGAAAATGAAAAGTATGAAATACCATGTAACACAGTAAACAATACCTCGCTGTGTCTGGGGTATTTTTATACACACAGGTGGGTTTGCCGCTGCTGTCACCACGCCTCTGGATGTCGCGAAAACAAGAATCATGTTAGCAAAGGTAAGTGGGAAGAGGACGCAATGTAGACATGACAGACGCTTCTGTCTGTTAGCACCGGGGCTTATCTGCATAGAAAGGAAATAAAAATGGAGAACACTTCCCTGTCTTAGCAGCGTGTGCTGCTTGCTGAACCACTAGTGAGACGGACTTGGAACAAACAATATCCGTCGTTACCGCAGCGACCAGTGTCTGCAAGGCCTTTGACCTTTTCGTCCTCATTTTCAACTGCCTTACGTAAGCTAGCAGGGCTGGTGGGGCCCCTGCCTGCTCAGACCACGTTCACGCCGTCTGTTTTCCCTAGTGACAAGGCCGAGGCTCGGACAGGTCTTGTTTCATACCAGAGGCTCTGAACTTAGATCACCGTAGGTTGTTCTTGGTCTCAGCTGGGTGAATGAGGACAGTGTCAGAATTGTTAGAAGTGTTTCATTACAAAGAAAATTTGTTTTTAAAAAAGCTAGAGCGAGACTTTGGAGAATTCCACACATACAACATATCTGGAATACAAATTGGTAGCTGCAAAATAGTCCTGGGGATGGAAAGTACAGAAGGGAATATGGTCCATAATATTGTAATAACTCTGTGTGGTGCCAGGTGGTAACTAGACTTAATGTGAGCACCTTGTAAGTTCTATAAATGTCTAACCACTATGCTGTACACCTGAAACTAATATAATATTGTCTGTCAACTGTGAGTGAAAAATAAAACATTATTAAGAAATAAATTCAACAGAGGACTCTTTATTAAATGTTTGTTAGCTACTTAAGTTAGTTTCATAATTGTACTATATATACTGATTATTCCCCATTCTTCTCAGAACAATTAATACTGCTTTCAGTCTTTTTCCTATTCAGTAGCTGTACATAAATTATCTGGGTGAGCTGTGCTCCTAGTTTGATAATGAAACACCTAGAAAAGCAGCTCTCCATGGGCGTGGGCCAAATCAGTGCTTGCCCGTGGGTTTGAATGTAAGGGCCTCTGATTCCCGGGAAACACTCCCTCCCGTCTGTTTGAAACTGTGTCCTAGATGAGGGTGGTAGGGAGCCCTGCATCTGAGGAGATCTGAGGGCAGGCTGTGCACGGGGAGTTGCATAAGATAATGGCTTTCTCTTATGTTTTCATGCAGGCTGGTTCCAGCACCGCCAGTGGGAATGTCCTCTCTGCCCTGCACGGGGTCTGGCGGACGCAGGGGCTGTCAGGGTAAGAGTAGTCGCAATGCTCCTCCGTCTTCCTCTGTCCACCAGCTCGTCCTCCTTGAGCCTCACATGACGCCAACACCTTTCCTTTCTTCTGCTTGTGTCCCGATTGGGGCCTCTACTTACACTGTACAAAACACGTTTCATTTTGCGTATGTGACATAACTGCGCAGTTAAGGTTATCGGAAGTCTCTCCAGGTGACTCCCAGCCTCGTCCCTCTGGATGTCAGATGACTTCCATGCAGGTGGCGCTTGCTGGCTTCCCCGCTGCAGCATTGAGAACACAGGCAGGCTTCTGCTTCTATAAAGCAGGAATGCAAGTGAGCGAGGATAACTTTGTTAGAAGAAAGCACTTGTGGTTTGGGGTACTTTTAACTATTATTAGCAACAAATTACTTTCATCATACCCTAGTGCATGTCACCACTGGAAACCCACTGCTCTATCTTATCCGCTGAGCGCCTCGGATGTCTAGCATCAGATCCTAAAGCTCTCTTCAAAATGTTATTTCAACAGTGCTTTTACAACATAAACTTGTAAACCGGTCTGAATGTTGGGATCTGTACAGGTATGTGAAATGACGATTTTCTCTTAGGTATCATCTGCCAGCATTTTCCTGGGAGCCAAGGAGCAGCCTCATTTTGGGAGGGTTGGGAGTGAGCCCAGTGACAGGGTGTGAACAGCAGTGCTGAGAGCCTGTCTGTGTTGTATTTGACTGTAGTTTTTAGGCATTGGGCGGGTTTTTATTTCACCTAGTTGATAGGGGACCGAGAAACATGTTGCTCAGGCCCTGGGTTAGGTTTTGCAGGAGAATAGCCCCATCCTCTACTCAGAATTTCCAGCTGGACGTTTGAGCCATAAGTAGTGTTGGGTGGTTGTGTTGAATGTGACAACTCTGGTGGATTGATGCTGGTTGCCTGAAGGACTTGAAGATTTTGAGACAAGAATAGGTTTTAACAGAAAGGAGGAACGGAGCATGGGAAGGGGGCTTCTGTGCTGTGGTCGACCATTTAGGGCTAACATATTGGGAGGAAATGGGGATCTGCTCACAGCTGAGCACACTGACTCTGACACCAGCTCCACATTGAACACAGAAAAGGTGTGAGAAGAAAAAGGTCTGAAGCAGCTTATTTAGTAGCAGGTAAATGTCTTAGTTTTCAAATAATTTTGGGCCACACAGAGATGTGGCGGGCAGTAGATCATAAAGTCAAACTGCCAAATTTCAGTCTCATTCATTTCAGTATATTTCATATTAGATTCTGTGGCCACTCTTGGTCAGACCACTGCTCTTGACCTTAGCTCTGCGGATTTGGTGTCGGGCTACAGCCCACCTGCCTTTCTTGAGAAAGTGGTGAGATGTGCGGGTGACGTGTGGCATGACTGGCAAAACCGTGGCCATTGGAAGCTTATAGAGAAGGAATTTCCTTGAGTGGATGATTGAAACTAAATCTTGTTTGACCCAGTTGTGATGTACTTGACACTATATAAGTAGACAGTGCCAGAATTACAGGCGAAGAATGGGTGTCAGAAACGTGCCCAGGGCTTATCTCTGTCAGCCCTGAAAAGGTAATTTGGAGTTTTACCTGTATTCTGGAAGCTTCTTAAGTCTCAGGCTCTCCTAAGTACAGGCATACCTCGGAGATGTTGTGGGTTTGGTTCCAGACCTGCAATAAAGTGAGTTAATTATCTTTTTACTGGTGGAGGGTCCTGCCTTCAATTTTGTAAAAATGCCACATCTGGGGAGCGCAATAAAACGAGGTGTGCCTGTGTGCACAGTATGGTTCTTAGCGGAGTATTCCAGGCAGCCAAGCTTGTCGCCTAAGAAGTGACAGCTTCCTAGTAAAGTGACACAAGAACAACACATAATTTGACAAAAGAACTATAACCAAAAGCAAGCAAAACACAACCCCCCCTAGAAATGTGTGCAGATGTTCTGATGGCTAGTCCTGCAGGGGTCTCAGTCGGCTTCCTCTGCCCGGTTTCCACACACGGTCCCTTCTGGCGCCTTCCATCACCCCGAGCAAACCTGCCCCCTTGACCGAATACTCAGGTTGCCCAGCAGGTACAGTCTCCACCCTGAAGCGTAATGGTGCTCACCACAGGGTAAATTAAGGTGGCAACACTCATCTGCCCGTGTTGGTTCACACAGGGGAGCGCCATGTTCTGGCACTTGTTTGGGGCCTATGCTCTCGGGCAAAATGGGAACTCCGGAATGCTCATCGGTCCAGTGGCGGAAAGCAGATGGGAAGCCTGCCATCCTGCATTGTCCCATGCTGCTTTTCTTCTGTGAATCAACTGGCTTTTTGTTTTTCCTGATTGTGTTAACTGCTGCTGCCATGTGCGCCCTCCTTGTGCCCGCTCTGTGCCAAACGCTTTACATTTGTTCTCTCGTTTGACCCGGGGACACCAGAACACAGCTCTGCTCTACTCAGGTCGTTGCCTCCGAGTTTGGTTGGGGTGCTCACTATACAAATCATTCTACTTTAAGGCTGTAATTATGTTAATCGAGTCAACTGTCATCTAGTGAAACCGTAAACTGCTTCCATCTGCCTGGAGCCAGGAGCAGCTGAGCTCCTTAGAAGCAAAAGCTGAGCCGAGACACTGGCTTGAGAACTGAGTGAGGTAGGAAAGGAGTGAGGGCGGGAGGATCCGTGGACAGTGGGTCTCCCCCAGCCCAGCTCCGCCGGCCTCCCCTCCAGCCGTCCTCCCCCCCTTTGTAGGGCAGCGGCAGGGGCTGAATCTGTTTCTCAGGCCAGAAGGACACAGTGGCCTCAAAGCAATAATTTATGAGTTTCTGTCCTCACCGACCACCTCATGCGAAAACAATTTGCATGATGTCGAGCCGAACAACTTCGTTTCTTACAAGTGTATTTTGGTTTTCTGTAGAATTTTCATGGTTATTTCCAGACAAGAAAAAGAGGTTCTAATTTTACTTGTAGTATTTTGTTTAATAATTTAAATTCTTAGGTAGCTAATTAAAGTAAGAACCCCCTAGAACGTCCCTAAAGTCCATTTTCCTCAGAAGTACTAGGTGCTGTATACGGACGGGAGCCAAGCTGCCCTGCCTCTAAGGCGGGCAGAGAGGACGTGGGCAGGGCCGCTGTGACCTCGGCAGCAGGGCTTTCCTTCCTGTCCGGTTCCTTGGCGGGCCACCGGGTAGCTTATCACAGAGGTTTGCCCCTTATCTTAAAAGATACACAAACTACTGTTGGCATAACCTGACCAGTTTCAGTTTTCTTCCCTACACCTGATCTTTTGACTAGTAAGTTTTTTTCACTAGAAAATCCACTAGCTCTGATTTTTTGTCATTTTGTTTTTCTGCTTACAAAAGTAATACTCTTGGTAAAACTAACGTTCAGTTACTACAAAAATACAGGCAGGGGATGTTTCCTGTAATCCTACCCTCCAGAGCAGGCTGAGGACTCATCCCTACCTTGTCACATACGCAGCTTTTGGGGCTTGACGTCCTCAGAACCTGTTGTGCGTATTTCTGTGCTGGTACCTGTGGCCTCCCTCAGTCTTAGCAGCTGCGTAGTCTCCCCGTGTGGATGCTGTACCGGTTTATGTAACCAGAGGGGGTTCTTCGCAGTTTGTCTAGTTTTTTCTCAGCAATGCCATGATGACCTCTGAACAAACACCTGTGCGTAGCTATGGGAGCGATTTTAAAGTACGAACCCGTCGACGGCCCCAGTAACATTGTTCTTTTACTTTGCATTTCCTTGGTTATTCCAAAGTTGCACCTTGCCAGTGACTGGCCTTGGCAGTGCCTGTCTGTAGTTCGTGGGGACAAAACCTGTGGAAGGAGGTGCTCCGTTCCCAGCCGCGGCCAGGGCGCCTTTCCTGCCCTTCGTCGGAGGGGAAAGAAAACAAGGATCCACAGAGATGCAGCTCCCTGTGGCATCGTATTTGTGGGTCTCTAAGGACAAATGCAACTGAGGGGCAGGAGAGCTGCCCTGAGGGGCAGGAGAGCTGCCCAAACCCCTTCTCACGCCCACAGGCCTCCTTAGCTTTCCAGGGCGGCTGTGCTCTCCAGCCTGTCTGAGGGTTCAGCCCCTCAACTCCTTTTATGCAACAAGTCAATTTCATCATCTCCAACAGACAAAAGGGGTCTGGAAATTTTAAACAGGACTGTTGTAGGGAGGGACAGGGTTACTGTTTCCTAATTAATTATTTGACTTAATTGTCAGCCCTCACAAGTAAGCCGTTTGGTATGTAGCCACTTTAGCCAACGAACAGCTGGGCTCAGACTTCAACAAGTCTACTTGGGAGTGTAATTTAGTGCCATTCTAAAAGCAAAAATAAAAGCATTTTTAAATGCTCTGTGGGGTTTAATGAGCATGGTGTGTGGAGTTGAACAGGCTGTGGGTGTTGGAATTTAACTTTTACACACACAATTTATAAAAATCTCTACTTTTCCTTTTTTACCCCCTAGATTATTTGCAGGTGTCTTCCCTCGAATGGCAGCGATCAGTCTGGGAGGTTTCATCTTTCTTGGTGCTTATGACCAAACTCGCAGCTTGCTGTTGGAACTTGGCAGCGAGAGCCCATGAATCAGATGGCCCCACATCCACTTCTTTCAAGAAAGGGGACTGCTGTGAGAACTGCCTCCCTTCCGGGGAGCAGCTGTTCGGCCATCTGAACAACAGAACACAGCGCTCAGACCCAGTTCTGCTAAGATTACGACATGGAGAATGCGTCTTCCGTGCTACAGGCTGGCCGGAATGATGTTGGCAGCCTATTTGCCAGACAGTTAAGAGAAAATGATGTCCACAGCGGTACTTTGAACCATTTTCTCAGAACCCTTAATAAATGAGTTGGGTAATACGGAGTCCAGGCCCTCTAGAGCATTCATTTGATCTGCATGTGGTCTTTTATTTCCTGCCACCTGACAGCAGCGTCGGTGGAAGGCAGGGATGGTTATAATTTTCAAAGAATGGCTAGGCTGGAAAAAGGAAGGAGCCTTGGGGAAAAGTTGTATAAGTGGGTGGGTTTCTCCCCTGGGTTAATTACTGTTGTGTTAGCTCACAGTTTTGTTTAAAGAGAATAATCTACAGGTGCACGAAGACCATTTTTGCTAGTAACCAGGCTGTTCTGAATTACCCTCCGATTTAACCTATAAAACACACACATTATCATTTTACAGGGACGTGTCCCGTGGCCCATGTGTATAAGAGAAAGAAGGCAGACTCAGCTTGTGACAAGGAGCTGAACCCCACTCTCTCTTCTCCACATCAGCTCACAGGAGGGCTGGGGCCGGCTTTGCAAACAGTGTTGTTTCTTGGTTCCTAGTCAGTAAGGTTTATTGACTGGAATTGCAAGCACAACCCGGGAAATAGAAGGGCTGAAATGGGAAGGTCACCATTTTAGAGCTTGACTCATAAGCTTCAGGTTTTAGAAAAATTCAGACTCTCAGGATTTTGGTGGTGTCGTGTCTCCTCTGGAGCCACAGTATACGATTCCGCTTTCCCTACAGTTGTTTTTCTTTTTGAGCAAAAAGGTAATTAAAGGCGGAATGATTGCATTTGTTGGGGAATCTCTGGAATTAAACGGGACGAAACAATGCTGGTTAATGTAGAAGAGTGACTCAAGCCACACACATAACATTTATAAATGAACCTTTATTAAAGACACTTCAATACCATTTGTTAGACACTTCAATATTTTACATGTTTTCAATGTACATTGTACCAAAATTTCTATAAATAAATAACTTTGTACATAAAAGTAATACTTCCTCTTTCACATTGCCTCTCAGAAGCAGCAAATTCACATATGTTGTGGAAGTAACATTAATCAGTTAGCTGTTGAGAACAAAATTCTAAATGTGCTTACCTTTTGAAACAGTGATGACATTTGACAGTAAAATTTAACATAGGTAACCATGTTGTCAATATATACCTTCAGCTTTAGGCTAAAGGACCTCGCTGTCTTGAGCGTTTAAGGACCTTGTTAGTTTCAATGTCATTTTTCCTGAAATCTACATTGGCACTCACAAGATGGTCAGCTACAGGTCTCCAAAGTGCAAATATACCCAGAGCCCCGGGCAAGGGCTAACCAACCCTTCTACCGTCCGAGCCTGGGTCTGTGCAGGGGAAGGACATGGACAGGCCTGCTCCGGGTCCTCAGTAGAGATACGCTAGCCCTGAATGTGAGGACTCGGCCCTTCTCCTCCCCTAAGACCAATGTAATGGTAAGTGTATTGGCAGAACTAAAACATCACTAGTGAAAAATCCACAGGTACCAACAGCAGCAGCCTCTATCTTATTAAAAAGCCTCAAATGACAATCGAGTGATGCTGACAAGACCACATTTGCTTTTATCATAGAAGGAAGAAAGGCAGTGCTTAGTTGTTCGGACCAAATGCTTGTAGTGGATTATAAGTAACCCTCATCGTGCTCGGTAAGGACAGAACTGAAACCTTCGCGAAGTCACTCGCTGCAGAGGTACATGCGCGGCACCTCTGGGTCCCACGGGAGGTCTGTGGCAGGAGTATCCCCACGGGGCAACACTGACGTGAAGCCACTTACGACGCAAAGTCTCTGCCTGTAAAGCACCCCGGCGTCTGTCCTGTGAAGTGCAGTACAAGTCCAAGGTCTTTCCAGCCTCCCCACCAAACCTCCTGGGAACAAATGTGGTTTGTCCTTGTACAAATTCCATTCATGCATTAAGGCACCAGAACTATCCCCCCTTCCAAAATTAAACAGCAACCTGATATGAAAAATAATATTGTCAAAATTGTACAATTGTTTTCTGTTCACCATGCACTAAAGATTAAAATATCCTCTGTAAAAGATATATAATATATATGAAATCTCTGAAAACTCTTATATACAACGGTATCAAACACTTTTCTGCCTTTTGTACACAATAGCCTCTGGCATCTCTGCGCTTCAGCTGCAAGTTCTTTACACTACGGGTTCTCCGCATGGAAGTTACAACTGTACAATCAGTGACGCTTGAAGCAAGCTGCCTCTCCTACCTCTCTTTCCTGTAGAGATTGATACACAAGAGCTGAGGTAGACAAAGCTAGACGTGCGGTGCAAACAGCAGTGGCACACTCCGTTTCCCGGGGAGCTGTGCTGTCAGTGGTGCGGACTCGGGACGGCAGTCACATGCTTTGGGGAGGTGTCCATTGGAAAGAAGCAAGTGCTGGCCCTCGCTGGGGACGTCAGGAAAGCCCGAGGAGGCCGGTGTGAGCTCAGCGTTGCCTGCAGGTACCGCAGAGGAAGGCTGGAGGTCTCTGGAGTCTGGCTCACACAACCTTGCTAACGTCCAAGAAGAAGCCCCTACGAGAAAGAAGAGGGCACGTCAGACCCTCTCGCCTGGCTGTCGACGTGCTCCCTGCAGCTGCTCGGAGCTCCTGGGAGGACAGGAAACATTTACCTTTCGCATCGTGAGGGGCGGCCGGCTTTTTCTTCGAGCATGCCGGCATTCTATCATGGTTGCTGGGGTAGAGGGACGGCACGCGGTCAGTGTGAGCACCATCTGCAGTCCCACTGTGCAGAGGCCAGGGCGAATGTTCTCGGTTCCCCTGACCGGGGTCCTGGCTGCTTGGTGGGTCTGGCTGTGCACTGTCCTTGGACACGGGCTGGGGACAGAAGGCTTGCTCCTCGGAGTAACTGGCCACCTCAGTGTTGCCATCGCTGCCTTCAGCTGGGCCGCTGTGCTCTGCAGGACACAGATGGACGGGTCAGAGCCATCGCCCCTGAGGTGTCCACCCCACACAAGGAGCAGGCTGCTTCGCCCCACTTACATCAACTCCACCAGAACCCCCCCACCCCCGTATGTTCACAGAAAAAGGACTGGCAAACACACACCAAGCCATTCATGAAGAACAGGGTCTTCCATGTTTAAACATTTCAGGTGAATTTCTTCATCAGACAATGCAGTCATACTACTTTGATCACAGAAAAAAAAAATCCCATTTGAATGAGATACCAGGCAGTGTCAGAAGTCTCTGAACCATCAGAAATGCAGCCTCCAAAGAGCCCTGGTGAAAGGTACTTGTGTTTGGGACTCGCCTTTTTATTTAATTTGTTTATAAATCTGGAAAGTTCATGCTCAGGTTCACCACACCATAGGTTTAAGAGACAGCCTAGTCTGGACCTAGAAGAGCCCGGCCACACACAGCTTCCTGTTTAGATACTGAATACCAAATTCCGAGATCGTCTTAGACCAATAATACGTCTCCCCCTTTCATTAACGAGGTCAACCCAAGTTCTGACTTCAAGAACAAAATTCCTGACGAAGCGCCTCATACCCATCTTCTGTGACCCAGGTATCCCGTCGGCTCTCTCCAGTCCTTTCCACGGCTCCTTGTTATACCCCACACAGGGCTTGGGTGGCCTGCACGTGATGCCGTGAGTGTCCGCCTCTGGAAAGGGGCTGGCGTCTCTCGGACAGACACCTGCAGTAGAGCACCGCCTGTTACAAACGCTGGGCTTAGCGTGCCACAGTACACCTAATGAAAGAACGGGCAAAGCTGCTGGAACAGTCATTTTGAAAATGTTTCTCAGAGAGGTAGATCACAGGCCCAGCAAGGAACACTTTCTGCGAGCCTTCCCAGCAGGCAGGCCTTTCGGCGATCAGAGCCATGTGACCGAGTTCTGGGGAAGACACACCTGGAGGAGCTCGGCCCAGGAGCGCTGCCTAGCATGAGAGGAGCTAAGACTCGGGTAAGAGAAGCTAAGCCCGATCGAGTGACTCCCTGGGGGATGGGTTTGTAAACCTTGCCCAGCTGGCACAGGCCAAGTCCCCAAATCCCAATAGAAAGCTTGAGTCACCCAACCTCCTAGTTCCGATGTGCTTGAAGGAACGCTCTGAACCTGCCCTGGGGAGGGTTGGGGGCCGCTCCGGTTCGTGAGCACAGTTGCTTCAGACTGAGGCCTTACCATTGGTCTCGATGTGCCCGCTGGCCTGATGGCCACTCTCGGTCCTGACCACAGCTTCCTGTCGGTCAGAGAGGGTCCCCTGAGAAGAAAGGTAGCTCGGAACATCTGGTGGTACGATGGTTTCATCTGTGAGGAGATAGGACAAACACCGTGTGTCCCCATCCTTTGTGGTGACAAGAAATGCAGGCACACGTTCAATGTCAGGCCCAGACGCAGGCCGTCCCCTGCCCCCGCCCCACGGTAGCCGCCCAGGCGGTGCGGACACTGGGGTCCTGCCCTCCCAGGGCCTCCCAGGGCCCCTCAGCTGTACTCCCAGTGCGGGGGTGTACATCACATGTCTGAGTCCATAAAAGGCAGGAAAGTGACGGGAAGGGAGAGAAGGGACAGAAGCACAACACAGGTCACTGCAGTAACCCACCGCGTGGCAGCCACGCCTGTGCCAGGGACGCCTCTGAACTTGCAAAGAAAAGCAGAGTTCGTAACGTACTTACACCTGAGAGAACCCCCATTTATTGTTAAATTCCTGGAAGTTAACGTAGTGCCAGCATCCGGAATGGCTCCACATTCCCCAAGTTCTAGGGTTTGAGACATACTGAAATTCTTCCAAAAGCCTCCGCACGGGCTGGCCTCCTTCACAGATGTTACCACTTCCTCCTCCCCTGAAAACAAGCGGCGGGGCTGACCTGTGTTGGTGACACTGTACTCCTCACTCTTCTTCCGGGTCTGGTAGATGACGCACACCCAGACCAAGGAGGTCAGGACGACGCTGCACACCACGGCGATGGTGAAGATGCCCACGGTGGTGCCGTCCCGCCGGCAGCCAGGGCCGGGCACGACACTCAGCTGGCTGTGTGCCCGCTCAGTGCCCAGCGCGTTGGACATCTCGCAGGTGTACCGGCCTGCGTCCTCCGCCACCACGTTCTGGAGCACGAGCAGCTGGTTGCCGGGGGTGAAGTGGTGCCGCTCGGTGAGGCTCAGGGGGCGGTTCCCCTTGAGCCAGGTGATGCGGGGCGGGGGGCTCCCGCTCGCTTTGCACTGCAGAGCCACCGTTTCTCCCGCAGACACCACACGGTCTTCCAAGGGCGCCAGTAAGGACGGGGTTTCTGCAAGTCAGAGGCCTTACAGTTAGTACGTGGGCTTCGGCTGCGGGAGACCTGCTTTGTCTTCTGGACAAAGGACAACCCCACACATCAGTGAAGTCCATGACGTCTGTCCCCAGAGTGCCAAGCTTTTCAGAAGCCCCTCTAACAAAACGACCAGACCAGCGCCATGCTGGGGCTCGCGCCTACAGGGAGACTGAAGGAACCTGTAGCCACAGAAGCCCCTGCCATCCCCCAGCTGTCCTGCAATGGGCCTGTGTCTCCTTTTCGCCAAGACCACACCTATGCTGCCCGATTCACAGAGCAGTTCTTACCTACAGTATTTTCTACCTAAGCGCTATCTTTTTAAAGACATAGAACCACTTGTTCAAGAAAAATCTCAGAAAACAGCCTAAAATGTTCAGGTAGCAGCAGCCGACCACATCCCCCCACCTCAGGCTCCACAGGACAGTCTCAGAACCTTGCTCTGGGTACCTGTGATATTTAAGGAAAACACACACACACGGACACACTCGTGTAGCAAGAGGCGCACCTAAGACGGTCAGGGTGGCGTTCGCTGAAATGGAGCCGGCCGAGTTCTGGGCGGTACAGCTGTAAACCCCCATGTCATCGACTTTCACATCAGTGATGAAAAACACGTCGTCGTCCGGCATGACGTGCATGCGTCTCTCACGGGCAGCGGGGAAATCTGTGCCCCCATCCTTCTGCCAGGCAATCTGCGGGTTCGGGTGGCCGGTGGCAGCACATTCGAGGCGGGCCATGGTGCCAGTCCGGATGGCAATGTCGTGGGGCATTTTGGTGAATGATGGCAACACTGTAAAATACATCCAGTCAGGGTCGGGTTACAGGAAAGCTCGATGCAAAGGCCAGGAAAATCCTCTGGCAAACAGACCCACACTCTGTTTGGCGTTAGTTCACCACCTCAGCACCCGTCATGCCAGTGTCTGCCCTGGGCCACTACTGCCACCTCTGAATGAGGAGCAGCAGGTTCCAAGGGCGCCCAGCTTGTCCGGGGCAGCCTCACCCCGAGGCTGGCTACAACCCTCTCATATGGAAGGCTGTGAACAAAACCTCTCCCCTACTCTTCCTCATACGGCCATCAGGTTATACCCCATCAATGTGAGGACCGGCTGCTTGCCAGCAGGTGAGAGCCTGGGAAACTTATCTGCTTCAGCAAGATGCAGTTACAGAGGGAAGGGGGACATGCCTTCTCCCTGGGGAAAGCAGTGGGATGGCTCTTCCCTCTTGAAGCATTTATCCCAACTATCTATCCAGCCACATGTCAGGAACCACTACAGTTCCCATCAAGGTTGCTTTGGTGGAAGGAAGACTCCCTCAGAAAAGCCAAGACAACCAGCCAGAGTGTGGTAAAGAATGTGTTTTTCTGTGGTCTGAGGGCTTCAAGAACACTTCGGTTCCAGTACTTTTCAATTAGAGGTGTAATAATCAGTAAAATCTCTTTAGGTTATGGGGCTGGGGTGGTTAACTACTCAAGCTATTTACCTCTCCTTCTACCCTAAACTCACTACAACAAATAGTCCTGAAGAAAGCCACCTCGACAGGCTCAAAAGCTGTTACCGAGTCAAGAATGCTTGTCCGACACCGGCAGGACCAGTGCTGTCAGGCCAGCACTCACACCAGCCTTGCACTCCATGGCCTCCGGAGAGGTGGGCGCCTGGCTGCCCCCACCACTAATGGACCTGGCTCCACCCAGGCTGGCCTCTGGCTCCAACGCTGTGCCATCTACTCAGAGGGCAGCAGCTTCCCCGGGATCAGGCTATGCTTGGATCTGATACTAGACATCTTGGGTTATAGACGATAATGCATAAAAATACAAGGCTTGGGCCCACAATTTCACTTAATAACTGGATAAAGTCACTGAAAATAAACAATCCACTGAGACTAACGCTTCAATCTTCAAAATCTACTCTGGGCGCAAGCCAGGCAGTGTTCCAGTGTGTCTCCTGGCTCTACATGGATGGATAACAGAGAAGGATCACACGTGTGGATTCGTCAGAACCCAGCACAGAACAAAAACGATGGCACCTCCATACCATTCACAGTGAGCCTGGCCTTGTGCGAGTAGGTGGAGCCGAAGTGGTTGGTGATGACACACTGGTAGCGGCCCTCGTGCCCGAAAGTGACACGGCGCAGGTGCAGGACGGTGGTGTACTCCATCACCGCCCCATCCCGTGCACGGACGTGGGCTGAGTTCTCCATGTCGGCATTGGCTAGTGCCTCGTTGTCCTTCTTCCAGGCAAAGGTCATAGGGGAGCTGCTGCTGCTGGCGGCTGAACACGTGAACCGGATGTCCTTGCCCACCACGGCCATGGTCGTCTCTGGCTGGGTGATGATCTGTGGCTTTGGTAAATCGTCTGGGGAGAAAAGAGCCAACTCTAAGTCCCCCAGGCTCTTAGGATGTACAGGGACGAGCTGCTGTCGAAGCGGATGGAAAATGGAGTCAGACACTGAGCAGGGACAAGCTCTTTCAGGAAACCTGCACAACCACAGCTCCACCGAATACTCTGAGGGACTCACAACATGGATATCTGGCCTTACTTGGAAATTCATGAGCACTGATCGCCTCTAAAATCAAGCATACTCTGATTACAAATAAATTCACCACGACTCAATTATCAAAGAAATTAGCAGTTTCCATGATAACACTACAATCAGCTTTACCTTGCTAATTTTAAGACAAAACACTTAACACAGAGTCAGGAACTACTATGTTTCCCCGAAAATAAGACCTACCCGGACAAGCAGCTCTAATGCATCTTTTGGAGCAAAAATTAATATAAGACCCGGTCTTATTTTACTATAAGACCCGGTTTTATATAACGTAATGTAATATTATATCGGGTCTTGTATTTATTTTTGCTCCAAAAGACGCATTAGAGCTGATTGTCCGGCTAGGTCTTATTTTCGAGAAACATGGTAGCTGTCATGACTGCAAAGACCTGACCCATAAACTTTACTCCAAAAGAAGTGGGGTACTTCAAGAATGTCAGAATAAGGACTTCTGAAAATCTGCACCTCCAATAAAACAATGAAAACACTAGCAAAATGGTCATAATCAGCTTTTTCAGAATTCTGTAAAATAACTGAAGGCTACAGCAACCCATGGAGTGTTGATCAAGAGAACATCTGAATCTCGGGAAGAAAAGTGAACTCTGTGGCATTTTAACTTACCCTACGTGTCACCCCTCTCTTCCCAACTCTATGGTATCCTCGAAACCCAGCAGCCTAGCAATTCCTGAGGCGGACAGAATGGTTTGGGAGCTTCCCCCCAAACCCCATCCTCAGGGCGTGTACTTACTTGACCTCATGCAGTTTGCTCAACACAAGTAGCCCTATTCCCAGGGCATTTAATGAAAACACTCAGCAGCCATGGCTGAGGCAGTAATATCAGTTGGGGCCAACGAGAGGCTGGCCAAAAAACGAAAACGGAAAATCAGGTCACTGAGATGTCGAAAATGGGTTTTGAAAAGGCCCAACATATTCCTGAGGGTCTAGAAGGCCACATGTATGCACAGGGCTATGTGCACACCCAGAGAGTCCTAGTTTCTTCCCTGTAACTGACCCCCATGGACGATCAGTGCCAACAAGAAGCGATGGCATACCCCCGACATACAACAGAGACACTGGGAAAAGGATGGCGGACTTCTTAGTTGAAATGATTTAAGGACTTACTACCCAGAACAGACTCGACATTTGTCCAGCAAAGTCACTAAACAAACAAATTGTAATAAACCAACCCTGTGGGAAGGCAGAGGGAGAACCTGATTTCCAGAGGGAGGGGCCACAGTGTTTTATTTTAAATGCCCAGTTTTCAACAACAAAAAAACCTACAAAATATGCAAAGAAATGGGAAAAAAGCAGCCAATAGAAAACTGTCCTTGAGAAAGCCCAGATCTTAGACTTATTAAAGACTGTAAACTGGCTTTATAAACATGTTCAAAGAACTGAAGGAAACCATGTCCAAGAAAATTAAAGTAGTGAATACTTTACCACCAAATAATACCAATAGAGAGATATAAGTTGTAAAAACGAACCAAATATGAGTTTTAGAGTTCAAAAGTATAATTGAAATGAAAATTTCACTAGAAGGGCTCAATAGAGGAACTGGGCTGGCAGAAGAATGGGTCTGTAAACTTGAGACAGGTCAACTGAGATTATCCTGCCTGAGAAACATAAGGACAAAACAATGAAGAGAGCCTCAGAGACTTGTGGGATAGCATTAAGCATAATAACATACAAAAAATGGGAGTCCACGAAAAAGAAAAAGGCACCGAAAGAGTATTTTAAGAAATAATGGCCCCAAACTACCCAAATTGAAAATGTGCATTTACACAAAGATGTACACCTACGCATGTCATAGTCAATCTGTCAAAAGACAAAGACCAAGAATCTTGAAAGCAGCAAGAGAACAGCAACTCATCCCATACAAGAGATCCTCAGTAACAGCTAATCTCTCATCAAAAACCATGGAGATCAGAGGCAGGAGGAAGGCATATTGGAAGCACTGAAAGAAAAATTCACTAGACTGTCCATTAGGAATCCTATATCTGGCAAAACTTTCAAAAATGAAGGAGAAATTAAAACATTCTCTAATTTAAAAACAAAAAAATTTGAGATAATTCATTGCTACCAGACCTGCTTTACAAGAAATACTAAAGGAAGAAGTATCTGACCAGGTTCTCTGCCCATTTTTTAATTGGATTGTTATTTTGTTGTTGAATTGTATAAGTTCTTTATATATTTTGGATATTAGCCCCTTTTTCAGAGGCATTTGTGGCAAATATCTTCTCCCATTTGATTGGATGAGTCTTTGATTGATGATTTCTTTTGTTGTGCAGAAACTTTTTAATTTGACATAGTCCCATTCATTTATTTTTGCTTTTACTTCCCTTGCCTTTGAGGTCAAATTCATAAAATCCTAATACCAAGGTCCATAAGTCTATTACCTATACTTTCTTTTATATATTTTATTGTTTCAGATCTTATATTTAGGTGACAAATGGCCAACAGATATATGAAGATGCTCAACTTTACTAGCTATTAGGGAAATGCAAATCAAAACCACAATGAGCTAGCATCTCACCCCAGTCAGAATGCTATCATCAACAAGACAAGGAATAACAAGTGTTGGAGAGGCTGTGGAGAAAAAGGAACCCTCATACACTGCTGGTGGGAATGCAGACTGGTGCAGCCGCCATGGAAGGCAGTGTGGAGGGTCCTCAAAAAATTAAGACTAGAGGGAGCATTTTAGATATTGCTCCCTGGCATATGTTGTCAAATAAACTCTTACCAAAATTCTCAAAAAAAAAAAAAAAAAGAAATTTAAAACTAGAATCACTGTATGACCCACCAATCCCTCTTTCTGAGTATCTACCTAAAAAAATTGGAAACATCCATACAGATATATGTACGCTTATGTTCATTGCAGCATTATTTATGGTGGCCAAGACGTAGAAACAATCAAAGTGTCCTTCAATAGGTGATTGGATAAAGAAGATGTGGTACATACATGTATACAATGGAATATTCCTCGGTCATAAGAAAAGATGAAATACTGCCATTTGCAACAATGTAGGTGGATCTTGAGATTATCATGCTAAGTCAGACAGAAAAAGATGAGAACCATATGACTTCACTGATATGTGGGATATAAAACTGAAAGCAACAAATGAACAAGACAAACAAACAAGAAACGGAAAAAAAGACAAACAAACAAGAAACAAAAACTCATAGACACAGACAACAGTTTAGTGGTTACCAGGGGGTAAGGGTGGAGGGAGGTGGAAGATGAAGATAAGGGGGATCAAATATATGGTGATGGAAGGAGAACTGACTCTGAATACACAATACAATATATAGACGGTATTATAAAGCTGTATGCTTAAAACCTATATAATTTTATTAACCAATGTCACCCCAATAAATTTAGTAAAATTTTTAAAAGCATTTGACAAAAATCCAACACCCTTTCATGATTAAAAAAAAAAAAAAACTCAACAAATTAGAAATAGAAGAAAATTCTGCAACTTGATGAAGGTCATCTATGAAAAAACCCCCCACAGCTAACATACTTAATGGTGAAAGACTGAATGTTTTCCCCACAAGATCAGGAAAAAGGCAAGGATGTCTGCCCTCACCATCTCCAACAATGTACTAGAGCTTCTGGCCAGGGCAGTGAGGCAAGAAAAATAAATAAAAGGCATGCAGACCAGAAAAAAAGGAAGTAAAACTATATTTTTGCAAATGACATGACGATCACATAAAAAGAGAATCCTAAGGAATTTACTGAAAAACTATTAGAACTAATAAATGATTTCAACATAGCTGCAGGATATAAGATCAACATATAAAATTTAATTGTATTTTTATACACTAGCAATGAAAATTTGGAAATGAAAATTAAGAATGCCATTTAAAATAATTCCAAAAAGAATTTTAAAATATTCAGTGTATATTGAAAACTACAAAACATCACTGAAGAAATTACAGAAAAGCTATTAAAAAAATGGAAAGACAATCCCATGTTCAAAGATTGGGATGATTCAGTATAGTGATACTCCCCAAATTAATCTAGAGGTTCAATGCAATCCCTATTTCAAAATCCCAGTTGTCTTTATGCAGAGATTGACAAGCTGGTCCAAAAATGTATAAGGAAATGGAAGGAAACTACAATAGTCAAAACACTTCAAAAAGAACAAAACTTTAGGACTACATAAGAACTAAAATCATAAAACTCTTAGAAGGAAACAAGTGTACATCTTTGTGACCCTATCTCGGGCAATAGTTTCGTAGATCAAGAGGACAAATGACAAAGGAAAAAAAAGAAATTTACTTCATCAGAATTTAAAACTTTTGTGCTTCAACCATCAAAAACAAAAAGAAAGAAAAAATGATAATGCACAGATTGAGAGAACATACTGACAAGTCATATGTCTGATGAGGATCTTGTATCCCTAAGACCATCTTTCCCCAAAAATAAGACCTAGCTGGACCATCAGCTCTAATGCGTCTTTTGAATCAAAAATTCATATAAGACCCGGTATATTATACTATATTATACCCGGTCTTATATAAGACCGGGTCTTATGTTAATTTTTGCTCCAAACGATGCATTACAGCTGATGGTCTGGCTAGGTCTTATTTTCGGGGAAACACGGTATATAAAGAACACTTACAAGTCAATAAAGAGACAAAAGACCTAATTAAAACATGGGCAAAGGATCTGAACAGCCATATTCCAAAGCAGATACACATATGTCCAATAAGCACATGAAAATATGGTCAATGCCATCAGACATTTGGGAAATGTAAATCCAAACTGTAATGAGATTCCACTTCACATCAACTAGTATGTAGGTAAAATAAAAAAGACAGGAACAAATGCAGAGACGCGGAGAAATCAAAACCTTCACACATTACTGGTGGTTATGTAAAACGGTGCAGCCACCTTTGAAAACAGTCTGGCGGGTCCTCACAAAGCTAAACATCGAGTTACCACATGGACCCAGCAATTCCACTCCTAGGTATGTTTCCAAGCAATTTCACACAAAAACTTGAACACAAATGTTCACAGCAGCATTATTTATAATAACCAAAAAGTAGAAACAACCTAAATGTCCACCATCTGATGAATGGATAAATAAAATGCATATCCAGGCAATGGAATATTATTCTGCCATTTAAAAAAGAATGAAGTGTTGATACATGCTAAAAAATTATGCTAAGTGAATAAAGGCTAGTCACAAAAGACCACATATTGTAGGATTCCACTGCTGTGAAGCATCAAGAATACATAACTCACAGAGACATGCTTTCGAGTAGTGGCTGCAGGGCCTGGGGACAAGGCAGTGATTGCTAATGGCTCTGGGCTTTCTTTGAGGGGTGATGAAAATCTTTTAAAATTAGAGAGTAGTGAGAGTTGCACAATTTTCAATATTGTAAAATCCATCAAGCTGTACATTTTAAAGGAGTGAATTTCAAGGCATGTAAGTTATATTTCTCTTTTTAAAACAACTTGATAGAAATACAATTCATCTATTTAAAGTATACAATTCCATGGCTTTTAGTATATTCACAAGTATGTGCAACCATCACTACAGTCAATTTTAAAACCATTTTCCATCACCTCAGAAAGAAACCACATACGTTTTGGTGATCAGCCCTTCTCTCCCATCCCTGCCCAGCCCTAAGGAGCCACTACTTTACCTCCCACCTGAATCGGTTTCCCTATTCTGAGCATTTCACGTGACTGGGATCCTACAGCATGTGACCTTTTGTGACTGACCTTTCACTTAGCATAATATTTCAAGGTCATCTGTGTTGTATGACTGACTCCTTTTTTATAACCTAATGATATTCCATCGTCTGGCTACACCACATCGTACTGACCCATTCACAACTTAGTGGGCATTTGGGTTATTTCCACTGTTTGGCTATTACGAATAATATTGCTATGCACATTCATGTACATGTTTTTACGTGGACATATACTTACGTTTCTCTTCGACTCGCATGGAAGAGTAGAATTGCTGGGTCATACTGTAACTATGTTTGACTGTTTGAGAAACTAGCAAACTGTCAGAATTCCAAACAGCTACACCATTTTACATTCCCACCAGCAGTGCAGGAAGGTTCAGATTTTCCCCCATCCTCACCAACACTTGTTATCTGAATTTTCAGGCTAGCTATCTCTCTAGGGGGTATGAAGTGGTTTTATTTCAATTTTATAAAAAAAGGAGTAAGAAACTTTCACAGAGCTTGAACCTTTGATCTCCTGCCAAGTGCAGTCATGATTCCCATTAACATTTGATGCTTGTTTTGGTGGGAGCCTGAGTTAACATGCAGAGGTGGGGGAAGAGACGTGGAATAAACAATTGCTGTAATCCAGAATATGCCAGGGCCATAGGCTGGACGTTGCATGTGGCAGGTGAAGTCCTACCCTGGCTCACCCAAATGGAAAGATTATGCCCTATGGCAGGAAAGAAGGAGTAAGGGGCAGAAAAGTACATCTCCGAGAGCTCCATAAACAATTCCAGTGGTCAAGGACCACAAGGTACTTGATGTACAGTGGGTTGCACAGCCTTTTTGTCCTAGGGAATGGGAGCTATATGTCCCTTCAGTTCCACAGATGTTACCATGAGACTGATCAGTAAGGAAAGCTGCTACCACGCTGAAGGTGTCTGTACGGCTTTTTGCTGGACTGGATCAGGAGCATGGTGGCCAAGCCTGCTCTCAGAACTGGTGGTGCTGGTGGTGGTAGGTGGGTGTGTGGAAGGGGGGCACTTGTATCTTGACTTCAGCAGACACACTGGCTATGGCGATGCCCAAGAAAGTAAGAAGAAAAGTGGACCACAAGGGTCCCCATGCTGCTAGGGTCGACTGCTTAGGATCTTCAGGGCAGACTGGGGATGGAGGGTCGCAGGGACTCACACCTGCCCAACCTTCCAGTTGGGCCTCGAAATTCCACCCACGCTCCTGCTCAGAGCAGAAACCAGGGACAACCCAAACTTCGTCACATTCTTTGACGACGTCTTACTGACCACGAGGCTGCATTATTTCTATCTGAGCTAGTGCACTGGTTCCCAACCACCCCTGGTGCAAAAAGATGGCAAGAGCTCCATTCCAACTACCAGAAGGAAAATGGAGTTTTAAGCTACAAGTGCAGATTTCAGTGCTTTGGAGAACAGCAAGCATGCAAGTCAACGTTAAGGAATTATTTTTACTACAGCAACTATTCTCCTGAGACTTGTTCTTCCTGTATTTAACCTTTCATTTTTGGGGTTGGAAAGAAACACACATTAAAACCCCAGCCTCATACGCTGAGGAAATTCACAGCTAACCCGGGCACCACAACCCTCTAGACACAGCACAACTATCTTCCTGTAACTGAGGATTCTGATTTGTAACTGAAGCAGCTTGTACTCCCTCTGGTTGAACGCGTGTACTCCAAGAACCACACCACGCGATGACGGTACAGTGAGCGCTGTGTGCGGTCTCAGTGGAAAAGGAGTTGCACCCAGCAGCTGATTGGTCACCATGTGTTGGGGTTTAACCCTGATCGTAGGAATCACTCCCACAGTGAACAGTTAGTGCCTCCTGGCCTCCTTGCCCTTCATGAACAAAATCACGAAGACATTCTCACCACACACGAAGCTCTCTGACGGCACAGAGAAGATGCTCTGGCCCTTGAGTGACTCTGGGTGGGCACAGGTGGCTGTCACGAAGGCCTGCAGCATCCTGCCCAGTAACCACGGGGGCAGCCACTTCAGCTGGCAGTCGCACAGGAAGCTGTCACTGCTGATACGGCTGAAAGAAAAACACAAGGGACGTTTGAGGTGTGACTGGACAAAAAAGGAATATTCTCTCAGAATACAGAACGATCGATCATCTCCCATCATCTTCTGTCGTTCAATGCTGCAAGATGTAATGGGAAGTGGTTTTTCTTACAGTTCCTCTCCAATGACGCAGAGCAGTACATATCACCTACCTGGACATTTTGGTAAAATGCAGCTTTTGGCTCAGTCGGTCAGGGGTGGAACCCAAGATTCTGTGTCACTAATAAGCTCCCAGGTCATGCTGACACCACTGGAGTTGACACATGTTCTAAGACACACACTGCTCCTATTGGACCGCTGGCTAACTTCTTGGGCCTCTGACCATCCAACAGAGAGGAGTGGCACTGTCCCGTCTCTGCTTGTTCCCACTCTCCTGGTACGCCACCAGGAGCTTCCAAATTCAATCTGAGACTTTGATCTAAATTCCGAAACAAGTCCTGAGAAAGGCTCTATTTCTCTAGGACTGTTATTTTTTTATTTGGCAAAGCTGCATGTGTTCTCCCAAGTGTAAGCCTGGCCAAGGCGCTTCGCTCTTGTTTGTGTATTTATCTCCACACCAGCTACTCAGGAGACCAGATCTCGGCCCCACTCCCTAAATAGCACTCGTTAGTTAATTGCCAATGCCCAGGGAGCATGAGAACGCACAACTTTGGTTTTGTGAGGCTCCAACCCAAACAGAGAATATTTTCTTTTTCATTTCTCAGCAACTGAGGATCAGCTTTTTAAACAGAAATCGGAATTGCCATCTCAGTGGACATTCCTTCCTGTGGAGTCACTTGAAGATAAGTCAACCAAGGAGTCTAGCTGCCCTGTTCCTGGAGGACCGCAAGGCCGTGATGTAAAGAGTGGAGGCCAGCCCACAGCACGGATGAAGACGGGGCTTCCCCTAAAAAAATCTGTCTCCAGTACCTGGGGACAGAAAGGGGTGCGAGTGTGCTTAGGAATTCCAGTGTCACATGGGCCAGTATTATGGCAATAGCCTCCTTCTCCACCCACCATTTTCCTAACTTGTCAAAAAAACAAGCAAATGGGCCGCTTTTTCATTTTCTTCTATTTCACACTGGCCTTCTAATGAGCAGAGAAGCTATAAACCTAGTGAACAGCAAGTTAGAATGAAATTGAAGCCTGAGAACCCAAGGCTAAGTAAAGTAAGTAAAATTTCTTCCCTCCTGGCCCTCATCAGTCCCAGATTAGTTAGGCATCTTAACTTATTAAAATCATTTTGGGAAGTGCTTTTTCAAAGACTGAAATAATTGATCTCAAAGCCATTGTAACTGGGATGCTTGCCCATGTTAGACCTTAGAATCAGCATTAGATTGTGTACTTTTATTTGATGGTCAGTTCGCTCTGTGCTTAGAGTTATCTGGAACGCTGTTCTATCACATAGTTATTGTAGGGGCAGCGGGGCTCTCACAGCTGACCACAGGGACATGGCTGATTCCTGCTCAGCCTCTGGGAGCTTCGCAGCATGGGAAGGCTGCCGCCTGGCACTGGAAAACTCATCAGCCTAGGTGAGGAGCGGACAGGACTCTCCTCCTGCCAGAAGCACCTCCAGCTCCCCATCCTGGAGGCCCCTTTCTGTGTAGTCACCAGGAAAGCCTGGAGCTACTGCACATGAGTCTAGAGGAAGATACTGGGCCTTCACTGTGAGACTTGAGGCACTTACACGGGGGACAGGGACATATTGCACTGGAGCCATAGGAACAAATTGGGGGGAAAAACTGACATTTGTCCTTGATCAGAAACATATGTGGAAAGGGTTAAGACTCCTGCCACACACTTAGTGTATTTGTTAGGCCTAGGTCCCCTGAGGATTTCCTTCTTCCTCCACGATGAAACTCATCTCAAACTGGAGTCCAGACCTCACAAGCTAGAGGGCACTCAGGGTAGAAAGAAAGCTTCCTGAAGAGTTAGGCCCAACAGGTCAGATGGGGAGGAAATGGAGCCAGACAACGAGGACACTGGCCCCTGAGCTCCCCTGCACACACACGTACATGCACACACATGCACACGCACGCGTGCAAGCACGCACACACACGTGACTGTAAAGACAAAGGCTAGGCCAAGAGGCTGGGGAAGGCGATCTCCAGCAACCCCAGCGCTCTGCAAACTCCCACCACTTCCTCCACCAGCTGAACGCGCAGCCCTGTCAACTGCTAACAGGCACGGCCTCCACGGCTCCTGTCTCCAGCCATCCTGACACTGCTGGCTTACATCATGCATTTTCATGATTCCAACTCAAAGTGTGTTTCTAATCATCGCGGGTGGAAATTTACCCAGACGATGACTAAATGCACAGTACAACCTGCCTAGATCCGATGAGGGAAGAAAATGGCCAAGGAGAATTAACCGTTTCCCCCATCAGAGGGCTGAGCCCAGGGCCAGCCACAGCTGGGTACAGGCAGCGACTGACGGGAAACCCAGGCAGAGGGCCACGCGGGGCCTCCAGAAACTCACAGGAGCGTCTGGTGTCCAAACACAAGGAAGGCTCCCGTGAATCCCAGCTAGAAAACTGCCTCAGGAATTTGTAGGAGACCAAAAGGAAACTCCTCTCCCTGTCCTTCCCTCTTTCTCTCAAAATATCCCCTCCCCATTTAATCAGATCTTTTTTACTTCCAACATTATATTTGAAAAGTTTCAAAACGGAAACGTTGAAAGAAATGCACTGTGAACACACACTCACCACTTACAATACTTGCTTTGCTTTGTGTGCTTATCACATATCTCCCCGTGTACCCAACCTTCTATGAGCGCCCGTTCTAAGGTCATGACCCTTCTGAAAAAGAGCATCTACCTGACAGACTTGAATGTCCCAGCAAACTACAGGTCTCAGGTGAGAGGAGGTAAGCCCATACCGGGTCCCCTCTCCTCCCCTCACTTACCCTGGAGTGTCACCAGGGGCCTGCTTCCGGCTTTGGTTTCCAACCATGGGGGCTGCACCTCCATATTTCCCCATGCCACCCCCTGCCCCAGGATCTAGGGTTCACCGGGAGTGGCCTCAGGAGCAAGGATGAGGTCAGGGTGCAAAGATGGCCGGCCATCCTTTGGCATCTGCCACTTTGTAAACACTTGTAAGAACCAAAAGGTATACCTTTAGGGATCTAATATTGTGGTAGGACTTGACTCCAGAATCAGATTACGTGTAAGAAGAAGAAAGGAAACTTGGGTATTGCTACCTGAATACCTACACTAGGTCCTCTGCCTCAGACGAGGACACGGGTAAACTCTTCTAACCCTCTTCATTTACCCAAGGGCCCACGGTGACAGTCTGCAGTGGCACCACCACCGCCATGAACTGTGAAGGGGGCCTTGGAGACAGATGCGGGCTGGGCACCACCTCAGTACCCCACAATTACGTGTGCCCATCCCACAGGTACCTCTGCCCTGCTCACAGCCCACCAAGTTCTTTAAAGAAGCCCCTCTCAATATAGGCCCTTCATTTCAAGCAAACCCAGAAGATGAAAACTTGTCCTTGGCATAATTAAAGGGATGGTTCTCTACATCATAGAGAGATTATTTCCCATCATGCAGAACAGTAGTCAGTAAACTACAGCCCGCAGGCCCATGGCCCGTTTTTGTCAATGACCGTTTACTGGCACACAGCCACACACGTCCGTTTATGGATTATTTGTGGCTGCTTCCTGCTACAACAACAGAGTTGAGTTGCCATGACAGAGACCCTATGGCGCACAAAGTTGAAAATATTTATAATGTGGCCCTTTAAGAAAAAGTGTGCTTACCCCTGATTCATAATAAGCCCCCACAGGGCAGTTTTTTCAAAAAGACAATTTAACTTACAACTATAAACGACCACAAGTATTACATAAAACAAGGCATAATGCAAGTAAGATGCTTCTTACTCTGAAATTTTCTATTCGTGTAAACTGGGGCCCTGAATCCCAGGTACTTACAGCTCTTTGAGATGCTTCATCTTCACAAAGGCATCGAATTGCACAGATCTGATAGCGTTCTCTCCAAGGTTCCTGCAAAAGAACACTCTTTACGTACGCAGAGCAGGCAGGTACCCTTGCAGTCAGCCCGTGTGTGAGCTGAGAGGCTCAGGGACTTTTCAGGACAGCCCGGGTCTTACCCAGGGAACCCCAAGTACTAGGCAGACCCCCGAATGCCACTGTAAAGGGCTACTGTTTCACATGTGCTGACACAAGCACATGGGGTGACTCTGGAACCAAGCCAGCCTGAAGGGCAGCATCAAAGCTAGGTTAAGGCCGGTTTAGCAAGTCAACATGCAAACCTTTCCCCACAGAATTCAAGTCAAACTTGACTCAAGGACAAGATAAGGGAAGAGTCAAGTACGAGAGGCATCCGCCTCGGATGCTGACAACACAAACAGCTCAGTGCTGGTTCCCTCCTTCTCCATCCAGGCTCTGAGCGACCATAGCAGGAGAAAACCTCCCAGCGAAGCCCAACAAATTTAAGCTGCTTGAGAGGAGGGACTAGTCTGGCCCAAAATAACACACAGAGGCCAGTGCCATGGTGAGGCCGGGTGGGTGGCAGGGCTTTACCCAAACACCAACTGCACTACTTGGGAGCTCACCCACTGGCCATATGTTCTGTAACTGTTCCTGGCATAGGCGAAATAAAGGCCAAAGTTGAAGCTGCCTTATAATGAGAAGGAAGCAGCTGGCGTTTCCAAATCGCCTGTTTCTCGGTTTACGAAGATGTGATTAAATTGCTAGCAGACTTCCCCGCAGCCGCGTTGGGCAGGCCTGGGCTCAGGGAAGGTCTGAGAAGGTACTCACAGGTGCTCCAGGCCTTCCAGCCCTGAGAACGCTCTTTTAGCCACAGACTTGATCTTGTTTCCAAATAGAGTCCTGCAGGTTCCCAACATCCAAAAAACGGGAGTGGGGGTTGGGGAGGGCGGGGAGAGACAGGGAGGGTTGGGAGAAAGAGAACACACAATTAGGGGAGTGCTATCTGATAAGTCTGTCCAGTGAGAGGCAGGTGGAAATCTGACCTGCGCTGAGCTTACGGGTCTGAAGTATGCAGGCCTTACCCTTTCTGAAATGAAATACTTTTATCTTTATTAGAATTTAACAGTGATGACAGGTTGGAATTGCAGGCACTGTCTCGCCTAAAAAAGGCCCCTTGCGATGTTAAGTGGAAATCACCTTGTCCAGCCCTGGCTGTCTCTCTCCAAGGACCACCCAAGGTGGGGGGTGGGGTTGACATTTAGCCATGGCCTCGGAGGAGGGGGAACGAACACTGTGTCAGCGCAAGGAAGCCGACTTAGTGGAGGTGATGGAAATTCCAGAACCAAAAACTACCCCCCACTTCTGGAAACTGTATTCTGGGCATAAAAGTTCAAAGGTGGCAAGCAGAGGGCAGGGCCACGGGGGGCCACGGAGATGGCTCCCTGGCTCTTACACCTGAGGCAGCTCCAGAGGGGACTGCAACCCCCACCCACGGGAAGACCCCTATGGCCTGCAGGCCGCAGTGCTTCGGCCTTTCGCAAGAACCCCGGTTGTCTTTCGATGATGCCAGGCGTCCAGGCTCATGAATCCCAGACACACACGTTCTCAAACCTCCTAGATTAGCTACTGCCTGTACCCCTGGGCCGTCTACCCATGAAGGTCCTGCTTTAGGCAATTTTAATGCAATCTGAGCAGTAACTGGATTTTCCTTAGGAACCCAAATCGGCCCCACCCTCACCCCATCACCCCGCAATACACAAGAAAGCAGTGCTTCTTCCTCTGGGCTGTGTGAGCCAGAGCAACGTTTGTTTCTGGACCAGGTGGGGGCGAAGAGTGGCATGTAAACCATGATGGACATTGGGAATGAAAGGAATCTCAGTTTTCCCTCCTCATCAGGTACTCTGAGGAGTGGCCGTCGGGTGCTGCCTCCAACTCCCATGAGCACAGGACACCTCAAACGAGCACCCAGAGAAAATCCTGTCAGTCAGCTCTGGGGGCTCCGGCGCCCACCAGGGTTCTCTGCAGGGCTTGTTCCAAACGTGGACTGCTGAGATTCCTGGGGAATCTCAGAATGGCCACATCTGGGACAGGGACTCCTAGGCAACAGGTGCAGGACGTTACGGCAGAAGCCTTTGGAGAAAGCCAGTCTGGTCCAGCCCCTAAGAGCAAGGATGGGGAGCGGGGAGGACTCCTCATCTGAGAATCAAGAGAAAGATTTCAAGTAATGGCCAGCTCTACCTTCAGACCTACATTAAGATTAGGGCCCATGAGAACAAAACAGTGAGCACCAGACCCTCCTCCCTGCTGAAGGGAAATGTGAGCTTTGGAGAATTTCAACGATGGCAAAGCCCAGCTTAAATGTTAGCTGCAAAGGGCCCCTGGGCGACTCCACAAATTCCCAGCTTCAGGAAGACGGGTCCAATGTGGACCTGACCTAGTCAACACCAGGAGCCGCTCTCTCAACTTGCTCCTCAGGTACACCAGGCCCGCATGGCCACTTCTGGGGCAACCACACCAAAAGGCCTCCCGATGCCCCCACTTCATCAGGAACAGGCTCCTCCTCTCGGGTCCTCCAATGCAGCCGCCCCCACCAGTAGCTCTGAGTTGAGCCTCCAGACAAAGCCAGCTCTGTTTCCTGCCTCAGGAGGCTGAAGGGGCACAGAGGCCAGAGACCCCTTGCCTTCTCTTTCTCTTGTAGGCAGTCTGCATGGATGTGAAAACAATCTCATCCTGAATGGGTTTCCACAGCCTCTCTCAATCTGAAGCTTTTATTTGAAAACAAATAAACCAGACACACAGACACCATGCTAGCTTAGGCTCCCCAACCACAGAACGGGCTGAACAAATAACAGCACATGGGGCACTGAGACTCAGAGCTTCCAGAATGCTGCCAACTTCTCACTCACTCAGCTCCCCAGGCTGGGCCCCGCGTCCTCTAGGTCCTAGTAAAACGTATCCAACTGTGGAGCGCGATCTCCCGTGAACTAGATCTAGCAAAAAGCTATGCTTTATTTCATCCATTAAATATTAATCACACTGACCCCTTTTACAAGGAGAGCAGACTGTTATTTCTAATGGTGACAATAGCAATAAAACAGATTCTCAAATTCTCAATTACGTGGGGCCTCGTCACCATGTTTGTGATTAAAATCGGTCCTTATATTCCCGCAGCAGACATCTAGGACCGGGACTGGAGGCTGGGGGACGGAGACAGTTCCAATAAAAGGCTGCTGTGCAGAGAAAGAAGAGCTGAACTGCTGGCTAGAAGGGTGCTCACTCTGTCCCACAGGGGCAACTGAGACTTGTCCCTATCTGATCCACGGCTCCCCGAGAAGGGACAGCTGGCCTGATCTTGCCACACCACCCACTCGGAGCAAATCCTCTCATGAATCCCCCGGCCAGCCCAGCCAAAGGCTCCCAAAGGTCTCTGGGATCTTGCTGAAGCCATCCTGCAGACCTGGGGAGTGCTCATCTGACTGGGAGTAGCCCCCCCACACCTGCCCACAGTGAGTATCACTGAGACTGGTGGGGCAGTCATTCCCTGCTCGGGGCAGCACTCACCTGGGCCCACTCCACGCCACAGAAAGCCAGAGGCTTGGCCCCATAATCCAATTTTGCCTATGCCCCCATTCACCCATGCCCCTCCCCTGTGCCATTCAACCCCTCTTTCCGAGGAATGTCATGGAGAGAGCTGGAAGGGGGGAGGGAGAACGTGCGTCACGCACTGTACATTAGAGACTAAATCTCCTCTCTGCCCCTAGTCTGTGCTCCAGAAATTCTCTCTTCCCTCCTCACATGCGATGACATCCTGCAGGCCCCCAGCAGAGGCCCAAAAATATTCAGGAAGGGGGTCGTGGTGGGTGAGTATAATAATCACAGGCAAACTAGGGAGAAAGGCACTCGCAAGAGTCAGGAACATTCTGGCCTTGCCAGGAAGCTGCAGTTTGAAGATACTTGTGTCAGAACCACAAAATTAAGGGCAGGGCAACACCAATCCAATCTTCATAGTGGAAGCCTTTTACCGCTCTGCCTCTTACTCATTCCTTTCTTAGAAAATATTTAAGGTCTGGCTTCTTGAATGGCAGGAAGGACCCTGGGTTCTGAGTAACTGAGTGAAGGCCAGAGAATTCCTCCCCTCCTGTTCTAAGGGATCCCTGAACACCACCCCTCGAGTGCTTCAAAGGCACGCCCGTACCAGGTCACGGGGACTCAGCACTGATGGCAGCACCACGTGATAAATGTTCCTGTGACACGACAGCTTCAGAGGGGCAACCCTTCCCTATGCTAATACGCTCCCCACTTCTAATGAATCCCAACAGACTTGCCACCAGGCCACTCAGATGAGGCAATGTGGTGTCATGGCCTCGTCTCCCGGCCACGACCATGCCAAGGAGTCCCCAGGAAGTGCTCTGAGGAGACTGAGTGTGGGGAAGAGCCCCTTCCTTCCTTCCATCCTTCCTTCCTTCCTTCCTCCCTCCCTCCCTCCCTCCCTCCCTCCCCACTCTACAATGTTTACTCAACACCTTCCATATGCCACGAACCAGAACTGTGCACCAGGATCACAGGAAAGCATTTGCTTTTCTTTCTCCCTTTTAACGTGGAAGATTTCACACGTTCACAGGCCGACGGAAGAATGTCATGAGCCCCACGTGCCCGTCACACAGCTGCAATCACCACTCAGTGGTGCCCGTCAACCCACTTCCCATTCCCCAGCCCAGCAGATGACTGGGAAGCAAACCATAGGCATCACACCCTTTTTTTTAATCCAAGAAGATCTTGGCATCTTGGCAACATAACCACCGTACCATCACACCTAATAACTGACTGCATACATTTCATCATCTGAAGGAATTATTCTTATTGTTCCAATTTCACCCAATTATGTGCATCTCTCCATTTTTTTGAAACAGGTACAAAGCCTCCAGCCCCAAGATTCTGATCAGTGGAGGGGGCCAAGGGGGAGGGGGAAGCAGGGACAGTGGTGGCTGGAGACTGTATATTAACAAGCTCTCATGAGTCTCAGCAGCAGGTCAGCAGGAAGCCACTGCTTTTGGGGTGCCCGTTCGCACAGCACAGCACAAACGAGGAATGCAGGGGCTTGTGCTAATTTCTTGGGTCTTTAGAAGGAATTGCCCCAGGCTAAGCATGAGCATGGTTTATGCAAAACCAAAAGCCCTGGCACTTCGCCAGGGCCAGCCATCCCTCACAGGGGGAGGAAGAGCCTCCTGGAAGCCATGACACCCAAGAGCGACTCCAGGTTCCACTGGAGGGACATGCCCTGCAAAGGACTCGGGGGCACCATCCACTGTCCCCACCACTCCATCCATTAGTCATGGCTGAGGAATTGCCGTGCAGAGTGTGCTGAAAGGCTGCCCAGGGCCCCCACACCCCAGCAGCCCAATGCCCAGTTCAAGGCTCCTCGGGGCAGGGTAGGCCTCTGACCTAGCTAAAGGGACCAGGAGGTGAGGGAGGAGGGAGCATGTTTTCAGGGAAGCAGAGGAAAGACTGACAGGCGTCGCCTTGACGGACACGCCACCAGAATACAGCATGCTCGAGAACAGACGATCCTCAGAAAGCCCAAAGAGCTGCTTCTTACTCAGAACTCTCAGAGTATAAAACGTGTGAAGAACCTTTGCAACACAAATCAAAAACATTAACTGTACAGAAAGACTCTCCCCACCACAGGCTTTCCTACGCCTCATGCTGCACTGCTGCTTTCAAAATATTTACTTTACCCTCTCCGCGGCTTGCTGTCAGGGACAGGCTCGGGGAGATGGAGCCCTGGTGACTGCCATCTCTGTCTGGTCTCCTTCAAACCCTCCCTCTGAGAGACTGCTGAGCAGTAATAATTGCTCCAATCCCCATTCCTGTATGTTCCTTGGTTGGCATCTGCACAAAGTACTGGTGAGACGCAGAGAGAAAGAGGGTGGGGCAAGGGACATACAACCCAGGCTCTGGGGCCACACAGGCAATTTCTGACCCTGCCGCCTACCAGACGTGTGGTCGTGGGCATAATCCCTCCAGCTCTGCTTCCTCCACTGCAATGAGGCTGCGTAGTGGAGCCTGCCCTCCCAGACTGTCAGAGACGACACACATGAGCACGTGCGCGCACCTCAGACAGTAACTGTCAAGTTCTGGGAGCTTTAGAAAAACAAAACAAAAACACCAGACGCCTTGAATGAAAAATAGCTACTATATTACCCTTGGTAAACGATTGTTTCTGTTTAAATTATGATCAACAACAAAAATACTGACCAAAAACTCAAAACCTTCAAGAGTTACTCGGCTTTAGACATTTCACACAATTTCTAGAAATTGAGTAAGACTCCTTGGTGCAAAGAACAACAAAAAAATTGTCTGTTTGCATGTCGGTCATGAACTAAGTGGGAGAAGATCCGACAGGCCTCCAGACACCCGGTCTTCAGCCCTAAAGAATCCAACGTCCAGGGCCGTGGTCACACCACTGACCAGCGGGTGGCTGGGTGTCTCTCCTGCTCTCTGATCCAGATTTTTCTTCCCAAATAAAAGACGATAAAACATGCTCCCCAGAACTTCAAATGTGAGATACTTACAGCTTGCTGAGGTTGTCAAGCCCCGAGAAAGCGCCACTGGTGTCTTCTATTGTGCCCGAAATCTCGTTGTGGTCCAGATCCCTGGGGAGAAGACAGACAGAAAGCTCACCGTCCAGCATGAGTTCTCAACTCATTCTTCAACATGAATTGGGGGGACAGACGGACACATGTCTGCCACCGTAAAGCTCAAACATCTAGGTGTCCAGCTGTGACGTACGATCACAGAAGCGTGCCCACTGAGCCACAGGGAGCTCAGGGCTGCACACGCTGCAGTGCGGCCTGGTTTCCTCAGCCTGCGCACAAAGCTGACACATGCTACGAGCAAGCAGCTAGCCCAGCTCCACCTTGCTGTTCCTGTCGGCCAAGACTGAGCCCCAGGGGATGGAGAGTGTGCAAACAGCACATGGGAAAGCCTTGTTTGTATTCTACTCCTAAAGAGTGGACATCTGGCCACTGGCACTGAGAATTAGCCAGAAAGTTCCACAGGCTCCCATCTGCTCTCACATCAACTAGAGTCCCATTCCTGGACTTGACCAAGAACCTGCAAAGGGCACGTGGAGAAAAAGGATGGTGAAGAAAGAGGCTCCACCATGGGGCCTTCCCAGGGGCCAGTTCCATGCTGGTAAGTGGGTTTGGAGCCTGGAGCCCCCACCTTTTCACAGGGCCTGCACAGGCCCTGAATCTGAGCCAGGAACCACATGTGGGTGCCGAGTCAGACTTGTGACCCATTTGCCAGAATGAGAGGATAAGGCCAGCACTTCAGCCAAGTCTCCTCAACAATGCAAATCACAAGCCAGTGGCTCAGCTTCCTCCCTCAGCTTCTAAGGGCAGGTCCCACCTGGGACCAGGCCCCCATTCTGCCACGGTCAGCCCTCCCCTAGGTTCTCGGTTCCTACACTTTCCTCTCCGAGCCCTTGCAGACATGGGCCAGGAGCATACAGGGACGCTGCACTGGCTCCCATGAGAGCCGTCAGAAGGAATCGACGCTGCCAGGAAGCAGGCAGGGAGTTCTGACCGCCAAGTGAAATGCTTGCTCTGACCTTTATTTTACAGCAGGAAGCTCAAAGGGCCCAGACTCTGCTGCTGGAAGGGACTTCTTTCAACGGGTTCCTCCCTATTATCTTCATAGTGAAAACTTATTATCTTCATAGTGAAAAACTGGGGACTCAGGGCTGTGGCTTTGTGTGCCTGTCTCCCTGCTCCCAGCCCTGGCTGCCGAGCTTTTCTCTTCTTTCTGGCCTGCTCAGCCTGAATGTTCCCAGCTTTGTTATTTCGGCCTTGCAAGGGCTGGAAGGCTGACCTCAGCTTGAATAGCCTGCGTCCGGCTCTTTCACACTCCCCAACAATAGCTGGGGATCAAAGCCTCCCCTGCCCTCTCCACCAGGTGCAAGTGCGAAGGCCTCTCCAGTACGGGGACAGGCCCAGTCTCTGCAGAGGAGCACCCCTGGAAAGGAGGCCGCAGAACCCCGCCACTGCTGAAAACCAAACGCTTCTCTTTGGAGACTTTATTCCAATAGTTGCCTAGAAGTTCTCTGAAGCCAACAAATGAAAAATTTTAAGTCCCCAAAAGCATCCTGCAGCAATTTCTGGCAACTCCAGCTAATTAGGAACTTAAAGGAAAATGACATTATTGACTCCATTTTGTTCATTCTGTTAAATGACCCCTACTGAGGCTCAAGGAAAAACACAGGGTTCTCTAACCACCTGTCTTAAAAAAGGGGCATCGTGGACACGGTATGCTGAAGACGTGTAAATGGTACCCCACGAGACGAGCTCAGCATTCCCTTCTGTTGGACGGAAACTATTTGGGGCTTAAAAATGAAAGTTGCAGAGAGAAGACTGAAGCCTGGAAAGGCCGAGCCCACGGCTGCCGTCCTGGGGGCCGCTCCAGCACTCGCCGGGCAGCTTTCCCCAACAACAGGGCCCAGCGTCCTGCAAGCGTTTGACAACAAGTTGTTTTGAGTCATCGTCACTCTACAGGCACCATCCTGGGGGAGTGAGGGACATTTTTCTGCTCAACCAGTTCTTTTTCAGTTGATTATATGAAAGTTTGAGACCCTGCACACATAACAGTCAGCCTTGGATCCAATTTTGACTCACAGCCAATGAGAAGGGACTTCAGCAATTCAACAAAGCAGCTGGTTTGCTCCCTCCCCCCTCTTAGCCGGGGACCCCTTCATTCTGTCAACGCCGCAGTGACAGACATACAGGACACGCAGGTTTCTGAGTCCCCTGAAGGCGCCTTCTGCGATGTGGCTGATGGAATTGTGGCTGAGGCGCAGAATGCTCAAGCTGCTCAGGTCGGCCAGGCTCTCCTCGTCCAGCCGGCTGAGGTTGTTGAAGGACAGAATCCTGAGGAAGGGGCGGAGGAAGCAAATGTCACCATCGGGTCACAAGGGACTGCCCTCCCGTTCCCTCCTGAACAGCAAGGCACGCTCAGCCAGGTCTCAGGGGGAAGGGACACACCCACAAAACCCCAAGGCAACAGTGGTCGGGCGGCTCGTCACCCATCAGGTCCCAACGCCCAGTTTGACTCTGGAATGTTCCTGGAGGTCACGGAGACCAGGAGGTGTGAGAACCTGGGAGGACTGCACAAGGCCACACAGCTCAAGAACTCTCCCAGCTCCAGCCCTTCATGCCGGGGCTTGTGGCCAGTTCTGATCCTGGTGATGGAGGGCTTCTCACGGCCATGGCCTGCAACTCCGGACAGGACCCCAGCGGGTGCGCAGAGAGCAGGGCTGCCCAGTTAGACTCCTGATGTTGGCCAGCAGGGACACCACTAGCCACCACCTGGAAGCCTTCCTCACAGAACTTCATGCCTCACCTGGGCAGTGCCCACCTGAGAAGTCTCCCATCCAGACTTGCCCCCATCCAAGACAGTCTCTAAGCATGACCCCCCACACTGCACGCAGGGCAGGGAATGTGCCCCCAAATCATACACCTTCCCTGAGCGTCAGTATCAAACCTTCCTCTTCCCAGCATGCCTCCTACCCCTGACACGGCCCTGGGCTGCTTACTTGGCATGTCAGTCATCTATCACTGAAAAATGGGAAATTTGGTCTGGGGTAGGAATATGGAAAATAAATTTGGAGAAGATTAATGAGTTTTTAAAGGCAGCAGGGAGTAACGTTCGTTCCCTCCTGGAGAAATAAGTCATGGTGTCTGTCAGTCGCAAAGACCTGGCAGCGGATCAAAATTACATCCTCACCTGCAATTAAAGAATTTAGCTTAAAGGAGGGGCGGGAAACATGCTGGAAAGCAGTCCTAAGCCTGGCTCCGAGGTTGCCTAGATGTCGGGCAAACTGCTAGGCTGCCGAGGGCACACTCTGTGACCTTCTCTGCCCATATAGAGGGCAGAGGACAGCTCCGCAGTGCCCCCTCGCTGGGAGGGGCCCAGGAAGCATGCCTTTCACCACCGCCACCTCAACAGCAGGGGCACGCACCTCTGCAGTGATTCAGAGGACCACCCCTCACCTTAGCAGTTGGACTGGCTTGGGTTTGGGACTTACAAGACCCCTCCTGCTTCCCCGCAGCTCCCAGGCCTGGACAACAGAAAACCACGGGTCTTGGCAGTTCCCTAGTGGGTCACAGTCCGGGCAAAGCAAAGAGCTACCACGTGAGAATATTGTGCAACTGCTCTGCCCTGAAGGGTCCGGAAACTAAACGCAAAAGGTTAACACTAACATGTATACAGTCACAAAATCCAAGGAAAGTGAGCAAAAGGAAAGAGGTAGGCCTATTGATTTGTGCTTTAGGGAATGATGGATTCCCAGAAATATAAACTCCAATCAGTGTGGGGTATACAGGGGGAGGAGAGGCGCAAGGGGGAACACACGGAAGCAGATAAAACACCAGCTGCAAGTCTCAACATTAACCTGAAACACCCCCTAAGTTTGCCTGGTGAGGCCAAGAGAGAAAGAGACACCGGACAGACAGAAGCCTGGCACTCAGAACAACTGTTCGCTTCCGTGGGTGAATCTCTTCCTACAGGCAAGCCTAGAAAAAAGAAAACCCATCCAAACCCGAGAGAGAGAGAGAGAGAGAGAGAGAGAGAGGGAGAGAGGGAGAGAGGGAGAGAGGGAGAGAGGGAGAGAGGGAGAGAGGGAGAGAGGGAGAGAGGGAGAGAGGGAGAGAGGGAGAGAGGGAGAGAGGGAGAGAGGGAGAGAGGGAGAGAGAGAGAGAGAGAGAGAGAGAGAGAGAGAGAGAAAAGAAACATAATGGACTAAAGTAGAATTAAGAAACCTTGAACATATTAAACTGAAATAACATACACACTGAGAATACACTTGTTTCCTCCAAACAACCGATCTTGTAGACATGGGACAGAAACACGGGGACGTGGGGATGTCCATCGAGTCCCTGGCTGCTATCATTACCATCCCCCAGTAACGTGCAGACAGCCCAAGCCAGCCCCTCCCAGAGAGTCTGTCCTCCCTTCTTAGCCACCTTGGGCGCCAGCTTAGATCCCAGCCCCAGCCTGGGAGCCCCATCTGGGAGTCTCCTGAAGGAATGAGGGAGCTGTCCATCCTTAAGTGAACTGTAATCACACAGTCACCTCAGCAGAGGAGCCTCCCCGCAGACCAGGGAATGCTAAGGGGGAGGGAAGGAGCAAGTGCCAGGGCCATGGGTCTCAGGCAGGGACGCAGACACTGCCAGGCACGTACCGTGTTTCCCCGAAAATAAGACCGAGTCTTATATTAATTTTTGCTCCGAAAGACACATTAGGGTTTATGGTCAGGGGATGTCATCCTAAAAAACCAGGCTAGGGCTTATTTTCCGGTTAGGTTGTATTTTGGGGGAAACACGGTCAATTCTCCCAGTGTCAGGGTTTTGGGTTGTCATCAGCTCTCAGGTTCACTGCCCTTTCTATGCTTGAGCCCAAATGACCCTTCACTAAAGAAGTCTGTGTTACTCATTGTAGCCATTGGTGTACAACAGCTCTCAAAGCTGCAAGGGGAACACTTCTGTGGCTGCCCTCCCTCCGCAGGCCGGCTGAGCAGAGCAGAGCACAGCACTCCAAGCAGGGCCTTTCACCCGCCCAGGGAGGCCTCGGGGCCTAAGGCTCTGCAGGGTCCTAGGGCTGCCCCTGGAGCCCTCGCTGACCTGGAATCGGGGATGCAGAGGGGATTAGGCAGGAGTCATGGTGAGATCACTGAGGGGCTAGGCTTCGGGGTCCTGCTCTGCGCCTGGTCACTGTCTTCCCTCAAACAGGCCACTGCAGGGCTCTGAGCCCCTCCCCACCTGAGCCACCCAACATCCACTTTAAGATGTGCCCGGCCTAGGGCTTCCTGGGCACTGGAGTGTCACCCACAGGCAGGGTCTCTAAATGGCACCCAGCAAAGCCAGGGGTCACTCACAACTCATGCAGCTTCTGGCAGAAGCTCCAGCCATGACGGCTGATACGGGAGATGGAGTTGTTGCTGAGGTGGAGCTGGTGCAGGGCCGTGAGGCCGTAGAGCGAGCCGCTGTTCACTTCCACCAGGCTGTTGTACTCCAGATGCCTGCAATGACAAGCACACGCAGGATGACGATGGCACGTCCCCAAGCCACTCCTTCATCCACTGCACACACAGCAAGTGAGCAGCCACTGGGGAGCAGACACTGGTGAGAACCAAGGGTGTAACAACATTGCATAAGGGAACCGTGGAGGGTGCGTGGGTGGGAGCAGGGAGACAGGCAAACCAAACAGATGGACAGAGTTCAGAGGGCAAAGGGAAGCTTCCCAGAAGCGACATTTGTGGCTGAGCACAGGTAAACCAGGCACACAGATGGGCAGAGGAGTTCCAAGCAAAGGGCAGAGTCCATGAAAGGAAGAGAAAGAAGAGAGAAAAGAAGGTAGTTTTCATTATCATCCCCACTTTATAGATGAGGAAACTGAGGCTGGGAGAAGCTAGGTAACTTGTCTAAGATTCCACAGATTGGCAATGTAATGAGGGACCAGAATCCAAATCCAGGTTTGGCTAACCAAGTGTGGATGCTGGGACCACCGCGCCAAGAGACGCAGCTTAGGCTCTAGGGTCAGGGTACTGGGATTTAAATCCCAATTTTGCCACTTTGTGAGTTGAATGAGCCTGAACATCTAGAAAATGGAGACATCCAAGGGTATCTTCTTCATAGGGCTGTTATAAGAAGGAAATAAGAAAATGCATGTCAAATCTCAGCACCGTGCTGTGAACCACAGCTCCCACCAAGTTTACTGGTTAAGGGCACTGTCACCCCCTCTCAACACTGCACATCCTGGCCAAGGATGGCTCCGCCCCACACAACTGACCACTTCAATACAAGTTACTCTTTCAAATGTCACCTGTGTTCAGCATGGCTGCTTTGGGCAACATGTGTTTCTTACTGTTACCCACATCACTTTCTGCCTCTGCTCAAAAAGTAAGCACTAAATGTATCAATAACCTCGAAGGCAACTCATCGGCCCCAATTTGTGTGAATTTGTTCAACATAAAAACCATATGGTATGTGCTAACTCCATTTATTTTCTGAGAATTCTCTTTTAATCTCAGTCCACCCAGCACACGACCACCTAGATTTCAAAGTCCAAAATGACAGTTTTAAGGCCGTCAAGTAAAAGTGTTCTTGAATATGTAAAAACAGAGGCACAGCCAACCAAAAGTGGACAAGGAAGAGAGTGGAAAGCAAAACCAGAGGCTAACGCCCTCTCTGCACAGGGAGTGAGAGAGAGACTGGGGTGGGGGGGCGTGGATCGGTGAAACACAGAATAGAGGTGATGGAATGGACGTACAACTTTTGTTTTCTGTTTCAGTTGCAAAGATAAGTAATAAAAGACAAGAACATACTGACATCACTTGCAGAGACTGGAAGGGAGTGGGGGATGTCTCGGACAAGCTAAATCACTGACCATACAGCAAGAAATCTCAAGCTGACAAATAGAGATAGTGGTGTAAGTGTATTAACTTGGAAGTGAGCACCAGCAAAACTACGAACAGAAAAACAGAGAAAGAGAAATGAGAAGGGACTGCCTCTTGGGAGCGGAACTGGGGGAAAGAGGCAATGGTGGATGGGAGGGGTGGGCAACGACTGCTTTTCTTTACAATCTGATTTTATTCAACTATGAGTATATGTTATTTTTGATTAACAATAAACAAATTCAAATGTTTAAAAGTAAAAGATCAGTAACTGCCTTTTCTGCCCTTCTTGGCATGCTTTTTTGTTGTTTTACGTTACTCTGGCAGAAAAGCAAGCTCTGCGATTGGACACATCTGGCGGGAAGAATGGTCCCCTGATAAAAGCGGAACATCTGTACCAAGTGGCCTGATTAGCTCACTAAACATAAATAAATGTCCAGGAAGAACTATACATTTGGCCCACCTGCACATCAAGGAAGACTGTCAAACCCAAAGTGGGAGAGAAGGAACTTCCTGTAGCGTGTGGGAGAGGGGAGAGGATGTGGGAAGGCAGCCTGCTCGTAGTCAGCTAACGGGGCAGGCGTGGGGAGTAGAAACGGGGAGGGGAGAACAGCCCCAGCAAATAGGCTCCCTCTTCCATCTTCACTAAGCAACTAACTTGACCAAATCCACTAAGTGCCCTCCCCGCTCCCGCCCCCCCCCCGGCCCCCCGCCTGCCCCCAGCGGACTTTCCTAACCTGGGAGGAAAGCACCCTTAGATTTGGCAAAGTCCCCAAAGACACTGAGTTAGGCCAGGCTGAAGTCCCGAGGGGAGGGGCTGGCTCCGGCTGAGGCCTAGATGATCCTCGGGGCAGGGGCCGGAGTGAACACACGGACCACACGCGCGTCCCCGGTGCCCAAGCTAAGCCAGGGCCCCGCCGCACACCCACCCACACTTACAGCACGTGCATCTGGGACAGCCCCCAGAAGGCCCCGTCGGTCAGCTTGCTAATGTTGTTTCGCTGAAGCTTCAGCACCTCCAAACTGTCGAGTCCCTGGAACGTCAGGCCCTCGATCAGCCGAATCCGATTCCGATTGAGGTCCCTAGAGAGATGCAGCAGGTAGGTTCAGAGCGTCTCCCGCACCACACACGGCCCTACAACTATTCCCACACAGTCCCACTGGGTTTCCCAGGCAGCAGGGAAAACCCCAGTGAAGAGGTCCCAGTGCAGCCTCTGTGCAGCGGGACCTCCTGGGCGTCTCCTGGCAGCTCCTGCCCACGTGCAGGCACTGACCCTGCTAACGGATGAAAGGGGAGGCGTGAGGCTCTCCAGAAGCTGGTTCCCTGTGCTCCTGCAGGAGCGTGCGCTCCCATCGCCTCCCAGCATGTCCACGACTCTGCAGACAGGAGGTGGGTACGTATGACTCAGGATACGAAGTTTGGGTGAGCTGTCTCTCAGCTCAGCAACAGAAACCCGCATGAGATGCCTCCACCCAGGAAAGAGCTAACCGCTGGGTATCAAATGGCAATGATACTTCCACGCGGACATGAATAGGATCTCTACTGACAGAGAAGTTACTGCCTGTAACTTCTAGACACACCATGAAGCACACACATTTGGCCTCTGGTCCCAGTGTGGGCAAACCTCAGATAACCCAAATCTGGGTGGGAATCTGTGTGGGCTGCATCCATCAAGAACACCGGGGAAAGGGGCAGGGAACACAGGACTAACCAGAAAGCCCTTGGTTTCCCCCCAAATTCTTCTGCAGTGCCTCATGACCCTGCCCTACACAAAGCCTCCCGAGCGCCAGGAGGAAGAGGGCAGAGCCCAGGGTCTGTCATGGCTGCAGCAGGGGGGCAGGGGGCACAGGCAGAGAGATCACTGAGCACATTCCCTCTTGCTGCCAACTGGCCATGAACAATTGTTTTGTTCTGTTTAAACCAAATCTCCAGGATCGGCTTATTTTCCTGAGAGACACTCTTTGGTACAACGATGACAGAAAAAAACATAAACGAACAGTCCATCAGGTTCTGGTAAATGGAGATTTTCTTGAATCCAAACCCTGTGCCATTCCTGGAGGGCACTCGTCCTTGGTCATCAAAAAACTAAACAAATAAATCCTTTGTTTAAAGAAGAAATAAATAAGTCAACTACCTTATATGACTCAGGAGACGGAGACGATGGCCCATCTCTTGCTGACTGCTACCTCTGGCTACACCCAACTTCCCCTCAAACCGCTCAAGCAGCACTGGACACTCTAATGCCCACGGCACAGATTTTCTGGGTTCCTTAAACACACACACCCCGAAACTTCTAAGATCAATAAGGAACCTAACCCGAAGAGCCCAAGCCCTCGGCAGAACCAGCGGGATTCCTCATTTCATTCTGGAAAGTTCCAACAAAGACAGGTGTACCTGCAGTGCATCTTTTCCTCAGCAACCTGAGGCAGCCCGCAGGCACCAGACCCAGCTTCTAATTTGCTTTTATTAGGTGTTGCCATACCGGCATTAATGATAGTTTATGCAGAGTCTGACCAAGGGGGAGTGAGGAAGGAGCTGCATTTGGCATGGGGTCCCTGGGGAAATTTGGCCTCCATAAAGTTTGGCTAACCTTAATTAAAGTGCAGGTTTCTATACTCACAGTTGTGTCAACCTAGGTAACTTGAATGCTTTCACAGGAAGCTGTGTGATCCTGTTTTTGCTCAGGCGGAGCGTTAACAACGACTGTGACAGACCATCAAATGCTCCCGACTCCAGGGTGCCGATCCGGTTGCCTGCCAGGTTGCTGGAATGATTCGGGAGAGAAAATGTAGTGGTCAGGAGGAGGCCTTCCTCGTTCCGTTACACACACCAGACCCGGCCAAGTTGGGAAAATGAGTTACAACACACCCAGAGAAACACTACCAATGAGACCTTTGTCATCCCAAGGCTGCAAAGCCCATCTTCACTCCCAACGAGGGAGCCAGGGAAACGCAGGGCCATGTCACGACTGTCCACTTGAGACCCGGACGGAAGCCTTGATTCAGTGTGGAGCGCCCTGTGCTTGTGGTGGTGGGCGACCCCAGGAGGGTGGGCGTGAAAGTCAGTTACCTCCACCGCCAGCCATTCCCACACACCTTCCCTGCCGGTGGGGGCCACCTGCAGGATGCCTTCCACAACACCCCACTACCCAAGGCTTAGGGTTCAAGGTTAGTGAGAAAGCTCCCGGAAGCAGACAGTGAACTGCAAGGCGAGGTCAGGATGGATTTCACAATTTGGGGAAATAGCCTTGAATTTTGAAGTGGGTCTCATTGTACTACTTATGCCATAAAAGTGCACAAACCAATTCATTGTATTAATTTTAAATGTCTCAAAGAAACACTCTAGTTAAAGAGGCTTATACAGAGTCCCTTAGAAATCAGGCCATACTTCACGGGGACCTCCGCATACAGGATTCTGTAAGTATGAGACCCTCCGCTCAAAATATGATGCAGCCCACAGCTCAGACCTGTGCCATCTGTTGTGCGTAAATGACCTCAACTAAGAAAAAAGGGAAGAAAAGAAGAACACTGTGATGGTCCTCTGAGAAGGTACCTCCAACACCTCTCCTTCCTTCCTCAAACAAACGCTGTTTTTGGAAGTGTAAGTAAAAAGGAGAAAGAATAGAGAGAATTGTCTTCAACACAAAGGGGAAGGGAAATGTGGTATTTCTGGTCTCGCCATCAGGCAGTAGCCCAGGATAGGGCACATGAGGATTCTTCCCAAATGGAGCTGGACTGTTTGTTCTTAACATGCCGGATTAACGAAGGACAGTCTGTGTGATGAAGGTATACCGGCCAGGATCTGCCAAAAAAGAAGGTCCCTCCTGCTCTCATGCAGAGAGAGAAGGTCACCGCAACTCTGTTTAGCAGTTGGTGGTTTCTTTGTTTCAAGCAAGAAGCACCAGGTGGCAGTTGGACACCTTTGGGAAGCCCTCACGGAAGGGGGGGGAGGGGGGTGGAGCACAGCCACACAGCTCACCAAAGGCCAAGGCCTCCCCTTTCCAATCCGGGTGCCCTGGTGCAGCCTAAGAAGGAAGTCACTCCCCTCCTTGGGGCTCTTGGAAAACCCACATGCCACGTCTTGGTTTCCCTGAATAAATGGGTCACAATGACCCCTAAACTAGCCTTGCAAATAATCTCCAAAATTAGTCAGGAACAGTAATAATGCAAGGAATGAAAACTCACATGTCATTTTGAACATGCCTCTTTAGCCTGGGTTTTCAGTTTCTTCCCCAAAGCAACCTTTTCCTACCAACAGGCAGTGGGTTAAATAGGATTTAACTTTTTCCCTCCTGTCCACCATCTGTTGGGTATACAAGGGGGCACTAAGATGGGTAAAAGCAAAAGATACCCACAAGGAAATTTAGAAGGTTCTGAGAACCGACAGAAGGGAGTAAATGCTCCCTCAAATCAACCAAATGATGTGTCTCAATAGTGCGTGATTCTAGAAAGATGAGCACTGACAGGTTAAGCCTCTGCAAAGAGGCTCCCCCACTGCCATCTAACGACCCTGACCCTCTCCTCTCTGCTTTCCAGCGCGGCAGCCCCGTAAATGGGAAAGAAAGCAGGCTTTAGAGCCAGGATACACCTGCATTTGAGGGCTAGAATCTCCTCTTAAGTGTTTCCCCGAAAATCAGCCCTGGCCGGACAATCAGCTCGAATGTGTCTTTTGGAGCAAACGTTAATATAAGACCCGGTCTTATTTCACTATAAGACTGTGTCTGACGTGATGAGATGCGATGCGATGTGATACTGGGTCTTATATTAATCTTTGCTCCACAGGACGCATTTGAGCTGATGGTCCGGCCAGGGCTGATTTTCGGGGAGACATGGCACTGAATCTCGTCCTGCCTCTGCATCCGCCTCTGTCTGTCAAGGGAGAATAATGCCGCAGGGTTTGGGATGCTCCATAAACGGGCAAAGAGAAGACACGGCCTGGTTCCCCTGCAGTTCCCTGCTGAGGACAGCCAAGGAGCTCTGTGACCATCCCCACGGCCTGAGCCAGGCTGAGGCACAGAGGAGACAGCAGTGACCACCCTGCGTCCAGACCCGGGTGCGCATGGCAGAGCGGAGGCACTTACAGCTCCTTGAGGGGCAGCCCATGCGGAAAGCAGGCTCTCCGGATCTCCGTGACGTTGTTCCAGCTCAGATCCAGCACTTCCAAGGACAGGTAAGCCTTCAGCTGACTCCCTTCCACACTGCGAATCTTATTGTGTTGCCTAAAACACACAAAGGGAGCTGAACGTGAGCATGTCTTTTTGCAACGACACTGTTATTTCCCCCACCACCACTACTTTTAGACACATTTTTCCTACCTGTTTTTCTCTTTCAGATAATTATAAATGCAGTGACACTCTTTAAATGGGATTTCCCATTCTTCTTTCCATCAAGTTATTACCCACTGGACGGACGGGTGCTAGACAGAATACCGAGTTCTCTGTGACAAGTCTGTCCAAGTTTCAAGCCTATGCTGCTCTCCTCAGGGGCAAGAACACAGCGCTGATATTGCAGCATGGCCTGACCAGAACTCAAAACTCACGGGGCTCTTCCCATGGCGGGTATGCCGGGTGCAACCAGCCAGCTCTGAGCGCGGCTCTCGTCTCCAACATCCGGGACCCCGTGCAGCCCCATCACGTACAAGACTGCAGGCAGCGGAGCCCACAGTTCTGTTTCATCCATCCCCACAGTCACTGCACTCCTCACACTGCGCCGACACCCACCACGCACCAGGCATGGAGACAAGCACAGGAGGAAAACAGAAGAACAAGAAGACAAAGTCCTGACAACAGGGAAACCAGGAATTCAGCACTGGGTCTGACGGGAATTGAATCCCTTGAAGCTCCTCACTCTAGCCCTTGGTAACTCTGTTCTTCAGTTTCCTCACCTGGAAGATGGGCCACAACCCTTTATTTTAGGATCCACCCTGCAGCCACACTAAAGCGCATGGCTGATGTTTGCATAAATGTTGTGTTCACATCCCTCCAAGAAAGGCATTTACCACCAGGATTTACTTGCACCTTAATCCTCCTGCTGACAAATTCACTCTAACCAACTAATCAGTATTTATTAATCAGGAGAAAGACAACAAATGCTAACAAGGAAGAGCCCCTCGTGGGCTGGCTCTGCCTGGCAGACTCGAACCACCGCAGCCGTACTGCCAACCTTCCGACTCCCAAGCATCTGTGGGGTGGTACGCTGGGCCTCTGGGTTCCAGGCACTCCCTGGGCCAGTTTCTGAGTAAACAGTGTCAGGGTCCCCGGCCAATCAAAGCATTCTTGAACACAACACAAGTAAGCCAGGCAACGCTTACCAAGTGGCATCTCTTTTAAACAAACACTTGACCAAATCAGTTCCAACAGGCATAAACAAGGCCCTCTTTCCCAGAAGCTCTGGGGATTCTCGTCGACTCTTTTGTTTTCTTCACAACTTTCTCAGGCCCTGAACCTACAACTCCATTTACGGGGGCAAAACTCAACACATAGTGAAATCTCCCTAGAATGAAAGACTACTTTTTCCCCTCTTGTACCACCCCCGCCCAAAGCTATTTCCTTTGATTTATTAAGTTCTTTATAAAGATAGTCTCTTCAGTTTTCTGACTCAAAAAGAAAATAAAAGAAAACCTTTATTATGTAAAGTATGGGGAAAATAGAACAAGAAGTAAAGGCAACAGGGCTGAGCCTTATCCAGGAATTGAATGCAGTGCCGGAGCAGGGACAGAGGGGCTGAAAGAGGGAGGGGCGCCCTCGGCCCACAGTCACACAAAGCGGCCCCACGCACAGATGGGGCCACAGGGCGGCTGCTGTACGCCCCCGACACTTCTCCCACGGCCCCCTCGTCTCTCTCCTCTGTCGTCCACCTTGCACCTTTCTCCTTCTTTCTCATCAGTCTACCCAGTCACTGAATCCAAAACGTTCTGGGCCCCTGCTCTGTGCCAGGCCCGCTCTGGAGGAAGAGCTGTGATGAAGACGGGTCTCTTTCACACGCTGGAAAGAATTCCCCACTTAGCAGAAGAGGCAGCCATGGAGATGCGAAACAAGGGCTCTCGTGCAGTGAGGGCACAGAGGCAGGATGGATGGACGTGCTGGGAACAAGAGACGAGCAGTGCTGAATTCTGGCAGGCTAGCTCCAGAGGGCAGGATGGTGATGCAGGGACAGAGGCAGGGCTGCACCCTGGAGCTGGGAGGGGACGCAGGGCCCTTCAGGCAATGCCTCACAGGCCAGGCTAGGGAGCAGGGAATCGTGTCACAGAGGTCCAGGGCACAGGCACCGGCACACGGACACCAGAGAGCCGGAGGGACCCGCAGGGTCGAGAGGTGACGGCTGGAGACGCATCGAATGGTGAGCCTATAAATTCTAGTTCGGAAATATTAAGACAACCAAGTTGGCAGGGAACAAGGCTACACCATCCATCCTTGCCCAGCAGCTGAAGAGATCCTGATAAGGCATCCCACAGAGCGGGAGAAAACCTGAGCAAATCATGTATCTTTTAAGGGGTTCACATCTAGACTATATAAAGAATCCCTGCAACTCAACAACAACAACAAAAACACACAACCCAACTGAAAAATGAGCAAATGGACGTTTCTCTAAAGAAGATATACAAATGGCTAAAAAGCGTTAGAAAACATGATCACCATCACTGATCCTACAAAAAGGCAATGAGATCCCCACTCACCCCACAGGACGGCTACTATCAAAACAAGAGAAGTAAGGTATGGGCCAGGGTGTGGAGACACTGTTATAGAACCTGGTGCAGCTGCTGAAGAAAATAGTGGGTCCTCAAAAATTCAAACAGAATTACCGAGATCCAGCAATTCCACATCAGGGTATATATCCAAAAAGATTGAAAGCAGATCAGAAAGAGATATTTGTACACTCGTATTCATAACAGCATACTGACAACAGCCAAAAGGTGAGACACCAAAGTGCATCAATGGATGGATGGATGGATGGATGGATGGACAGCCGAGCATGATGTGGTATATAACATGTACAACAAACTATCATTCAGCCTTGAAAAGGAAGTTCTGATACAAGCTACAATATGGACGAATCTTGAGGGCATCTATGCTAAGTGAAACAAAGCCAGTCACAAAAAGACAAAGCCTGTGTGGTTCCACTTCTATGAGGTACCTATAGAACAGTCGAATTCATTGAAACAGAAAGTAGAGCAGGGGCTGCCAGGGGCTGCAGGGAGGCAGCAATGGGGAGCTGTTTAATGGCACGGAGTTTTAGTTCTGCAAACTGGAAAGAGTTCTGGAGATAGCACAGCACGAGTATACTTAACATTACTGAACTACATGCTTAAAACCATGATTTAAGATGGTAAATTTTACGTTATGTCTATTTTACCACCATTTAAAAACAAAGCAAAAAACAAGTCAGTTGACAGGACTGCTTTGCCTGCAACTCAAACAACTGCCCTGGTGTCTCACTAGAACCAAATCCTTACACTGTTTTCCAAGGCCCAGACGATCTGCCTCATACCCACCTGACTCCTCCACTTGGCTCCCTCTGCCCACACTGGCCCTCGGACGTGGCAGGCAGACTCCTGCCTCAGGACTTCTGCATCTGCCTTTGCCACTGCTTGGAATGCTTTTCCCCCAGAGATCCACAGGTCTCAGGCCCTTACTCCTTCACGTCTTTATTCAGATGTCACTTTCTCATTGAGACTTCCCTGGCCACGCTCTCTAAAACCACAAATCCTCCCCACCCCCTCAACCCTCCCCAGGCACACACACACTTTCCACTCCTTTGCATGTTTTATTTTTTTCAATAGCTCTAATTATCATCTAAGATATCCAGGACTGCTTATTTCTAGTTTCACATCTTCTCTCCCACAAGGATGTGGCTCTAGGAAGGCAGAGATATCTGTGTGTTTTATCCACTACTGTGATTCCAACTACTGTATGAGGCACAAAATAGGTGCTCAATAAATATTTGTTGAATGAATCACAAAGAACGAATAGGGGTGAACTCAGCAAGGCTGAGGCCAAACACAGATTTGGGACTCAGCAGCATTTAAGTAGAAGAAAACCATGCCAGCAGATGAATCCAATCAGGAAACATGAAGGGAAGAGTCTGCTAACTGCCCTGTGGCAACACTGCCCACATGCAAACAAGCTAGCCCAGAGTGGCCTTAGAGGTCCTTGGGCCTCAAACACAGCTGTTCCCAGCTGCTGAGCATGCGCATGCCAATCTCCTCCCTTGCAGCTGGTCTCTCGGCTCTAGACTCTAGCTTAGAGCCCTGATCAAACTCTTCCTGAACTCCGTGGGCTCAGGAAAGCTGAGCACATGGCTCTGTGCTCCTGCAGAATTGTGTCTCCCATCTCTCACAGAGCAAGCATCACACTGTGATAGGTATCTCTGTAGACCCTGGCAACTCCCAAGGCCAGCAGTTCTTCCTGGAACATGGCCTAGCCCTGAAGAGCATGCTAGGAGCAATACCCTGAGTTCAAATCCCGGGCATACCACTTTCAGCAAGCGGTGAACTTCAGGGGAGCCGTGTCTGTAAAATGGGCTGGGAAGTTCCTATACCCTATGAGCTGATGTGACATGACGTGACCTGACGTGGCAGTTGCTCAATAAAATGCGTCCTTGTTTTTATTAGTCATAATTCAGTCAGGCTCAGGATCTAGTTTGTGAGAAGTACTCTGGAAAAAGAACGAAGAAATGCATATCTGGCCCTTGTCTATTCCTCTGCCACATTTCAATGCGAACAGGCAGGCCTGGGTCCTCTCTCAGGAACAAAGGACTGACTCAGAGCTCTCACTCTTAGCTTTGTGCAGGAAACAAGCCTGCTCCAGCTGGAGAGTATCAAACCCAGCCACGGGGAGCCCAGCTTCAAAGCAAATCCCAGACCAAAACGTCTGTAGGACTCAGGGTGGCTAGAGATCTGATGGATCCCCAACCAGCTGGATTCTGTTCCCCTTCTCACTCCTGCAGCAAGTGGGGCTCGGGCCTACTCCTGGCCTGCTAAACCCAACCCACCAGGGGTAGCAAGCCTGCCTGAGACAGCCCCTCCGGGGAGCCACCCACCAGGGTTAGAGCAAACAGCCAGTGTTTGGGGGAAGCCTCCCACCTCCTCCTTAAGAGCGGATGGCTGTGAAAATGTGTTTGCTGCCCCGATTCAAACCGGTGTTCCACTTTCATAAAACTGTCTTCTTTTTTATCGTCATGTGCAACCATGTGGTCATGATGTCCCTCCTTTAACGTGACTAACTGCTCAGTTCAGAAGAAGGTCCACACTCATCTTTATAACCTCTGAAGCCTTGTCCCAGTTCTTTTTAACAATAGCTGACCAATTACTGAACACCTACATGGAGCAGGCCCTGGGTGAAGTCTCAGTGAAATCACAATGAGACAGGTACTATACTTAACCCTAACTTTATGGTTGGAGAAATTGAGGCTTAGATTCAACCCTTCAGCAACCTTGCCTACATCTGAACCTTCAGCAGAGCTTGCTTAGATCTGAATGCTAGCTGACTATTTCCTGGTCGGCTCAGACTGGCCTGAGTAATTGGTGTCAGCCAGGCTGAGCTTTCGTACCAGCTCCCAAGAGTCCCCCATGAGCAGCAAATTTGCAGAGAGCTTTGTGCAGCTAATCTCAGCAAAGAAGGCAGATGACGCTGAAGTTTTTACTCGTGGATACTATGGGTTCCTTTGAGATTGCACCTTTACAGACCTATACTGGAAGCAGGAACGACTCTCTTTATTCTTAGGAAGTCAGAAAGCCACAAAGGGATGCCCTTAAGCTTACAAAAAGAAAGTGAGGAGAGGGGTGGGGGCAGGTCAGTGCTGTGGGCGTACTTCCCACTGGCTGCATCAAAGGAGCACTCCAGCCTTTCTCTGCCACCAAACAAAATTAGAACAACTTCTTAGTGACGGGATGCGGGAAACGTGTGGTCACACGGCATTTGCCTCCATCCAGTGTCGGTTTCCCCCTCAGGCTGTCCTCTGGGGAGAGGAGAACTTAATACAGCAGAAGTCTATTAAACCAACACCTGTTAAAGGCTTCAAAAATAAAATCAGTCTTCAAAGGCGGGGAGTGGGTAAGATAAGCTCTTGCCACTTGGCTACATTTTCTGAGCCGATGTTAAATTAGACAGTAAAACAGACAGAGGCATTTAAAACTTTTTATCATAAGTGATTGCTCCACTACAGTTCTGTGAAAGCCTGGTTTACAAGGTATTCCCTTTGGTGGTGGAAAAGATCTCATGTCACAGATAACAGCCAGGAAGAAAGGGTGAGGGGATCAAAGGAATCAGGGTCAAGGTGGGTCAAACGGATTAGAGCTGGTTCCTGAAATTATGCACCGATTGTCTACACCAGGGATCAGCAAATGTACTCTGTAATGGGCTAGATGGTAATTTTTTAGGCTTTGTGGGTTTTTACGGTATCTGTCACGACTACTCAACTCTGATGTCGGAGTATAAAAGCGCCATTGACAATGTGTAAATGAATTAGTGTGGCTGTGTTCCAATAAAACTTTATTTATAAGAACAAGCTGTGGGCCAGATTTGGCCCACTGCCTGTAGTTTACTATAGCAATCACTTGGGCTTTTGGGGGGCAGGGACCCAGATTCTAATTCTGGCTCTGATGCAGCTTTGGAATGGTGTACAAATCACTCTTTCTGTATCTGGTTTAACCCCTTGCGAAATAGAGCGAAAGGCCTCCCTATAGCAGACAGAGCCTTCCCATCCTCCCTCAGTGCCCATGTCACTAAGTGCAAGTTTTCCCACTGACGTCTTTTTCTTCCTGCTTCAAGAAGTGAAATGAAATCTAAGTCTCTATCCTTATTCTCCTCAGACCATCGATGACCCAGGTTTTGTACCGGAGCCAGTGGGGTCAGGTGGGAACACAGCCTGGTCTTCCTGAGAACAGATGTTCTGTTTTCAGTTCTTCCCATTAGGCAGAAACACACCAGTGCCGGCCGATGCGCCAGGCCTTCCCTCCAGGCAGGCCTCAGCCCTTCCCGATGATGTGGCGCCTCAGAAGTCACACTGCCAACCCCTAAAGTGCTCACTCTTACTAGAAACAACAACTCTTCCGTACTGCTACCTCAACATCAAACTTAGAACATCTCACTTAACAAATCAACAAAATTCAAATTACAGCTCTTTCCTGGCTTGAACCTCAGCTAAGAAATAGTTTCACACAATCTAGCCATGAAAGGGGGAGAAGCTGTTCTGCACCGGCCACCCTCCCATTTCCCACGGTGACCGGGAGACACAGTTAATCAAACTCCAGCCGGGCAGCCTCAGTGCCGCAGCAGCAGCACTCTGCCCCCGGCCCGTCAGGGCGGCCCCAGAATTCGGACTGCGGCTGTGCGTCACAGCAGGCACCCCAGGTCTGCTCAGAAAGGACGGAGGTATGCACGCATCCGTAAGTGCCCCTTGGGGCTACAGGGTAATGTGACATCCCCAGTGTGGACTCCATACAGTGCGAGACAATCTGTGACCCCAGTATTACCGATTTCGTGTGAAGCGTAGTGCAGGGCAGAGTGGCCCGGAAGCCTGCGTAAGGGGGTTTCTGTACTACTCACTGCAAGTGCCAAAACATGTTAATCATTTCAAGAGCACACATGAAGACAAGGATTTCTCCTTGTTGAAAAATACAGTGCTACCAAACAGGCCACTGGTCCAGTGGTGGCAGCTGTTCTGTTTGTAAATGTTTTTACTGCAATAGCACAGGAGCAGAGAAGTGCATAAACTGGAAGTGCAGAGCTCAACGCACTTTTACAAAATGCCTGCACCCGTGCAACCACCACACAGATCAAGATACAAAGCATTTTCTGCATCCCAGCAGCCTTCCTCCTGCCATTTTCCTAGCTGTCATTCTTAAAGGGAACCTCTCATTTCTACCACCAATAACTAGTTTTGTGCTTTATACGAAGGAATCGTTCTGTGTGTATATATACTCCTCTGAACGTGGCTACTTTCACTCAACCTATGTTTATGAGACCATCCAGGGTGTCACATCTGCAGTAGTTAATTCTTTTTCATCGTTCTGTAATATTTCTACGGAGGGAATATACAGCAATTTGGTTTTCATTTTACTCTTGACGGTCACTAAGTTATTTCCCGTTTGGGTTACTGCAAACATCACAGCTATCAATACAGACATGTCCTTTGCACACAGCAAAGGACTTATTTCCATGCATTTCTGGCAGGCGTCAGGGTGTAGTGTGGCCTGTGACAGGCACAGAGCAGGCATGTTCAGCATTAGCACTGGGAGTTTACTTTTAAACCAAATTCCCCAGAGTTGAAATGAATCCGAAAGGCCATTGCATCCAAGTGCCATGTTTCATACAACTTCATTCAACCACATTCTCAGACGCCACTGCCCACAGGTGTCACCCCTCCCCCACAAAAAGCATTAGGAATACTGCCTGGGGCCACAGGGCATAGCCAAGCTCAATCTAATCTTGTTCAGGTGTCAAACAGAATCATTTTATGATAATCAAGGGGCCTAATGAGCACCCAAAATGGAACAAAAGTAGAATAATTCTAAATCCCAAATTGGCAAGAAATAGTGTGAACGTACCCAGTGTCAATGCCCATATGCAACCTGGACATGAGCATAAGGTTTTAAAAAGAGTAAGTCCAGAAGAGCTTGCCTAGACCAACTTGAAGAAAAGTTTCCCTTCTCAGAATGACAATCGAAAGCATCACCCTCTCACTAGCTTGCTTTACATTCATCTTCTTAAAAAAAATTAAAACCAAAACCATCTGTTCTGTTGCATAAATCGATAATTTGCTCCAAGAAACCGGTGCCTCATAGGAACGGCCCAGCCTGGGCTATGTGCTAACAGGAAATGAGAATCAGAATAAGCAGGTCTCTTTCTCTCTCTCTCTTGCTCACTCTCTCTGCCTTCCCCCCAGTGCTGGTGAATCACTAGCTCCCCGGGGAATTTTGGCAGATTCTCTGCCTGGCGGCAGATGACGTTCCAGATCTGTTTATTCAGGTGGAGATAGGATAAAAAACAAGAGCGGCCCAGTGGCGAGATCAGCAGCCTCCACCAGGCGGGGTCACCTCCTTTGAGGGGAGGACTGGGCTGTGTCCACCAACCTCCAACCCGGTCACTTCCTTTAGCCTCACTCCCTTGGAGTCTTCAATAAACTGTTCCAATAACTCCTTGCAAAGGGAATCTGATATCGCACCCCCATGGTAGTGCTGGGACCCAGGCAGCTTGCCGCAGCAGATCCCACTGGGTTCTCCCACCCACTGGCTTATACACGTCAAGCTGGACGCCCAGGACCCGGAGGACGAAACCCAGGCACGGTGCGGAGTCTGCTACCACGGTCCTGTGAGGTCTGCAGTGACCCGACCCAAGGCTGACTACAGATCACCAGGAGCAGATCCAAACTACAATGTTCTGAATTCCATTTTAAGATGTACAAACAAAAAACAGAAACAAAACCTCCTAAGGAAATGCACTGTTGAGTGAAAAAAGCTAATCAGAAAAAGTTACCTACTGCATGATTCCAAATATATGAAATTCTGGAAGAGGCAAAACTACATGGACAGTAAAAAGATCAGTGGTTGCCAGGGGTGGGGAGGGGAGAGGGAGGGGAAGGATGAGTGGGAGGGACACGGGACCCTCCAGGCAGTGAAACTGTTCTGTATGACACTCCCAACGGCGGACACGTCATTAAACATTTGCGGACGCGTAATAGAATGTCCAGTGCAAACAGTGAACCCTAATGTAAACTGTGGGCTTAGCTCATGATAATGTAATACTGGCCCATCCATTGTGACAATGTACCACACTAATGCAAAATGTTAACAACAGTGCAAACTAGAGGAGGGGAGTATATGGGAAGTCTCCGTACCTCCTGCTCTAAACCCCAAACTGCTCTAAAAGTCTATTAATTATAAACAGAACAAAACACAACCTCCTAAGGTACTAAGTAGTCCCAAGGTCATTATATCATTAGAATGTGAGCTGTCCAAGGGCTGGGATTTTTAGCCCATCTTCTTTACTGTTATATTCTTAGCACTAAAGGCGCTCAGTAAATATTTGCTAAATAAACAAATGAATTACAACTCTAGCTTAGTCTCCTACATTCACCACCACAAACCAGGACAATGGAATGCTATTCAGAAAAAACCAGTCTGAGGCAAGACCAACCATCCTATTAATTTTTTTTTTAAAGATGTAACATAGAATTAACTTTTTTAGGTAGAGAACCTGGCAGACATAGTTGAAAGAAAATGTCAAATAGAATGGATTTTCTGGTTATCTGTGCTTTGCCGAAATTCAACTGAACCCCAAACACAGACATTCATTGATTCCCAGGGTTGGTGAAGGTATGGCAGCTATACCTGTCGTGCAGGGGCAACAATGCCTCCTTCGCGCAGACCACCGCTCCTCAGGGAAGGGCAGCTCGGCCCTCATTAGGTAATTGCAAACATCACAGCTATCGTCACAGCCATACTGAGGCAGGAGTCGGGAGGTGCACACACCCCAGCAGAGGAGGATAAGGAGGGTTTCCACTAGGAAGTTCTCATCATACACTGCTGACCCGAGGAAGCCGTCTGAGCCTAATCTGGACTGAAGCCCCCAGGAGAAAGGCTGCGCTGTGGTAACACTGGCAGGGACTTCCAAGGCCTGGCCCGTGCCTGGGGGAGGTCAGTTATGTGACTGTGGGAGGTCACCTCTCCTGGCATCTGGGCAGGACAGAGTGGCACCGGGCGTGCCAAGAGATGGAAAGCCAGAGCAATGAACCACTTCACCTGGATTTCCATCCACGTATGAGCATGCTGGATCCGAAAAGCCGTATTTCTGTCTCGTCAAGGCCGACGTGGACGGCCCCTTCTTCATCTTGGCTTTGTCTTCTCTCAAGGGAGTCAGTACCTCCCCTGTCATCTCCTTTCCTCCCATTTCCCGGCTCCTGCTGGCCTGCACGCCCAGCACACAGGTGCTGGTCCTCTGGACGCCCTGGAGCCCCCGGAGCGTGAGAGTCCGGGGACCAGGCTGCCAGGCTGTGTGTGGAATCAACCCCGGGGCCCGTGCGTGCTCCACGTCTGAAAGGAACTCACCTGCTTCCTTCTCGGTTACAATTACATGTGTCTGTGCCCACTGGGCTCTACCCTCAAGGGGAGCAGGGAGGAGAACCAGCACGCACGGGCCCCGGCAAAGGATGGTGGGCAAGGTGGAGAGATGGCAGCAATGAGGAAAACGGTGGTAAGAGTATCTCTTAAGACTAGGCTCAAACCCTAGAAATTCTCACCAAGGAGTGGCCACACAGCCCCTCGTGGAGAGTGTGAAGGAGCTGCAACAGGTGGTTTTCTTCACACTGACAGTTCTGCACAAATGAGGGGGCGGGGAGAGTCCCATGCCCCACCATGTGATGACAGCAAACACCTCTCTCCCAGTTCCATAAATGCTATCAGCAACTGGGGTCGCGGTGGGGTGGCACAGAGGGTCACCCAGGAATCTAAGACCAGCAGGTTTTGTCATCAGCTACCGTGGTTTCTGCTCCTTGTAGACCTCACCAACCAGGAACTGAATAAATGGAACCACCAATGAGAAACAACATGGTGAGCTTACTCAAAATTTCCAAATGAAACCTAACTTCCTTCTTCTCACGGCCACCTACCCTCCCATTTCAGCCTCGGCATCAAGTGCCTGCAGTACTCACGCACTCAGGAGACTGTCCACACCACAAGGAGGTAGAGCTGATCAAGTCACATGCTTGCCACCCTCTCACAGATGCTGGCAGAAAAAAAGCCGGCACCACTATAATACACACACTGCTCTCAGACATAGTACCGTGTTTCCTCGAAAATAAGACCTAGCCGGACCATCAGCTCTAATGAGTCTTTTGGAGCAAAAATTAATATAAGACCCGGTCTTATTTTACTATAATTTAAGACCCGGTCTTATAGTAAAATAAGACCGGGTCTTATATTAATTTTTGCTCCAAAAGACACATTAGAGCTGATGGTCTGGCTAGGTCTTATTTTCGGGAAAACAGGGTATGATGACAACGGAATTTTCCCCCTCTTCTTTTGCATATTATTTTAATGTGTTTACCAATTAAGTAAAGAAATTAATATTTGCCGAAGCAGTTAACGTGACTTTGAACACTGAACTTTGGGATCTGAGCCTGAAGTTCAGGAACACCTGGCTTGCACGACATTGGCGAGGCAGAGGGCCTTCCAGGGTGAGCCAGCCCAGAGGACTTTCTTCAACAGGTGCAAGCAGGTGGGGCCCCAGGGCCACCACAGAGTCACTCACTCACCAGGCAGGGACATGCTGGGTTCCAGAGGTGCCTCCCGAACCCCGCCACCCCCAATCCTAGCCTTCTTATGCACACAGCCTGTTCCACGTGATGAAAACGTCAAAGGACCTTTTCCAGCTGCAGCAGCCCAGAAATGGTTCCAATGCTACAGTCGGCTGCGCTGGGCAGTGGAACCGCCCAGGAAGCTCCCCCTGCCACTGAGCACCCAGGAGGCACACTACACTTCCTTCTCAGCAGAAACAGTAGCTGGAGTGGTAGTAGCCGTAAGAGCGGGAATAGAGGCCTCAAATCGAACATGTTGTTAGTTCCCACCAGGAGCCAGGCTCTGGCTTCGCTCATGTAGTCTTCATGACAAGCTGAGAGGAGGACATGATTCGTACCCCCATTTCACAGATGGGGGTGCTAAGGCATAGGACAGTTAATGCAGCAGGAAGCACGCAGCACAGTGGGGACTAGCGCTCACACATGAATCCTTACCCCACACTCCTGCTTGTTCCATGGACCGCCTCATAATAGAAGTGGGCGGAAGAACCCCAGGGAAGATGGCTCGTCTGGACAGTACCCTGTCCCTCCCACCTCTTCTCGGCACCCACTGGGACCACCCCATGAATCGATGACCTAACAAAGGCAAGACCCAAGCCTGCAGATGTGGAGGGCACACATCCTGCCTCGGGCCACTGTTCATGGCCCCTACCCTCCCCCCACCTTACACATACACACACGCACATGGGAGCCTCACAGGCCCTCAGCACATCACACATAAGTTGCTTCAGAGCACAGGCAGACCTCCCTTATTCATCTTTAAGATACTGCTGTGGTCTCTAAGTAGGTGAGTGAGAGTGGCTCTGATTTCCTCAGGCAGCATGTATGACAGAGCAGAAGAGGGCTTCCACCAGGGAGCGGAAGATAACTGTTCACCCATCACTCTCTCACGACAGAGAAGGCGCCTGCTAACCCAGAGTCAGAGGCGAAGGCCCCAGGCTGAGGTCACCCAACTGGCTACCCAGCATGTGAGGCCAGGTACCCTGAGCCCAGGCTGTGCACTCTCTGGAAGGCGAGAGACATAGAATTTACATCAGAGGGCCTGGGGCTATGACGACAGAGATGGGACAGTGGGTACCAGGGCTCCCCTGATATTCCCTCGGGGCCACAGAAGGAAGCCTCCCCTCTGCCGGCCACTGGTACATTCCCTGCACTTCCCATGCCAGCTTCTCAGCAGCTCTCCAGTTCCAGCAAAGGAGGAAGCTGCTTCCGTACTTGGCTGCAAGGAAAGAGCCCTCCCTCCCTCTCTGGGGAGTGATACCACTGATGTGCCTTTAAAAATAAAACCAGGCCTCTTCCCGCCCCATCTGGAAGACTTTTGATCTCCTGATCATATGATTTAGGATATCTCTCATCGCGCAATTTCCCAAGCCTTCAGCATATGATCTGACTGCACTTTTGGGCGGGGTAGGGGGGTGAAGGATGTGAATGGTTGGGATTAAGGAGCCGGCCCTTTAATGCAGTCCTTCTTATCCACCCTGAAGATAAGACTCGCCACAACATCAAAGTGGCACCATCGCCAGCAGCCCTGCTCCACCCAGAACCACACCACCGCTGGTCCTACCCAGTCAGGGTTCCTACAGGAGCCACCGCTTGCTCTGTTTCTTTCTTGAAACCACAAGCTTCGATTTTCTTCTTGGCTTTAGGTTTTTAAAAACATATTATCATGGACCTAAATGTAAAATGTACACTACAGACTTTAGGAAAAAAACAGAAGAAAACCTTTGGGAATCTAATGCTGGGCAAAGTTCTTAGACTTGGCACTAAGCGCACAATCCATAAAAAGTAATACACTGGACTTCAGGAAAATTAAAAGCACTTCCTCTGTGAAAGACCCTGTTAAGATGAAAAGGCAAGCTACAGACTGGGAGAAAATATTTTCAAATTACTTGTCCATCAAAGAACTAGACTCTCAAAACGTACCTGGAAGTGAACAATCCAAATAGAAAATAGGCGAAAGACATGAACAGACATTTTAACAAAAAGAATTGGCAGAGGGCAAATAAGCATATGAAAAGAGCTGTTCAACATCATCAGCCATTAAGAAAATACAAATTAAAACCACAATGAGCTATCAATACACACCTACCGGAAAGGCTAAGATTAAAACCAAAACCAAAAAATAAAAAAACTGACATCAGCATATGCCGGGGAGGGTGCAGAGAGCAGACCGCTCACACATCCCTGGTGGAAATGGATGACAGGACGGCCCCTTGGAAAAGTTTGGCCGTTTCTTAAAAAACTACACACAACTACCACACAATGCAGCAATTATACTCTAGGGCACTTATCCTAGAGAACTGAAAATGTATGTTCAGACAAAAGCCCATCCATGAATGCTCATAGCAGCTTTCTTCATAATAGGCCCAATCTGGAAACACCCCAGACGTCCATCACCAGGTGAATGATTACACCAAGTGCGGTATATACATACCACAATCCCAAAAGCCAACGGTCAACGCCAGTCCCAAAAGGTTACATACTGTATGACTCCATTTATTTAACATTCTCGAAATGAAAAATTACAAATATGGAGAACATATTAGAGATTGCCAGGGGCATGGGGGCAGGAAGGAAATGGGTGTGGCCACGAAACGGCAATGGGAGGGCTCCTTGCGGATGGAAATGTTCTGTATCTTGACTGTGTCAATGTCAGTACCCTGGTGATGGGAACTTCTGCCAGATGCCGACACTGTGGGAAACTAAGGGCACGTGAGGGATCACTCTGCATTACTTTTTACAATTGCATGGGAATCCACAGTTCTCTCAGAACAAACAGTTTAATGAAAACAACAAAAAAAGCATGTCGTGACAGTCACAGTGGAATCAGACAGGGGACCTGGAGGCGGAAGCAGCCAGCCGGCCACCTCATGTGGTTTCCAGCATTCCTGCAGAAACGTACCCAGTATGACCCAGTTCTCAGGGCCAAGCACTAAATACTGCCGGGCTCTGCAGGATTCCTGAAATCTAGGGATATCATGCCCTGTTGAATTACTTCCACCATTTGGGAAAGGACGGTGGGTGGGGCTGGACTCCTAGTGAGAAAGGTGCTGCTGATAAAGCTTATTAGAAGACAGGTGTGGCGCCTGCCTGGTATGTGAGGAGTAACCATTCAGTTCTGTGCCCTGCGATTCAGCTGAGCCCAGCAGTGCCTGGCCGAGCAGGAGGGCTCACTGGGCATCCACACCTAGATGGAGGCAGACACAGGGCAGGCCTGCACTGCCAGACATGAGAGTCCCAAAGTGCCATGCCTGGGACACTAGCCTTGGGCAGAGTTCCATGAAAAGGTTCTGAAACAAATGTCCTCCCTTCTGGGCCCATGCAGAGTCCCAAGGCAGGTCAGCCAGAGAAAAGAGTTGATGAGGGCTCTAATAAAGATACCTTCCATTCTGCTCAATTCTGTATCTGCTATCCTTACATAACCGCAGGACCCTTTTTTCATGACGTAATTATTACACCTCACAGAACGAGAGCTCCAGGTGGCTCATTTCATGTGGGAAACGCCACATTTCACTCCCTCATCACTAAAAGCTCTGCCATGTCCTGTAGCAAAGAGGGAGTAAGGCTTACCTTTAATTCTGGGATGGGCTGCACACACAGACGACCAACCATGATTATCCATCTTCGCTTTGGAGAAAACCTTTCCCCAAACCACCTACTGGCCCCTCACAGGCGAGCAGAGACCAGGGGAGCCCTTCTCCTGACACCCATGCCACGGAAGGGCAAATTCAGCCCTGAGCCAACCGAAGACTGGAAAGCTGCTCTGAGAAGATGGCAGGCTAAGCATTCAAACCTGGATGATGGGAGCCGGGTCCCACGCTCCACCCTCGAAGCCACACTGCCCACCATGGAGCAGTTTCTACTGCTTCCTCTCCTGGAACATTCTGCCCAGCTTTTCAATCAATCAAGGAAAGCAAGACCCCTCTCCTGGTTGAGAAGAGCCATGCCCTGTAGGAACGCCCAACAAGCCATGCCTGCTATTACCTGCCCCAGGCTTGCCCCTTCACCTCGCTGACAGATGTTTAAAACTATCCAATATCTGCCCTACACTCTACAATCACTTATTCTTGGCCTCAAGCATTCATTTAGTGAATGTATTTATTCATTCAAACATGTATGGGATGCCTGTTGTGTGCAGCTGCTGAGAGAAAAAGGCATATTTCACTAGAGTATGGTCGTCCCCCTTACCCCATTCCCCCAACGCCCCAAAACTCACACTGGAGTTGAGGAGACAGACAAATACACATGACGGACACACTGACAGATGGGGAACAGTATCGTCTGGGAGGGGTTAGAAGAAAAGCCACTCCAGACAAGGTGACAACATGACGAAGGCATGGAATCAAAAGACATGGTTGGTGTGAGCTTTCTTTCTGTGCAGCTTGAGGTCAAGTTCAAGGCAGGAAGTGAAGAGAGGCCAGGAAGAAGTGGACCTAGGGCCTAATTCTGAAGGAGCTAAGACTTTCTCTCATGGGTGACGGGGAAGCCTCAAAGGGGAACTTCATTCATTTCTTCCCAAAACACTGACTGCGAGGCAAGCAGAGGCAGGCACCGCACTGGGTGAGAGGTGTGCAGTGGGGAGGGAAGAAGTTGGAGCTCTCTGGAGGTCACATGGGGAGAGAGCGAGGGGAGGAAGGGAAGGGCCAAGCCTGGGCTCCTGTGGAGCAAGGCCACGAGCACCCCCTTTAGAGACGAGGTACACGTGTCAGGTTTGGCAGAGGAGCTGAGGCGCTGGCCAGGCTGCTAACTGCCAGCATCGTTAAGCAGACCTCTCAACACCGGTGCACACAGCGCACTGGCCCACAAGGCAGAGCTCACAGGCATCGGAGCCTCCACCCGGAACCCAGGGTCTCAGCTACTAGGTCAGCCATTCTCAACTAGAGAGGACACTGACTCCACAGGACACCGCCCCCTCAGTCCCCAGGCCTCACCATGTCTGCAGGAGGGGCAGCAGCCATGTGTATCTTTGACCTTGGTTAAGTGTGGCTGGTAGGGAACCAGGCCCTTTCCCTACATCTGAGAGAATGGAAGCCAAAGAGTGGACATGATTTGTGAAAGGTCCTACAGTGGGGCATTGGAAGAGTCAGGGCTAGAAACTGAAGGGCCGACGCTGATTCCGTTCTGAGCACTGCGGCTGCTGCTGGGGGTAGTGGGCATGTGCCCTGAGGACAGCTGCTCTCCCCATTCCCGAGCACAGGCACCCCCCACACACACTGCACGATGACTGGCATGCTGGGATTGACAGGTAGGATGCACTTGTTGGGTCATATCCTGACAAGAGGGCGATGAGAGGGGCTTCCCCTGACAGCAGAGAAGTCACCCCACACACCCTGACATCCGCAGTGAGCTGGGTAAAGAATGGCCCAGGGCTGTCTGCGGAAACACTCATAAAGAGCGGCCACCTGAGAGGTGCTTCCTCTTGCCAGAGATGACCCACGAGGCCATGCCACAGAGGCAGGGAGAGGGTGAACCCTGAGCTCAAGGAGGAGACTGATCTGATGATACCCACAGTGCACAGCAGGGCTCCGTTTTCTGCATCCATTTCCCTGGACAATTCACTGTATCTCTCAGGAGCAGGGGCTCGTTGTTAGGGAACAGGGGAAAGGGAAGACAGGATGAGACTCTTACTTGGAACCACGTAATTGCCGGAGAACCACCAAGTCAGGGCTCTTGTTAACACACACTGGAGAATGAGGAGGGGGCAGGGGCCAGCCTGCCCTCTAAGGAGCCAGTGGTGAAAAGGGTTTATCAGTGCTGTTGGCCAGGCCAGGAAAAGGGGGTGGGGGCTGCGGGGTGGTCCTCACAGTGACCCCCAGAACCACGCAACAATCACCAGCCAGAAAAACTTCTCCACACATGTTGATAACCACTCCTTTTCACTTATAACAAAGACACTTAACTCGGAGAAACCATCACATTCTGAAAAGTCCAAAGGGATTTTTTTTCTCATTTCCAAAATTCTAGTTACTCTTTGCGACTAATCTAAGGATCCAATTCCAAATACAAGCCTCATAAAATTATCTAAGCTCAACGTTAGCACTAGACATTTGCTCCATCGCAATACAACTTTGGGTGGGATCAGAGGGGACTTCCACAGCACATATTCACATATTCTTTTTCTTCTTTTTTTTTTTTTTAAGAGCTAAGTCTTACTTTTGGAATTATAAAGAGAAAGCATTTTAAAGAGCCCACAACTGGTAAGTTTTGCCCATCGTTCTACTATAAAGAGGGTTTGTTGTCTTGTATTGTTGTTTCACCATCATAATGAGACTTCTCTGATTTACAGGTAGACTGCACCTGAGAGCTGGGTGGGCTGGCTTTCAGGGGAAATGAATGACCAGAGTAGACAGCAAATTCACAGTCACGTTCTGTGATCACCAAACGAGGTGGCCATGTCTAATGAGCCCAACACCACAACGGCAGGCGGTTTGGTGGTCACTTAGAGTGGCTAACTGCAGAGTATCTTCCAATTAAATCAGTGGTGAAAAGAGGTAACTAAATAAAACCTGTAATGGGGCCCCCATAATCATCAGTAAATTGATTTCCCTTCCACCCAGACAGATAAAGAAAAAAAAGGTAGGGGAGGTGAGCCAGGGCATTTTAAGTGACAGGTACGAGAGGAGATGGGAAAAGAAGGACAACGCCTTCCACTTGCGATTACCCAGCTGTGGCTCATTAAAACATTCTATTGCCCATTGAAATGAACTGGAGAGCTTTAAAAATAAATAACACCAATGCCTGTGCCCAATGCCATTCCTGGCAAAAGGCCCCAGCCCAAGGTTTTGATTTAATGGCCTGGGATGTGGCCTGGGCATGTGGGTTTTTGTAAAGCTCCCCAGGTCATTCTACTATGAGGAGAGCCACTGCTTACTCTTTGCTCAGTGTTTGCTGCTCGCTGCAACTACTCGAGGTAGGGGCCATGAGAAAATAGGGAAATCAACTCCACCGTTGTACTTAACGGGCCCACGACAGGAATTAATGTACAGGAAAGAGAAGGATGTACACTCACACACATACACAGTCATGGAGAGCATCTATGAACTTCAACGGGTTTATAAGATGAGCCACAACGGGTACCTGCCGGTAAGAGCAGTATTTAGGGGGTGTAAATAGCTTCTGCCCCCATCTCCCGCATCAGAGCTCTCGGTTCCCTGTGGAAGAAACCAAACTCCCTCACAACACAGCAGCAAAAGCAGGGCCAGCCCCGCCTGCACCGGAAGTGCTGGGTAGAACGCGGTCATGGCCCGTGTCCAGCCCATGGGGCACGAACACTAGACCGCAGACACTGTCCTGAGGACATGGAGTATGTAGTGAATCCTCACACTCGCTACCTGGGCAAACGTCACGCGCAAACTGAGGCTCAAGAAAGCACAGCCAGGGGGAGGAAGGCAGCACTCAAACCCAGATCCGTCTGATCCAAACCTTCAGTTAACCGCTCCGCAGAACTGCCCCCTCTCTGTGAAACAGCCCTGTGACGCAGAAATCAGCAAGGGGAAGAGATCCCCTTGTACCTCCCCTTTTTCCTACAGCTACTTGGTCTTTACAAAATCATTTCACAGCAGCCTTCCCCAACCAGAGCATGCTCCTTAGACCCGGAGACTCTACAAAGAGACCGCTGGGCAGAGACCAGGCCCCGGAGAGGACACCCCATGAATGCCACTGCCATCCTTCATAGCACACACTTCCATCTTCTGAGTGAAGAAATTGAGAGGAGAAAAAAAAAGCCCCGACAAATTGGCACCTTTATCTCAGCTGTTTGGGTTTGAAAGGCATGCAGGAAGTGAGGAAACGGTGGAGGAATTCACCTTGAAGTGTGATGTCTTCCAGGGCATACAGCCACGATGGGAGAAGCTGCCGACACACTCGAACAAGTCTGGGCTCTGCAGAGACCCGCGGCAAGACCGTTCCTCACTGTGCTCCTAACGGGAGATCACAGCCAGCCCAGAAGGACTAACTCGGTGGGTGTGATCAGAAGGCGAGGGGAGCAGTGGTCAACTCATCTTCAGGGGCAGAAGCAGCACTTCCTGTTACTGTGCAGCAGTTAATGAAAATCATCCCGAGGGCTGCCCAGTTTCCCGGAGGCCAATCTTACAGAGGCGTGCCCACAACCTTAAGTAAGAGACGCATGTGCCCTTGCCTGGGGAGGAGACTCTCAGCCCTGCCCCAGAGCAACAGGCAGCCTTTTGGCCCCAGTCCTGAGGTTCCCCCCTCCAAATACAATTTGATGTCAACATTCGAAATGACTAGATGTTCCCAGACCCTATACTTCCAAGTACACAATGCGCACAAACTCCAGAGATGGAGAGAAATGAGATCAAGACCCACTTCTGCCACTTCCTGTGTGACCCCCTAGCAAGTTTCTTGCCCTCTCTGTGCCTCACATGCCTCATCTGTAACACATGCTCACAAGAGACCCTGTGTCTCCTAGGACTGCAGGGGCAATACAATGAAATGAGGCCTGGGAAGGCCAAAGGAGCAATGTCTGCCAACGTCAGTGTATCACACATGCCAACCACTGAGATTTTTCATCTCAAAAGACTGAACCATATGAGATTGCCAACGTTGTGACCCTTTTTGAACTGCAAAAAAATGGCAATTTTGTATGACTTAATACACTGGGTAGACTATTCTATCTTTAAAGACCCTTGCCTTTGAACAAACAGGGTGAAGCAAATATTCCTTTCTTATCGCCCAATAATGACGGACCTTATGAAAGGAAGGCCCGGCATAAACGCAAACACATTTCTTCCACTTGGGCTATAAAAGCAGAAAATGGCTCCCAGGTGTGAGCAGACACAATAGGCCCTGCCTTCTTTGCAAGGTCACCACACAGGTCAAAGTCAAGCCAGCCATTTTCGGATTAGGTGCACAGGCTCCCAAGGCTTCCCCAGAGGTAAGTGGATTAGAGAAGCCACCTGCAGGAAGTGGGCGAGAGGGAGGAGGAGGAGGAAATGGTCCCAGTTGGAAGGAGACTGTTGATATGGGCGAGGGCCAGCCCCTTTCACAGGGGACATTGTGCAACCACAGAGCAGCTCTGCTTCTAGGCTCCAGTTCAAGTAACCGGGAGGGTTTAGCCCGGGAGGATTTCGGCACCCACTCCAGGAGGCGCTTCCCTCCAGACCATGCGTGCTTCACCAGCATCTATTCCTACTGGATCTTTGGATTTTCGACTACATTTAAAGCTTACACAGTTGTCAGAAGAAATGAGGTGGGGGGAACCAAACACACGACAAAAGCCAGCTCTCAACAACAGAACCTGAGCTCCAAGTTCCCCTCAAAAGGCAGTGACCTCCATGACCACGCTCCTATCCCACCGGCACTCCCCTTCCTCGGCTCCCCAGACCCCACAGCTGGTGTTCGTTTCACTTTCTCAGCAAATGACTTGCAGATGTACCGCTCATCTGGCTGCCTCACCACCCCCACTCTCAAAGAAAAAAAAAGGGAAGGAAAATGACAAGTCATGACTGTGTAATTTGGCAGGCTCGAGGCAGCCACAGCGCCAGCTCCTTTCCCAGCGAAAACCTCAGAGGCCGTCTGCATTACAGGAACCCTGCGAAGTTTCAGGGACAGACCTGCTTTCTTTGTCAAGTGGGCATTCAAGGTTCTCTGTGAGGCTCGCTGGTGGTATCCAGCATGCCACGAGGTTGCGAGGAGTTCTAAGAACCAGGGTCCTGCTCTGCTCTCTGGCTCTCCTGACAGCCTGTTCACTGACAAAGGAAAACGTGGGGAGGGGGCAAACCGGACATAACCTGGAACCAGCCATGGACTGTTCCTGCCTGTCCCAGTACTCGTCCCAGCACCCAATGTGCTGGCGAGCATGCAGGGGCGCCTCCTACGCCTGTCACACTCACTACTGGGGGCAGAGACAGGAGGTCCACATACGGGGGAGCCTCAGCTAAAACGTCACTTCATCTGGGAACCTTCCCTGTCTTACACACCATCAGTGACAGCAGTGAGGAGCCCCTCCTCAGACATTCCCAGCCAGTGCTTGTATTGCCACTGCCTGTTTGTCTAGCTTTCTCTGCAGCTAGACTCCGAGTTCCTTTAGGACAGGAACTTCCGGTCTGTGGGGCACGTTCATATGGGTTTCATGTGGGGAACGTGCCGGCACAACTCACAGCAGCCTAAGCTGCCCCTGCAGATGAGCCCCTGGTCTCCACCGTGAACCAACCTGGGTTCCGCTGCTTTCCTTTCATCCCTTTGCCCTCTGAAGGCCAGGCGACATCCAGACGGCCAGGAAAACAGGAGGTGAGTAACCGGGTCATACACAATGAGGGTTGGGGGCAGGTGTGGGCCCTGAGTTTTGATTCCTCCATTAGGGCAGGGGAGAACTGCCTACCTTTCAGACACTCCTTTTAACTTCCACCTGGAACAAAGCGGTGCCATTCAAGTCTCAGGCAGGGCAAAGATGTATCTGATGATAGGAACTGATAATCAGCAGTAAGGTAAGTGCTGCTAAGCGACTCCCGGTGCTGGCTCCCGCTGCCCGGGTAGGCTGGGCTGTAAGGAGAGCCTAGAATACCCGCACTGAGATAACAACGGCCCTCTCCAGGCTCGGCTGCTCACGAAGGGCTGTTGGGGTGACTTGCGTGCTCGCCAATAAATAGCAAATTAAGCAGAGACAAATTTATAACAATCTTGAGCCTCAAACCCACAGCTACAGCCAGATCTGTTCTCTCCACGCTCACTCAGTGCCCACCGCCCCCAGCACTTACAGCGCTTTTGAGCCCAACCGGCCCAAACAAATACCTGTTGCCACACCTGTGACATTAGGAATGTGTCTCAATAATTGACTGCCCCCCATACACTAAGCAGCTTGGTGAGAACCTGGCACGTGAACCTTGCCTCCCACGCCCCACCCCTTCTACAAGTCCAGGCAGTGGTTCTCAAATGGGGTGCCCAGGCCAGCAGCCTCAGCGTCACTTGGGAACTTGTGAGCAAAGAAAAGTCTCTCGTGACACCCCAGACCCGCGGGTTCAAAAACTGGGGCTGGGGCCGAGCCATCTGCAGCTCAGTGAGCCTTCCAGGTGATTCTGATGGATGGTCCAGTTTGAAAACCACACGGGTGATGGAGCAGACACCGCCTCCCAAGGGCATGGGCGTGATGTTTCATCCAGGGGAAAGAATCCATTAAAACCAACAAAAATCTGGGCAAACAAGGCAGAAAGTGAGCACATCTCTGAAAACAAGAAGAGAAACTGCAGCCCCATTTTCTACATTTTCTCCTGTCGTGCTGTTTTCTGACGAGGGCCAGGGCGTCGCTTTAGTGTCTGGGAACCAAACAGGTCACACGATGCTCAGGGAGCAAGGACAGTCCCTTAAACTTGACTTGGGGTTTTTAAAACATAACTTTGTTCTCAGTTTCTTCCTAAAGTGTTCCGTCACTATGAACTCCACACTCCTGGAGTTAGAGTGCAGGAAAAGACCCAGAACACATGGCATCAGCGGCCCCGGGAGCGTCCACTTTTACAGCCACATCCAAACAGCTGGCCTTCCCTCACCAGGAAGGTGAGACTGGGTTCTTAGGTGGAAGGTGCCTCTCCGAAGCAGAATGGGCTAAGAGCTACCCATTTCCTCATTTTTTACCAAGTCCACTCCTAAATTGATGATTTGTGGATGGTCCAGCAAATTCCTCCACAGGATGGACAAATGATCCTTCACCTTGGGGAGAATCGCTACGTCCACCTCACCTAGGACATAGACCTACATTCCCCACAGGTGTAGCTATGTTACCAATATGCGAAGAGCTTCATGGTCCAAGATTACCACTCAAGGTTTTAAGACAAATTATTTCATAATTCTGGGGATAAACATTGTGTTTAAGAAGAAAAAGATTTCAACATCAATTCTCTATTATGTCTGCAAATGATGAGTGTCTTTCAGGTGAGGTGATACAGAGAAAGAGTTAAGGGCAGCTAATTGAAGAGAAAGGTAAAAAGCCTCAACACAACGCCTTAGGGAGAGAGAACCTCCGCCCTCCATACCTCCCAACACAAACACAGTTTTAGGAAGGCCAGCTGACTTGTTTATTACTCAGTGTAACTTCACCTGTGCTTTACGCCTGATTATTAACAGCCCTAGTTCAGGTCCCCAAGCAGCCCGTAACTGTCTGAAGTTGAGTTCTGGGTCCCTCCCTTTCCTCTGGCTTCCCGGGGGCCCTCTGCGATGCTAATTCCTTGCCCCAGCTTGAGCATCAGCCAGATCATCACTGCTTCCCTTTGTCCTGAAAGGCTTGCTCTTTAATTGTGCTTTAATGTAGACTGATCTTCACATTAATGAGCCTGTGAAAAAGTCTGACCTGGCCCCTCTTTTTCAGAGGGCCTGCTAGGCACATGGAGAGCTAAGTCTTGTGGTTCATTTCACTTGCCCTGCAGATCCAACCAAGAGCCTCGTCCTTCAAGGCCCCAGGCTCCACCAGCAACACTGGGCCTCGTGCCACTTAACTCCCTCGAATGGAGTCACAGACAGGACACCAGGTTTCATTCCTTCCATGTTTTATTCTCCGGAAGTAATAATAAAGAGGTGATAAATATTCCATTACTTTTGTTTAATCAGTTTTTCTTTAGCTAAGAGGTCACAGCAAAATATAACCGTGTGGTCAAATCCACTTCTGATACTTTCATTTAAATTAAAATAATTAATATTCTATGCCTCCTAGCTCCATTTGCTAACACAAGAGAAATACTTTCCTAAAACAACAAAAAAAAATAGTTTTCAGATTAGTGTTGCCAGGGGGTTGGGGGGAAGGGGACAGGGGAAGTGACTGTTTTGGGGTGATGACAAAGTTCTGGAATTCGATGGTGGTGATGGTTGCACAACCTTGAGAACATACCAGAAGCTGCTGAACTACACACTTTGAAATGTTTAAAATGGTGAGTTTTATGTTATGTTAGTTTTATTTCAATAAAAAAAATAGATTTCAAAAAATTTTTTTTCAAGATTAGAAGTGAAAGGTATTTCAATGTGTTTTCATATACAACATAAACCTAAGGGATTATAATAGTACTATTACAGAGTCACAAGTATTTGTGTACAACTGATTTTTGCCTCGTTCTCCTACCTGGTCTAGGCGCAAGGCGGGAGGGGGCGGGGAACCGACAAGGTCTAACATATACCAACTGGAAAAGAAATGATGTGGACAAAACCAAGCACCATATGGGAAAAACGCTGCCACCAATATGCAGGAGACAAAGAGCTGCCTGCTTTAAAACGGAAGTTGATTTCACAGCAAGCTTTTTACTCCTAGGACTGAAAAAAATCCAACCATTTCCACTGTAACCAATCTCCTCAATGATACAAGTGCAGTAACACCACAGGAAAAGCGGACATTTTTCTTCACCAGAAATGTCACTTATGCATCACACAAAATTACTGTTGCCTTGGGACTCGTAACTTGAGTTTCCTGGATTTCAAATTAAAACAACAACAACAAAACTCTCAAACGTGAAAATCGAAGGGCAGATTCTGTCCATATTTAACAAAAGTCTGTTGCTTTTTCTGAGAACTATTTTATGAAATTGGTGTCCTTGCTCCAACCCAATCCTATTAAAAGCTTTCCTTGAGTATTAATGCTTTTTTGTTATTAAGGACAAATGGCTTTGGCATTATTCTCAGAACACGATGCAAATAAATCTGCTTTTTGACAAATACTTTAATTGAATTAGATTCCCTTAATCTGAAAGTATTAACCAATTGAAATTTTACTCGATGACTCCAGTTCCCCCAAATAGTGGAAAACTGTTTTGAAGCCCTGATAGTAAAGCCAGATGAAAAACAAACCCTTTCCCATGAGGCCCTCCCAACTGTGACCCCGGCAAAGGAGGCCCCGGTGTCTGGGGCTCAGAGCATTGTCTCATGAGCACGGAGCCAGGACACTGGTACAGACTCAGGGGACAGGAAACCGAACAGAGACGAAGAGGCAACTTCCAGAGACAAAAGTCTGTAATTACAGGTGTCTGAGCTGAAAACCACAAACCTGCTACTTCTGCAAGTGACATGAAGCAGCAATAGTGGTTACATGCAGCAGGGTCAGTACGGTTTCCTTTGTGACATTACTGCCCGACTCTCAGTTTCTGAGTCATAGAAGGGAGATGAAAGCTTTGAGAGTACTTTTACCGTGTGTTTCACCCTTCATTCAACAAATGAGACAAAAGCTATTTGTCCCAGGTGACAACACCTTCTGAGACAGAGCTGGATATCCCCTGAGTCTGCCCTTCTCCCTCATGCAGCTGCCTGTGCAGCCGACCCCTGAACAACTCGGGGTCAGAGGCACCAAACCCCACTCCCCACCCCCGCCGTGCAGTCAAAAATCCATGTATAACTTCTGCCTCCCCCAAAACTTAACAACAACCATCCCGCAGGATCCACAGGGGATTGGTGCCAGGACTCCCCAGACACCAAAATCCAAAGATGCTTAAGTCCATCATAGAAAATGGCAGAAAGCAATGCATTCGCGGATTCCCAACTGCGGATCGGAAATACTGTTTGCAATCTGCAGTAGGTTGAATGCATGGGTGTGAAACCTGCAGAAACAGAAGACTGGCTGTGTGTTTATTTAAAAAACACACATGTAAGTGACCCAGCACAGTTGAAACCCATGTTGCTCCAGAGCCAACTGTCCGCTCACCCTAATAAGTTGTCATGGTTCCTCTGACTCTTGACGGCCTCAGACATCTAATCCCTTTGTTCTGCTCCCTTTTTATTACTCTTCTCATCCTCCTCCTGCCCGCAAAAGGGGAATGAGACAGGAATGAGGATTTGGAGACTAAGGCCTACCAATGTGAACACTGACTGAGCTAACTGACCTATCCCATTTTAGACATGCCAGGGGCTTCCCTCATGTGATGGCATTAAATCCTCTGGAGGTCACCCTGAGAGGGCCTCTGGACCCCAACTTCAGGGACACAGACGGTACCCACTAAATGTTTGCTGAACATGTGACAACACCTTTTAATTCTATGGTTCTGCAAAGCCACAGACACTCAGCAAAACATGCTCTCCGAAGCCTGAGCGGCTGGAATCGTCAGATGCATGGAGATGCTAAGTACTCTGCTTTCACACATCAGGATGGGAAAGCAATGCTCAGCCCTGCCCGCTGTTACTTGCCTCCCCTGTCCTTTGCAAAGTGCACTTGGGAAATACAGAAGGCATGAAGGATGATAGCAAAATTATCTCTAATCCTGCCACCCGGATGGCGCACTGCTAACCTAACTTTGCAGGCACTACATTCAGTCATCCAGTCCAAGACCATGGAGCAAGGACTCTCAGAGAAAAGGAAGATAAAGGACCCTTCAGTGCCTGCAGTTGCAGAGAAATCACTGACCAAGTCGACGGAGACCAGCTTCAGGCCGAGGAAGTGCTGCCAACACTAACCTGCATTTTCCAAACTCGGAGCTGGAGGGAGGCGATGTTCCCCCCTGCTTTACATATTTTAACGCTGTCTAATGGAATAGCAGGAAGAAGTCCAACCAGCCCCACTGCCCTGGGCACTGGGGCCAAGGAACAGAAATGTATTTTTAGTCAGTAGACCAAGGCGTGACTCAAAGTGCCAGAGGCCCTCAGGGGAAGCTGCGGGCTCTGCCCCTCTGTGGCACAGGGTGGGTCAGTGTCACCTGCCACACTCCTGCACCAGTGCACGGAGGATAAAGACACAGGCATTGGTGTCCAGCCTCAGTTCCACTGTCAATTTACAGGGACACAGGGAGCCCGGGTTCCCTGTTGGTAACGCAAGGACGCACCCTGTGACGCAGGCTTCCCAACCAAGACAGGAGCAAGGGGGCTGAAAACAGTGCTCCTCACACCCGAGTACGTGAGCAAAAGCCCAGGAGACCTTGTTGGAGCAGGTGCCGACCCAGCGGGGCTGGGAGGAGGCCTGAGATTACGCATTTGTAAGGAGCTCAGCACTGATAAGACACTGCTGATTCAGGAGCCATGCTTTAAGCAGCAAGGAGTTAAATCATCTTCCAGTGCTTTGCTCTATGAACGTACCAGGGATTATCACGCCCCAGTTAGCCTCAGGTAAGGGTAACTCATTTAATTTAGCCGCAACGAAATACCTTCCACATGCTGAGCACACAGGCTAAATGGGTACAAAAAGAAAGTCAGACCCTTGCCTGTCCATCATGGGACAAAGGGCCACAACCTTCATTCCAGCACTTCAAAGGAGTAAGGACTGACTCACAAATCCTGTGGCCCCTATATCCTGAGATCATGCCAGGGCACAAGAGGCTACGTGTGAGCTAGCCACCAGCCGGAAGCAGCAGCCACCACCTGTCAAATACCTACTATGTGTTTGCACGCGCCAGGACGTTCACAGACATTCCACTCCCCTGAAACGTCGGCCTCTTTCCCTATCTGTAAAACGAGTCCAGAACATATTCTCTAAATAAGGAAAATGAGGTTCAGAGAGAAGAAGTCGTCTATTTGGGACACAGAGCTGGGCTAACCTTCTAACCCCCTGTTCCACAACCCCTCAGGCTGAAAACGGTTAAGCCTCAGATGGTGTTTCACGAGGATGGAGCACCTCCTGAATACAGGGCTTGATGCCAGTAAAACCCTGAGCTCTGCAAGCGACACCAGCAATCTTAGGGATGGTGCCGTCCTGCTCTCAGCCTGCCGAGCCTCAGTGCTTAGAAAAGGTACATACAGGTGAGCAAACGAGTTATAACGCCAACACAATCAAATAAAAGTATGCAGGACTGGAGTGGAAACAGGAAATTTGTCGTGGAGAGGGAGGGGCCCTGCTGAGGAAGCTGCCAGTTAGATCTGGTCAAGAAACTTGCTGGACTCACGGCTGGTTTATCTGGAAAGACTTCTGGGTGACTGCTGGCGAAGCGGTAACTCTTGAGCAAAAGGTCTCAGCAGTTCCAACAACAACATCCCCCACGGTTTCCTTCCTTTCTTTTCATTCAAGTCCCCTTGCATTTCCAGTATGGTGTCTATAATAAACAGGTTGCCTGTCGTCTCGCACTTGATCACGACAACGAATTCCTTACTTTTATGTTGATTTCAGGGGTCTGGACATATTTTCTTTTTTAAAGCGCTAGAAGTAAGGGTTTACGTTACCAAGTTCATTGGCACAAAGACGAGCTGTCTTATAATTCACACAGCTTCCTTTAACTCCAGTTTATTCACCCAAATTGTGGTTTAACCTCTAGGGCCAAGAAATTTAAGCCTGTGTACCTCCAGGCATTAAAAAGGCCAACTGCCTCCCCAAATTAGGGATGAGGCCAACTTCCAGGTTTTAATTCTTACAAACCCCAAACAGCAAGCAAGGCATTTGTCATAATCATTAGCACTACATGAAGTGAGGCCGTTTTGCACCAGCGAGGACAGGAACTGTTTTCCTGCCACCCAATGTCAGCGAGATGATACCACTACCTCCCGACCGGCCCAGGGTCCTCCAAATGCACCACTTACAGAAAAAGAGAGACGATGCGAGATGAGGCAGCACCCAGGGACGGAATCGCTGTCAACTCATTGTTACTGAGGTACCTGTAACAACACAAAGAAATCAATCATTTAAATCGTTTCAATTAGTATTCTAAAATCACATACATACAAGGGAAATTAGAAAAACAGTACTGACTTGGCCACGGTAATGCTGAACAGAAGAGGAAGAATTTAAAAGCGAGTTCTGAAAGGGAGAGCAGTCATGTTAGGTCACAAAAAACGATCACACCTATGGTTTAGAAACATCCCTCCAGGGGTGTCTCTTGTCTTCTGGGAGCGTCCACTCTAACTCAGAAATCAAGACTAACAGACAGGAACACGATGCAGAGCGAAAGTGCCCCAGACCATCCAGGGGCACCCCTCGTGGGCGGAGCCAGTCAGGAAGAGGACTAGAAGCAGACAGACCATCTCCTCATGCATGTTTTTACACCTCTGTGACACGGTGGTCTGCAAACTGCAGCTCTGCCCACACACCGGGACCCAGACTTGTGTGTGGAATTCCTGGGGGCTTGGACGTGTGGGGCAATTATTCTGATGTCTCGTCTGTGTAATAACAAGGGAGCTGGACTTGGAGACTCTCATCTGAGATTCCAATGTTTCAGAACTCTGACGAAGCCTCCAGACATGTTTTCCAGGAGTACACACATACAGACACACACTTTCGCACGTAGACATTTTGAAAACTCTCCACAGATCAGAGATGCTCTCCAAGCTCCTTTCCTGCTGGAACATTCTACATCTGTATATCCAGAGTTCACATCTCTTAATGGAAGGGTAAGCCCGCAAACCAAAACACGGCTCGCCCAGGCTGCCCCTAGAGGCTGTGCAATCTGGCCTCCTTACATGGACATGTATTTCCAAATCTGGGGAGAGAATCCAAAATCAGACTTGTGAAGTGAGCCCAAGAATCCTTTAAAAAGCCAAAGCACAGTGATCAGGCTTTCTGCTCAGTAATGGGCTGAAAAATTGAATCTGAGATGCAGAATCGAGGGGATAAAGCTGGGTTGTCTTAGTCTCTCTCTCTTTTTAAGTGAGTATGTCTTACATAGACCATCTTGTTACTGTTTGCAGACAAGACCACTGAAATGACAGCTGTGTTCAGACAAGTATACAGCTAGCATTTGCTTGAATAGAATAATCTTGTTGTCTGCCATCTTTTATAGAAATGAATAGGGAAAAAAAAAAAAGGAAAAGGCCTTGAATTATCCCATTTGCCTTCTTCAGTGCCAAAGCCAGTTAGAGATGAAGCCTGGCAATTACTGGGCCCTGGGACACAGAACGTCTGTTTCAACAGTTTCATGACTGAAGCACCTCGCAGATCCGTCCCATGTGGTAAATCCTTTCTCCGCCTAAAGGGCCCTTGCTGGCATGTTGAAGTAGACAATTAACTACCTTAACAGTCGCTTATCTGACTCCCCCTAAATCAGATTGTTTCTGCTTCACCTTTTCTCTCCTCCAACCCTGCCATGATCCAACTCCCCTCTCGGTACGGTGATACTAAAAACTATCAGCCTGAATCTCTACTAATAAGTTTTCATAGTACCGTCAATGTACTTATGACTAAACAACACCCTCAGATCTTAACAGAGCAAGAAAAACAAAGGTCAGGGGTCTGTTGCCCGCTGAAGAACTCATCGTTTCCTAGAGATTTATTCTAAAACACAGACCATGGCGGTGATAGTGGTAAAATAGAGGGTTTACTATGTGCCAGCCATGGCTCAGAGCTCTTCAGTGTATTAATTCATCTTTTGACTCCCTAGGGAATAGAGCCCATGAACATTTCCATGGTACCAATGAGGATACTGAAATAGAAATGTTAAATAATTGGGTGAAGGCCACCAGCAGTAAGTGGCAGTGGCCCTGGGAGTTGAGCCCCAAAGTCTAGATTCTTAACCATTACCTCTATTTCATTATAAGTACAGCAACAACTTGACATGCGTTATGTATTTTCATCACCACAACCCTGAGCTAGGTACCAGGTACTGTTCCCTACCATATAGGGAAGTTCTCTAACTTAAGTTTCAGTTCAAGTCACTACTCCAGGGTCATAGATAAGAGTTGAACCCAAGTACAACTGCAGGTCAGAGGAGACCAACAAGCGAAAAGGCCAGCACGTGGAAAGCTCCTAATCCCTCAGGGAACATAGCTGTATACTTGTGTTCCAGCCTGCTTAGGCTCTGACTTGACTTTAACCTGAAACAAAACAATACAGGCTTCTCTGCAGCAGAACTTTTGCTGAATGAGCTTTGTCTCAGGTGAGTGCTACTGCACACATGACAAACGGCTCTCCCCAATTTCACAGAAATAAATGAACAAGAAAAAAAGAGCATCATAAGAAGAGTTCAAATCTTGAAAATTTGCTGGGAGCAGAATGTACAGGTGCAGCAGAGCAGTGTTAAAAATAAATGGGGCATTTTATGTTGGGTTCAGCAGCCCCAAATCAATAGGCAGAGACAGAAGTGCAGGCTCCAATCTCGACAGGGCAGCGTGATTTTTGAGGAGAACAGCTGGAGCCCAAAGAAGAGCTGTATGGCCAGCTTACTTCTCAATCATTTCTATGAAAAAAGAACCACTAACTACTAAGTCTGTCAGCTCCCCCAGTATGACTTTCTCTTTGTTCGCTCTGTCCCCTGTTGAAACAAGAATACTATCCTCAGAAGGCAATGGAGGCTGACCTGGCTCTGAGACAGGAGCAAGTTGCCAGCCTGAAATGGAGACTGGTCAAAAATAGCGCAGCTGGAGCCAGAGGGAACCGGCCCTGGGGAAGTTGAGCAGTCTCCACCACTAAGGAGATTGGAGGAATTTAGGCTTGTGTTTAATGAAATGTCCGAAATATCTGGGCTTGTGCAGGCTTCCGCCCTTCATACTCCCCCCAAGTGTGCTTCCATGCAAGGCCCTACAAATCCTCTACCACGTCTTTAACTGCCTCTTTCCCCGATGATTCCAGACCAAGAAGTGCCCAGACGCCCCAGACCACGACTGGGACTCGTGGAGCACCCCGGGTGCTGGAAGAGGTTTGAGAAAGACAAGAAGGGCTGCATGGGCCGCCTGGTCCCAGTGCACACCTGCAGGTGGGCCTTTCTTTCCAGCCCAGGCTTCAGGGCCCTCAGCTCGCTCCCAAACTCCCATTTACCTGTTTGGTTAAGAAGTCCTCCCATTCTCCAAGATGCAAAATGTTAAAAAGGGCCGTTCAGAGTACTTTACTGTTACCCAATCAAATTAGGCTTCAACGAACAATGAAAAACAAACCCAAGGAGTAATTTTGGGTTATAGAGCTTTGGGGGATATTTTGTTTGTTGTTTGCCTTTTTTATTTGTTTGTTTGTTTATTTAATAGCTGATATATGCACACAGTAAAATTTTCAAGCCATTTCAAGAGAATACCAGGAATATACAGTGAAAAACAAAACTTCCTCGCGCTTCGGTCCTCTGGTCAGCGCCCCCGAGGAAGCTCCTGACGCCAGCCTCTAGAGACACACACGTTTTCTTTCGCGCCGACACTCGTGTACTATGTAGACTATTCTGTACCAGTTGCTCCCACAGCAGTATCTCTCAGAGCTCTGCGTAACTCTTTTAACCAGCTGCCGAGTACTCCTCTGCTGTCATGAGCAGCATGAATGACCCATAAATTTAGCCGTTCTGCTGTCTGTAGACACCTCGATTGTTTCCAAACACAAAGAGAGCTGCAATTAATAACAGAGAGGAGCAAGGGCTTGGAACGTCAGTTACTATTACTTCTTAAAAGGGAGAAAGCTGACAGTAGCAGGAGCACAGGTTTTGGAGTTGGGGCCATTTAATCCATCAGTTATTATCAGTGCTTTCAGTTACTTGACAGTAGGGCTTACTAAATAATAACTGGCGAGACTTTACGATATGTGGTTTGTGTACCAGATGGCCACATACAGAGGTTGTAGTACAGCGATAGTTGGGTCGTGAGCAACAACAAGAAGGGCTAACGTCTGCTCTGCGCCAGGCTCTGAGCTGAGTGCTGTAGGTGCAGTGCCTCACTGAATGGCATAGAACCCTTTGAGGAAGGTACTACATTATCACCCTGCCCTAACAGGAGAAACTGAGGCAGTTACAGAGCAGCAGGAATTATTAGGAGGGGATTTTACAGCTCGGGTCTTTAAATCAGACACCCTAGGTACATTCAACCCCAATCCTACCACTTACCCACTGAATGGCCTTTACCACGTCACTTAACCTTACTGTGCCTTAGTTTCCTCTTCCAAAAAAATGTGATTAACACAAGTACCAACTTCACAGGTTTCTGGCAGGATCCGGCTGAAATAATTAAACCGAACAGCTTAGGATACAGCCAGATATAGAGTAAATGCTTAACAGGTGGTGGTAATTCACAGCCAAAAAGCAGTGGCTCAAAATGATACCCCCTCGTTCTTCCACCCCTCCGTTAGCACACCACACACACACTGGGTAGCATAAGTCTGAGACACAAGAGGATGAGCCATAAATACCCACAGGCAGGGCCCACTCAGGCCTCCTCGCTGCCTGCAGGAACATTTTAGGTCAATGGCCCTGGAAAGCACACACGACAGCACCCACATGAAGCCTTCTTGGGCCAGGCAGCAGTAACATGATCCTAGCGCAGTTTTTAAAGAGAATGGTATAAATAGCCCCTCTTATTAATAGAGGAGCCTCGCCGTCCAGGACCCCTGGCTGGGGGCCCTCCCTGGTGGGCTTTCCTCAGGGCTGTGGGCAGTGAAGACCGTGTGGCTTGGCAGCAGCTGCACAAGTGTCCTCATGTCCTCCAGGGGCCTCCAACAGGCTCACTTTCTCTCTCCAACCAGCCCACGGTGTTCTGTGGTTCCAGCCTCCAAAATAAAACCACTGCTGAAAACCACCGCCTGCAGCTCTGCCAGCCTGTGGTTCCCCTCACACTGAGGTGTCCAGACTCGCATGGCTCTGCAGCGTTGAGAAGAACTGACAGCTCCTGGGAAATCCTTGAGCCCAGTTAGTTTAGAAGCAATTGGGTCTCAAATATGATTCTTTTTTCTTCAGTATCCTTCCCGACCTCCCAGCCCTCACTCTTGACAGCCTCTTTCTGCCTCCACGATGTATCGGAATTCCCTCAGGAGAAGACCTGGATCTTTAATCAGGGATAAGCCGTGCTGCTCTGCTCGGGGAGTTTGTCTCACCCATCGACAGTGTGACACCAGGACTGGAGTCAGGCTCTGTGCTGAAAGGGTCAAACTATCGACCCTCAGGGATTTGTTTCTTAATGCATCCAGCTTGGGTGGCTGAGTGATTGGAAAGTAGCAGAAGAGAAATAACATTCAGTGAGTGCTTAGCATGTACAAGGCCCTGGACGTCATCTCCAATTAATAATTATAATAATAACAATAATGTGTTATTGTGTGCACATTGCAGACAAGGGGAAGGAAGCACTGAGGCACTAAGTAACTTGTCCAGGGACACATTCAGTTTAGGGACCAACTAGAACTCCAACCCAGGTCTGTCTGCTACCAGTGTGTGTTTTTCCCACTACACCATACAATGCAATCTCTGCCTTTACAACTCCCACACTCAAGAAAGTAGTGTTGCCACAGAGAGCATGGGACTAGACTGGGGGCGTGCAGGCCCAGTTCTTCCACGTACGAGCTGTGCAACTCCAGCCAATTCTCGGTGCCTTGGTCCCTTCAGCTGTCTGAAAAAAGTACAAGTGGCAATATGAGTACGGCACTTAGCGCAATGGCCAGCTATGGTCGACCTGCACAAGTGCATTAGCAGGAGGAAGGAGAGATGTCACACACAGGACAGGGTTAAGGGTCCCGTCCTGCCAATAGACACAGCAGGAATGCAGGGAAAGGAGGAAAGCCAAGCTGTGACGGTGAAGGGAGCTGGACTCGGAGGGTACTGTGGGTTTGGATAAGAGGTCTGGAGGCGTGGGAGGAAATACTCTGTGCCTAGAAAGACAAGACTGGTGTAGAAAGAGTGACACAAGTCGATAAACACTGGATGTTCTGTGTTGAAAAACTCCTCAGTTGAACGTTGCAGGTTAAGATGAGGGACGTGGGGATTGAGGGCAGTGCAGTTTCAGGGTTAAATGCCTAAGATTTGGAATCAAATGGATTTAAGTTCAACTCTCAGGTTTACCAACCATGTAACACTGCACAGCTTTATTTCACTTGTCTGAGCTCCTCTTTCCTGTTCTGTGAAGGGGAGAAAATGATTGTACAGAAAATAATTTATGTCCCAGTGCTGGTGTGAGGATCAATGAGGTAGCATTCACCAAAGGCTTAGCACGGTGCTGTGGGGACTGCTACGGCTTTTGTCACGTGGGAAATTTATTTGTAAGACATAACCACACAGGGATGTAAAGTACAGCATAAGGAATATAGTCACTAATATTATAATAATGACATGTGGTGTCAGATAGGTATTAGACTTTTGGGGGGCACTCACTTCAGAAGTTATATAAATGTCCAACCACTATGCTATACACCTAAAACTAATATAATGTTGAATGACAACTGTAATTGAAAATAAATACAATAGCAAAAAAAAAAAAAAAGACTACTCATAACCAGCATCCCCAGTGAAGGGCAAGCAGAAGTCAGATGCTCTTGGCTCGTGCCCTGGGTGAGATATAAGTTCTAAAAAGGACCAAGTAGAAGGGACTGAAGGCTGTAGGTGAAGGGAGCTGAAGCAAATGAAAGTTGAGAGCTTGTTTGGGGAAGGAACAAGAGAGCTAGAGAACACAACACAGGAAATGTGCACAGGAGCGTCTAGCACGCCCCCAGCGGACGGGGGTTCACGATGGTTGCAGCTTTGGGCCACGGGCGATGGCAGGACCTGGCCACACACCTGCCCTCGGGAGGCCAGGCACCAGGTCCTCAGGTTCCTCCTTCCTAAGGCCCTGCATCTACAGCGCCTTCTTCACATCAAACATCTGCTCCCTCATCACCTTCCCGACCACCCCGGCTCTGCCATCACCCCTCCAAAATGACGAAAGACAAACTCCTCACATTCTGCCGTTCTACCTCCTCTAACACTTATCACTAGTAAGTCTCACCGGTTTCCTTGTTCGTGCATGTCTTCCCCCATCATAATGTAAACTCGAAGAGGTTTGTCTGTAGGGCTGGTATTGGCTGAGGGGCAGCGTACCATTTCCAGTGGCCAGGAAAAAACAATATTTTAAAGCAATTATTTTTAAAATATCAAAGTGAATGTACCACAAAATCCATGATGAACAAAATATCAATGCTTGTACATCATGACAGGATCAGCAACAATGCCACAGCAAGCCACCCTGGAACCTGAGGCAAAAGGAAGACTCAGTAACACTGACCTGGTCTTCACTTAAAACTTTTTCTGTTTTGCTCATCATGGATTTCTTTGCAGTCACTGTTATTTTTTTAAAATATTGCATTAAAATATCCTTTATTGCAAATGCTGAGTTGTGAGTGCCCCTTAAATTCTGCACCTGAGGCAAATGCCTCATTGCCTCGCCCTAGTGCCATCCGTGTGTCGGTCCTACTTATCCCTGTACCGCCCACACCTAGAGCAGGGCTGGGCACATAGGAGGCACTCAAATAAATGTTAATGAAAGCTTGAATGATAAGCCCAATTTTAGTTTTGTCCAATTCTAAAAGACACCACTAAGCGCCGAGACGTCACACGAGAAGCGAGGCATCCTAACCACAGGCATTGGAAGCGCCTGGACCAGGGACCCAACCGCCCCTTTATGAATTGATTTATCATCTCGGGGACTGTGACGGGCTGAGATGTGCCCACTCAAAATGTACGTGTTGAAGTCCTAAACCCTCAAAACCTCAGCATGTGACTGTATTTGGAGATGGGGTCCTTAAAGAGGTCATTAAGGTTAAATGAGGTCACATAGATGGGCCCTCATCCAACATGACTACTGTTCTTTGAAGAAGAGGACATTTGTACAAGCACAAGCTACACGAGGGATGGGCACACACAGAGGAAGGGTCGTGTGAGGAGGCAGCAAGAGGGCAGCCGTCTGCAAGCCAAGGAGAGAGGCTCAGAGAAAAGCAGCCCTGCTGGCCCCTTGGTCTTGGGCTTTCAGCCTCCAGAGCCGCAAGAAAAAAATTGCTGTTGTTTAAGGCACCCAGTCTGTCATGTTTTATTACGGCAAACTAACACGATGACCCAATTCAAACTTCCCTGTTCCCACCACTGGCCTGTTGACCCGATCGAAAAAGGAGGGCCTGGGACAAAGCATTGTTGCCAAGGGCCCCTTCCAGCTTTGGAAGTTTAAACTTTTTTTAAACAGACACAGAAATCACAAACGCCAACGTGGAGAATTTAGAGATGGGGGAGGGGATACAAGTATTTTGCCAATTGTACCAGCTGATGAAATTAAATTTCCTTTAGATAAATTATTAACAATGGAATCGCTGAATAATAAATAAGGACTTTTACCATTACATATAATAACCAAAATGTGTAAAGCACTTACCTAATAACATCTAATAAAAATGTCTAACAATAGAAGCATTGGGTGAATAATTTATGGAATATCCATGTGTATAGTATGTAGTTTTACATAAAATTAAAATGGGATATTAAAAAAAATTTAATTTACATAAAAAAGTATTAAAAAATATATACAGGGAACAGATATAAAAACCATAATAGATATACGGTTTGATCCCAAAATTATATGTAGAGATATATATTTTTCACTAAGTGTTCACAATGGTTGTTATATCTGGGTAATAATACCAGTAATTTTAATTATTCTTTACATAATTCCAGTTTCCAAATTTTCTGCAGTGTGTATGCATGACCTATGTGAAAGTGTCTCTGAAGTCTCTGTGGAACTAAAATTCCTGATAATCCTAACATCCATTTTAAAAGCAGAATTCTTTACATTAAAAAGAAGAAGAAAAGATTGAGGCCTGATTTAAAGGAGCAAGCCTAGCGTTCCAAAGGTAGTAACGCCCGGCTCTTTCTGGAGATGGGAGAGAAAAGGTACACCTCTATTGTCCATACTTCAATACCTTTGTTTCCTGGGAAACAGAAGAGCTGGGCTGGCTCATATGCCCCTGCTGAACGGGCTGCTCCACCCGCCTGGGGACTGTGGAGCAGTACCGGCCAGGCGTGTCAACCCAGCGGGACTCTCCTATACACCCACCATGTTCCTGTGATTTCCGTAAGTCCGTACCTACCAGACTGTAACACACCCATCACTGACTGCCTCGGAAGAAGAGATGGGCTAAGACACTGACAACCTGAACGCACGTGACAAGTTTAGACTGCTGGTGTAGGAGAGGGAGCAATGCTGCAATACCCCAGTGTTTTCCCAAGGAGCTCTCCATCCCTCCAGGCCCCCAGAGGTTTGCGGAAAAGCACTCACACTTCCTGTAGATTCGGCAAATCCTCAAAACCAGCAGGGTCAATCTCAGAAAGTTTATTGTAGCTCAGGTTTCTGGTAAAGAAAGAAGAAAGTAATTGAATCAACATTACATTATACCCAAACTAAAGGAATCTTCTACTCTACCTGCTAAAAACACAGTCCTCTCCCTCACGATTGCGCAATCTCGTGCATTATTTTAAGTAACCTACTGATACTGAGATTTACAGATACACCTCCTCCCACTTGCATCTATAAACAAGTCGCTGTGGAAATCTCCAACCATCCGAAGTTGACTAACCTCAAATGAATTTTCATCACTACCATTTCACCACTTGGCAACTTTCAAAGAAACTGTAAAGTAAGCTAGTCCTCTACCTACATTGAAGTGTGCTGGTCCAAATGCTTTGTAACCTGTCAAGTCCCAGGCTATTCTAAATGGCACTTTTTTATTAATGTTTTTCTAAAGCATCAAACAATATCAAGTAAAGAAAAAGAGAGGGTGAGGTAATGACCCATCCCTGTCTAAAAATTAGTGGTTCTCAATCTGGAAAGACATTTGGCAATCTCTGGACACATTTTTAGCTGTCACCACTGCGGGGAAAGGGGGGTTTGCTTCTGGCATCTGGTGGGTGGAAGCCAAGGAAACTGCTAAACATCCTACAACGCGCAGGACAGCCGTTAACTACAACCATCCAGCCCTAAGTGTCAACAGCAACATGCAGAGGTCGAGAAATCCTGGTCTAAACAAGAACTTAAGACTAAAACTCACGTACATGTATAGTCAAGGGGGAAGGGACTGTTTAGAAAGTGAACACTGAAAGATCCTAATCATAAAACTATTAGATTGGTGCAAAAGTAATTGCGGTTTAAAAGGTTAAAAGTAACTGCAAAAACCACAATTACTTTTGCACCAACCTAATACATACAAACACCGCATCCCTACCACCCTCAATGAATACACACTGGGCGTGATCAATCACACAGGAGAGAGAAGCCACGGTCACAGAAAACTCACGGCTGGTGTTAACCAAAGGCAGTGAAAGCCACACGTGTGAGCAGCCTTCTCAAGACGATGGCATCTGTCACAATTATTCAGAATTACATCTCTCTCCCCTTCGACACCTCCCCGCTCCCAGCGGTACCCTTAGAAGCAGACATGCAACAAGCTGGGAAACGTGTGGTCAGGTGAGCTTCTCAGATCACACCCTCATTAACCAGACTAGGTTAATGAGTCTTTCTGGACTAGAATCCACAGAGATGTGATCCAATTGGGCCCTAACTTCTTACTGTGCACTGTACCTTGGTTCCTGCCACTAAAATACACCCAGTCCTGTGTAAGCCAAAGAGGTTAACATTTTTCATCTCCGCTATGAACTCCATTGACAGAACTACCAATTAACGGTACTCCTAGTAATGAGTTTAAAATCTAGCTCTGGAGGGGTACACAGCGTCACGTAAGTGGCAACTATCTTTTACTCCAGAGACATTCTAATCGATACTAACCTAGAGCTGATAGCCATTTCTCTGTCAACTCAAGACATTCATCTAAATAAAAGTCAAACTGCATTTGCAATTAATGATACATCAGTGTTCGGGGCATAGCCTGAATTAAATGCAATTTGTCCAGAGATTATGTTACTGTACAAAAATTGATGGTGGTAATTTTTAAAACCACATATTAAAGTCAAGTGAGCTTGTCTGCACTTGGGGGTATTTATGATTCGGCACACAGAAATCAATAAGTTAGACGTGGAAAAGAACACCCACCAATGGAGAGAACTCGCCCACGTCAGAAAAAGGGCTAGACAGACTGGAAGTGTCTTCCATTTTGAACACATTATCCTAAAAAGGGGGGACTGAAATATCGTGTCTGGTCTAGAGATAACTGAGTTTATAAGGACTGTAACATATGTATCATCTCAGGTAATGGAAGCTGCTAAGCGGCAGGAGACTCAAGAAAAAGACTCAGAAGCCACAGAGGCAAGAGCTTGGAAGGCATGGTGGGCCTGCCAGGTTGGAAGGAGGCCAACACAGCAGTGCCCATCTGCCGGCCCATCTAAAGGGGCATTTGTCTCCAGCAACAAGGGCAGTGCAGACCAGTCTTCTCCATTTTCAAGAGAAGCTCAAACTCTGAATTCTTAACGGGAAATCTTTTTAAGTCTTAAAAAAAAAAAAATTACCCTGGATGGGCCATACAAAACCTATCTGCAGGCCACATTTGGCTTGAGGACCACCAGTTGTCAACCTCTCTTCTAATCCAATGAGTCTGGAGGCTATAAGGTTCAAAATAAATGACTTGTTTCTGGCTTATTTATACAGCCAGGGGTGGAGCTGGGGCTCACAGGATCTGGGTCCTGGGCAATTAACTGATAGCCCCATTTTGAGCTATCTGGAATGAAATCACCTCAAGGCTACTTGAAAAGGGGTCTGTCCTAATCGAGTCTTAGCAAGAAGCCAAATAGTACGAAGATCTAACACAGAGATCCCAGTAAGTAGCAATGAAGATGAAGAGATGTGTAAGTGGACATTTCAGCCTCACTGGGTCAGCCTCACTGGGTCAAGATGCGGTGACACTTTGACCTTCAATGAACTAGAAAAGCCATTATCAACAAACGAGAGTCGAGCAGGCTGGCTGTGACAGGTAATTCTCTCGGAGCACCTATCAGCAACCAGAGAGAAGACAGAGGCTGAAGGTCAGGCCCCCTGGGATGCCTCCCACGTTTGGACCAGAGCAGCCTCGCTTTTAAGTCTGAGAAGCGACTAGTCCTGAAACCTGGGGCAAGCTGTTGATCATCAATTGCTTTATCAAGAAACAGGGAAAATATTTACTATATTCTCCCTGACAAATGTAATCTGAAATAAAATCCTCAGAGATGTTTTCGTGTTTGCTCATTTCAGGGAGGCAAACTCCCAGCATAATAGTTTTTTTTATTGTGGTAAAATATGTATAATGTAAAATTTACCATCTGAATCATTTTTAAGTATACGATTCAATGGCATTAAGTTCATTCACACTGTTGTGCAACCATCACCATCATCCATTCCTAGAACTTTTTCATCTTCTCCACTTTTAAATACTAACTCCCCATCCTCCGCTACCCTCCACCCCAGGCCTGTCGCCCTCCACTCTGCTTTCTGTCTCTGAAATGTGACTGCGTACTTCCTGTAAGGGGAACCATACATTATCTGTCCTTTTGTGTCTGGCTCATTACACTTAGCATAACATCCTCAAGGTTCATTCATGTTGTAACGTATGTCAGAATGTCCTTCCTTTTCAGGGCTTAATAATATTTCTGTGTGTGTGTGTGTGTTTGTGTGTGTGTACACATTTTGTTTATCCATTCACTAGTTGATGGGCATTTGGGTTTTTCTATCTCTTAGCTATGGTAAAGAATGCTGGTATCAACTTTGGTATAATTTTTCCAGGACAATTTTTACATAAAGTGTTTTATTTTAACCCTTTGACTGCTATTGCTTACTGACACTTGTTTTCCAACGATTAAGGAAATACATTTATTCAGCCCAAGAACTATGAGGAGAGGGGTATGAATTCTCATCTCAGTTCCCAGGAACAATCAAGGGTTAATCAGTGAAACACTTTTAATGAGGCCTTTCTTTCTCAGGTGGCAGCTGACATGCACACAAATCTAAAGCATCTCACTTATTTCTACAAACATGATCACCCCTTACCCGGCCGGACATCTGAATGTTTCTTAAGTTGAAGGTTTCAGATTCTCCTGTCAAAACAATTCATCTGTCAGCAGGACAGATGCTGTCAAAAGCATTTCTGCACCTTTCAGTAGCACAGAGGAGCGACAAGAAACCTCAGGGAATTTAGTTACTGCCAATTGCAGCTTTCATTAAACATTTTGTCAGACATTGTCATAACACAAATTTTCCCTATTCTTGTACAAAGGGTACGCGAATCTTTGAACAATTGAGCCCAGCCAGAGATATTCTTTCAGCTAATCTGCTGAAAGACAACGGTCCAGCCCACCATTTGCAGAACACACAAGAGGCACCTCCGCCGAGAACAGCTCAAGTTTTACCCAGGTTTTATCTGCTCTGAAAAACAAACTATTTAACAGTACATAGCAACAATCTGCCTGCCGAGCCTTTTCCCTCACGAGGCTCCTTCCCCAACCCCATAGAATTAGAAGAGCTAAGGTGTTAAATAGCTGAGAAACCCCCACCATTATGTAAACCTGTGCTGTCCAATTCAGCAGCCACTAGCCAGGGGGCTACTAACATTTATATTTAAACTAATTAAGATTACATAAAATTAAAAACTCAGGTCCTCAGTTGCATTTGCCATAGTGGCAGTGTCAACACCACATGTGACTAGCGACCACACTGCACCATGCAGACGGAGGGGCATTTCCGTCATCTCTGAAATGTCTCTTCAACTGTGCTGTATCATGGAATAACCAACACATATTTCTCAACCATCAACAAATACTGAAAGTGAAATGGCATCTGTAGGAGAAGCTGGATTTTAACAACACATGTGAATTTCCCAATAATTCAAGAGCTTTGTTTAAAAACGTGGTGGGGGAATGGACGGGTATCAGTCCACGTCTTTCAGGCACACAAAGTTCTTAACCATCCCAAAAGAGGGCAGGGCCTCAGAAAACTCAATTCTCTGGGAAGACACTCATAATAAAAAATGCCCTCTGAGTGAAATTCTATAGAATTAACCATTATTTACGACCAACATCTTCCTGGATTATAACCAGAACCCCACATTATAAACTTGGCAAAGGCTATTCAAGGCTGGCAAACAATAATGCATTGACTCCTTGGAAGTTGAGGGATAAAAAGTTCCGTTGGCTTTAGAGTAAGCTGTAAGGAGGAAATAACCCCAACAAGCCGGACAACGTAATTAGCACTTCATCCTCAAAATCAGGCTTTGCTCACCGACCACTGACAACACAGACAAAACTCCTCGCTGGGAAGGGCAGCACAGAGCATGGCTGTATTTTACAACATTAATAGGAATCATAATTCAAGGTGGAAGGAACGAGTCCTAAGTCTGTGACAAACACTCCCTGGGGACAGAGGTTTTCATACTCAGTTTGGTTTCCAGGCCAGGCTACTTCCCATTACTCAGCCCTGTCTGGACTCCTGAACGTCACTGTACTCTGCATTTTTTAAGCTATCAGATATTTGCTAAATGAATAATCCAGCCGGAAAGAAAAGTGTGAAGCAATCCAATGACCCAATTATTGAATGCTACCGGGGGCCCGGGACTAGCCCGGGAATCTCAGGAGACTGGGGGCTCCAGCTGGACATCTCTTCTTAACCCCAGAAACTGCACTGTTCACCCCCCACTTAAAAAGGGGTTACCTGCCTAGGACTAGCTGGGGGAAAAAGGGTCGGTCCTTTAAAATTGCAAGGGCATGAGTAGGGAAGAACATACAACTTTATTAAAGTTATCTAATCCCTTCAGCTTTGAAGGTCGTTTCTGCTGTATTTTTACTTTCTGAGGAATTATGTGTAGTACACACCAAGTTCCAATGAAATCTCCACATTATGTTCCCTAGATCCACATTATCAGGTTTTACGAGAATCAGAGATTTCCTTTAAAATCTAGACTATCAGATGTCCTTATCTTTTTTTCTATTGCAATGTTTCCCCCTCGTTAACCAAACGCCACCACTCAACAGCCTGATAAAACATATTAAAGGCTTATTCTGAGAATGAAATTGCATCTTAAACTGGATCATTCCTCTGGCTCCTCATCCAAGAATTCGCACTCTGCACTGCAGAATGTTCCGCAGTGCGGCCATCGTTCTTCAGTGAGCTAAGCAAAATCACTCAGATATTATTAACTCGACATACACAGCTCATCTTGTAAGCTTTTGGTCAGTTATATTTAAGAAAGTAATGAACCACAGTTACTTCAATTTTTTAAAATGTTACATAGATAATTCTCTATGCAAATGAGGCTTATAAGCAACTCAAAAGAAGAGCTAATAGACATCAGCCATAGGAGGACCCCAGAGTCACTGCCTACTTCTACTTTTGAAAATCAGCTATAGAAATTAGCGGGGACTTCTGAATTCTGAAGCTTACGACATTATCTGAGAGAAGTCGCCAGGCCTGCTTCCAGAATCCCACATCTTATATGTGCCCCCTACCTTCCCAGTTCACCCATATTACCCCAGCCCACGATTAATTTAAATACAGGTCTAAGTTTTTGTCCTTTAGCACCCAACAGATATCAAATTCAACAAACATTTATCGTTTGCCTACATTGTCTACTGCGCTGTGGTTAAGTTCTGATACAAATTAGGATAAGATTTAGTCCTCAACTTTAAGGAGTTTACAACCCACTAGTTAGATAAGACTCTAGACCAAATAATTCCAGCCAGATATGGCAAGCATCTTGTGAACGGGAGACCAGGAGGTGCAAACTCGTGGCTCCTGGGCCAAAGTTGGGCAGCAGACACCTTTGTTTCTGACTGAACAGTGTTTGGAGAAACCTAAGGTTTTCACCAAAAAAACAGAAGTTTCAGTTTCTCTTGAAAATAATCACTGGGCCAGCATCGCTGGCATGGATGCCACTGAGCCCAGGTGGGTTCCAAGCAGGAAAGATCAGTTGTGATAAGAAAGGTTTAGCAGAAAAATACAAGTCCTTAGTTAAACCAGGAAGAAAAGTAGAAGAGAATGGTTTCTGAGGCAGAGTACCAGGAAACAGGGCCAGAAATGTTAAATAAGGTATAGAAGGTGTAAAACTTAAAAATAAAAAAAGTCAGGACCTCCTAGAAAGGAGAGGGGCAAGAGACGGTTTTAGGGCAAAGTCGAGAAGAGTTGGCAGATCCACAATGTACCAGGCAGGTAAGTCAAGGGTTACACAAACCTTAACAAAGCTCAGTGCCAGGTCCCCGCCGTGAACGTCAATCGACGGGGCCATTAAAATTGATTTCCACAGGAGCAGAATATCTCCTTGTTCAACTATTTAAAGTTTTAATTAAAACAGCCCACTGAAAGCTTTCTGGAATATCCTTTAAAACAAGAGATTCTAGGATCTGTTTTTCTTATCAAACTGAGATTCGGGCTAAAGAGAGACAAAGTAATTGGGTATGATGTGGTTTTGTTATTTAAGCACGCTCATGCTTGGTTGTGGGGTGGCACTGGGGGGAGCCCACAAATTTCCCATAACAGTCTCTCATGAAATATGATACATGCATGATTAATCCCTAAAGATTAATTAATTTAATCAAGAGGAGGCGTCCAGCAGCAGCAGCTCTGCAGTTGGTGGGCACTTCACAAAGGGAATTTGCACAGGGAATAGCTGCTGGCCACAAAGGGAACAGCACCCATGTAGGCAGGGAAGAGGTGCCTACAGCTACCACTGCTTTTACTATTGGAGAAGGGGCTTTGCAGAAGACTTGGAAATGAGCGGGGGGAGGAGAGGGGTCAGGGGTTTGGTCAACTATTCTCTATTTATCATCTCCGAAAAGGGATCACAAATTCGCCCTTTCAGAGTCCTCAAGCTCTACAGGACTTTCCAAACTCATCACCTCCACAACAGGACCCTTTCACCCTTGCTGGACCCATCTAGCACAAAGCGTAATCTTGACTTGGAAGCCCGGCCATTCTATGAAACAGGGAGCCAGGCACTCCCTCCCCATCAATCTCCTCACCACGGAGGCCCTCACCTCCTAGGGCACCAGCTGCTCCAGTGAGAGCAGAGGGCTTATCAATCATGACCCAGAAGGGACAAAAAGTGCAGCAAAAACCTGTGCTCACCTCTGGCGACACACTCAGAGGCTGGAGTTTCTTCAGTGAAAGGACGGAGGATTCTCCTAAATGAAAACCTTGCTCTATTGAGGCAAGAAACGGTGCCTCTTGCTTCTGTAGTAGTTAAAACAAGTTGGGCAAAAGGGACAGGAAGTAATCCAGTAGATAAATTTGGAATCCTCGTTTCGCCAAGTGCTTTGTAAAGTCCACCCATGACCCTCTGGTCATGAATTGTTTTGCTTTCCTAACACTGCCACCTGTACCTCTCTAGCCCTACAAATGTCCACTTTGAGGAGATTAGCTCCCCATGAAACAACCATTGCAAAATGCAGGGTGTTTATTAAAAGCATGATGTAGCTTTAAAATTCATTAACTTTGGGTTTACATATGAAAGATGCAAACTAGCTACATCTTATGAACATTTCTTTGATTGAATGTGTCACCCACCAAAATTTGTGTAAAAGTTTGGTATAAGCAACCACCAATCATCAGTGACACTGGGATCAGTTTCCTCTCCCCACACTGAAACGATTCTCCACTTAACAGTGAGTGATTTCCTGCACTTCATGCCCACACCTCGAGGCTCTGAGAGGAACATCTGAAAGGAAAACAACTATTTTAACACAACCCCATGAAAAGTGGTCCTGGTCACAAGAACAGCATGGACAAATTCCACACCTGTGTTTGGGGCAGAAAGTACAACCAAGGATTTCCCTGGGAGAGAGGGATAAGGAAACTATACTAGTGACACTGGTTCTTCAGAAATGAAACCTCCAATAGCCTGTTACTTGCCCTGAGTGTAACAGACACACATTAAAACATTAAAAACAAACAAACACCCCTCACCTCCCTCTGAGTCATTACAGGCCATTCTAAACACTCTAGTCTAGATGTTTCCTATAACCAGGGAAGGATCAAGACATTTTGTGGGATTTTTAACCCTCATTTTTGACAATGCACTCTCTAATAAAATCTAATCAACAAAAATAATAATACACGAACCTCATGTTACAGAAATGTACTCCAAAAGATAAAAAAATAAAACTTTGTGGTGGTAATTTACCTCTAGACATGTAATGATCAGGGTTGGTTTTTTTAAAAAAAGTGTTTAGAAAGGCAATTTTAGGCAAATACACTTTTGGGTTACGAAAGAACAATATAGAGTAAGTTGCCTCTTTGGCCCTTAAAGGGGAGAAAGAAGGAAATAAAAGTGTTTTTGGGTTTGTTTGTTTTTTTCCCCGAGCAAATGCATCTGGACAAACAACAGCTTACCTTAGTGTTGTCAGCATCTCTTTCCTTCCACACACAAAAAATTTTAAGGGACATATGACATACAAGGTGTGATCAAACAATACAGTAAATATTTAAATTAAAAAAATGTATTACAGTAAGAGACACACTGCTATTAATCCCCCTCAACACATTTCGAACACATTTATCCCATCGTTCCTGCCACTTTCTGCAGCAGTTCTGGAAGTCCTCTTTCATGAGTGTCTTTAGTTGCGCTGTCGTGGCTGCCTCGATGTTCTGAATTGGTTCAAAATGTTTACCTTTCATGATCATTTTGACTTTGGGGAAGAGCCAGAAGTCGCACGGTGCCCGATGTGGTGAATAAGGTGAGGACACACTGTAATGTTTTTATTTGGCAGAAATTGCCATACCAGAAGCGATATATGACACGGAGACTTCCTTGTAATGATTAAAAAATACAGTGAACGCTGCTGCCGAGTGCCATCCAATGGAAAGACAAGGATCTTCAATATGGGAAGCAGCGCGTGGAACCTTAGTAACAGTGTGTGACAAGTTTCAACTTGTTCCGTGCAGTCAGTCGGGTGTGAGCTATGGTTGAGAGAGGGGGTGTTTTAAAGTGTGCTGTATATAATTCTCCATTATGACAACACTCCATGTCACACATCGCTTCTGGTATATGGCAATTTCTGTCAAATATTACAGTGTGTCCTCTCCCACCTTATTCACTGGATCTGGCACCATGCGACTTCTGGCTCTGCCCCAAAGTCAAAATGATTCAGGACGTCAAGGCAGCCACGACAGTGCAACTACAGACACTCTCGAAAGACGACTTCCAGAACTGCTTCAGAAAGGGGCAAGAATGAGGGCAACGTGTGTTCAAAGAGAGGCGGAGTATTTTGAGGGGGATTAATGACAACGTCTCTTTTACTGTAATACTTTTTTTTTTTAATGTAAACATTTACCATATTGTTTGACCACACCTCCTAAGTGGGTGTAACTACCTTCCCAGGCTAGGGTTGCTCTTAAGGAAAATCCTTTGGGAAGCCGGAGGTTCTTAGGGGGTGTATGCTAGAGTCCCCTGTCAGCTTCCACTGGAACTTACATGCATCTTTTATTTTTCCAACTGAAATCACACCCACTACTCACTAATGTCTATAACATCTCTTTGTGCCTATGCATAGCCCAACCATCCAAAATCTATACTGCTAATACAAAAATCTGGGTTTACCTGCATTTGCCACAATACTCTGCATTACAAATGGATTAAGTGCAAGGTTCCTTCAAATATTATCAAGCATTCTCAATACTACCTTCTCTTATTACATTTTCAATATCATCTTCTAAGTTTCAAATATTCAGTATTATTATCTCCTAGGTTTATCCTCCCTTCCTTTCCCGGCTACCTCAACACTTAAAAATGAAGATGGTTCAATACACAGAACAGACCCCTGGTATGAAGTTGAAAATTGAATTTACCCACAACTTTTCAAGAATACATCCGCTGTATTATAGGGAGGCACACAAGTGTCTCTAGCTAAGTACCTTTTAAAGAAAACGTGCAGTTTCAAAGGTCAGCCTCCTGGCTAAGTTATGTCGCTGACTTTATTAGTTAGCTTATCGACTTGGGATCTCGTTCTGTCAATTTTTCCATTGCGCTTTTTAAAGGTTATGTGTGTCATGAAATGTCTAGCTGAAGCCAAAAGGCAACATTTTTCTTCCTACGATATTAAGATATCATGAAACATTGTAAATTTAAAAGCTCGTCTCCATCATTTTCTCGGGGCCGTGTGACTTCTCTGGCTCTGTTTGTTGAAATGGCTCAGAAGGTCTTAAGTCAAGTACAACAACCACATAGTATTTCAGCACACACTATTTCACACAGACTGCTTCCTGCTGTTAAAATATGAAACATCCTTTTCACTGAAATTATAAGCATAAACTATCAGATGATGCATGTGACCTCCATGCTTGAACATATTAAAATTTTATTATGTTAATATACTGTCATTTCTTCCTTTTTAGAAAACAAAATCACTCACCACGTCCTCTAAAAGTGATGCTGCTCCTCCCCACATGGTCTATGAATCTACATTCACCAAAGCCCAGTGCATCCTGAGTCACGAGCTCCTCTCATTCTTATTCTCCCTCTCCCTCTCTCTCTCTCTCTCTCTCTCTCTCTCTCTCACACACACACACACACACACACACACACACAGTGTGCAGTTCCAAGTAATTTACTCCCAAAGATGCATCTCACAGGATGGATCCTAGCAGTAAATTGCACTTGCTAAACTACACGTTCACCAAACAATGAATACGGTACCTGCAGGATGTGAGTCCATTTTTAAAGAAAATCTCCAACAAGGGTGATGACAAGTTTTACAAAAACAAACCCTAAGTGACTCCTTTCGGAGTCTCAGTTATGGGCTGCAGAAACCTCAGAAACACCCCCATAGACTTCTGGATACTCCATAGCCTCTCTGTGCGCTAGGGAGAGACAAGAGCCATTCAATTCCCACCTCAGCAGGAAATCAAGGCCCAGGGGTCACACCAAACCCAGACATCGATGAGATCAGCTACATCAAGGCAGCTTTCCTCTGAACAGCTAGGGCTCCTTTACCTAACACTTGTTATCTGATAAACACACAACTCCCCAGCTCCCACCACCACTCCTTCTTAGAGATGATGTAATCAAGTCCCAGTTGGTTAAAGTCTCCGTTCAGCTTGCCCGAGTCAAGTAACTCCAAAGCGACTTCCTTTAATAAGCAGTATACCTTGGGGGTGAGAGTAAGGGGGGTGACTTCCTCCTGCATACTCCACTCTAACAAAACAGGCACCCTAAGCCCGCCTCAACTAGAGGGCAGATCGGTTCCGAGCCCAGAGACGTAGGAGATCAAACAAAGCATGGTGCAGGGTGTGCCACAGTTTACGCGATATGGCATTCAGCTATGACACCCAGCCTGTCCTCCAGCTAAGACTCCCCAGGGTGGCTTTCCTCTCCCTTCACTCCCCTACACTCGGCTCTGAAATACTGTCCAAGCAAACCAAGGAGCTCCAATCCCAGGTCCAGTCCACATGGCCACACAAGCATGACTCTGCAAAACCATGCTGGCAACTACATTCAGTGACAGCAAACGCAACCGTGATCAATAAGGCAAAGCAGGTTTGGATTTGGTTAGGTGTAAGCTTGCACAAGCACAAAGAGAAAACCACCCACTCTCAAACCCAAAGAGCTACTGCCGAAAGCACCTGCACAAACTCGTCAGGGTGGTTTCTAAGGTCACAAGCACCTCAGACAAGATCTTTTATCCTAGGAGTATGACACAAATGGTCGGCCCGTCACACTGCTGGTGTCAATATTTATCTAAGGCCTAGGTATTCACGATGGTAAAAAACAGGCACTTTTTCAACCAGGCACTTTTTCAATTCACTCATTCACATAATTTGCCACTACAAAGCCCCGAAACAATTCGTTTACAGCTTGAATTTCTTCTCTTCCATTTCCATACGGAGGGTTGGCTGCAGGGCCCACAGTGTGTGTCAGTAATAATCCTGGCAGTTTGAGAAGAAAGCGGTCAGTGGAATGCACAGCTGCAATATCAAAGGGCACTGCACTCGAGGACAGCAAAGAGGTGGAAGGTGGTGCGGGCGCCTGGGGCATGAAGGTTTTCTGCACTGGAAATGAACAAGGCTTAGACCTTGCCGAAACGTAACCAAACGAACCCCTAGAACCACGCCCAGGCATTTCTAAGTGTGACTTTACTCACACTACAGGATTCATCGAGCAGCCAATACTCAAAGGTAGGTATGTGAGGCTCAAAGGAAGAGCTGCAACTCAGCAGCCCTGTGTGGTCAGCTCCAATTCTCCCAACACCCTCCTCCTACAGCCTTTATGGGCTCTTCCTGCTTTAGTCTCTTTCTCCTTCCAAATAAAGGTCTCTACTCAATTCCCCTCCCCATGTAAAAGTCAGAAGAGATAACCAGTCCATTAATATCAACTTTAGGAGGCCCTTGGGACCTCTAAGAACAGCAGTGCCTCGTGGAAACCAGGTGCACAAATGGATTCCTCCATGTCTGCCACCATCACTCAAAGTCCTCAAATCCCTTTTCTGCAATGGGTGCTAAACTGCAGCTCCCTCAACCGGCTGTGTTGGCTTCTTCTAAGGGGAAACCCTGCGGTGGCCTGGTGGAGGTCAACTTCAGGTTTTCATACCAAGGAAATCAAGGCAGTAGAGAGAGATGGCTCTTTCTCCAGTAACAAATTAAAGAGCCTACCTAAAAGGCCTCTTGCAAAGTTGATGAGAAGCGACATTAAACAGACTTGTTAAGCCAGCTTCCTATGCTCCACTAAATCTACTTTTCTGATCACACACACAATTCTTCCCAACTAGACAGGTGTCCCTACCAAACACCTCACTTGGATTCTGGATACCCCATGCAATAAGAATCATCATGCTTATATCCGCCAACAGGCTGCAAATCACTTCGGTTCCTTCTTAAGCAAAATGCACTGCAAAGTGATAAGCTATGATATATGTTGCACGTGTGGTCTGCGAGGGGCCAGCATTCCTACCTCTGCTCTAACTACGCCTGCTGAGTGAAAGCAGGCAAGTTCCGAGCCCAAAATGGTAGCAGCTGAGGGCGTAGTCGGTTTTATTTTTTCATACATAGAAATATACACGACACTTAAGCAGCTAGTATTTCCTCATGCACATTGAAGTTAATAATTCACAAACCAACTGACACTCATCAAGGATCAGAAAATTTAAAGGTGGTTTGTGCAAACACTCCTGTTCTTGCTCTTACTTAACAGCTGGTTTATTTAACTGATGGTTTCTGTTGCCATTAGGGGCAGGTAGCACTTCAAAATGTTGTTTATTAAGCCAGATACACCACTACCCAGGTCATCTAGCCCCCAGTCTCTGGGTTTTATGTTAATCCAAACTCCAGCAATTATTTTCCTCTCATATGGAACAGTTAGGCAATTCTAGCATGGCAAAGTTATCCTAGTTTGCTGGTAAGATTTTACTGCAATCATGCTCTTGCATCTTTAATCTCACCTCTCCAAATGGACAATCCCCAAAGACACCAATGCACGAAGGAGCAGTAAATATGGTTGAAATAGCAAGAGGCAAGCTGCCTGGATCTCAGACCAGACTGTTTTATCTACACGAGGGAGACATACCTCTCCAACTCAGTCACCCCCCAAAAAAGGAGGGAGATTCCCTCTCCCCTCCGACCTTATGCGCTCCAGCTCTCTTTCTTGGTCTCACTTAACTTCACTCTCCCTAAAATTGTGTGTGTCTGTATGTGTGTGTGTGCGCGTGTGTGTACACGCATGCACACATGTGCACGCTGAGAACAGAGTAAGAGAGAGAGAATCGAAGGAAGCCTTCTCCAGCCACTACTCGAGCGTCTCCACCCTGCTGCAGGACAGAAGGATTACCAGTTGTAGATGGTGGTTGTTTTTCCACCAAAAGAAACTAAACCCTGGGGATCTGAGTTATCTGCAAAGCCATGGACTTCCTACAAACACAGGCTGCAAGGCATGGGGTTATGAACCAAGAGCTGCAAGGCCACAGGCCTTGTTAAACAAGTTACACATTAACTACCACACGTCTCAAGGAAGATCCATCACCTCCATCATTCTACACCTTTTACACCCTACCTTTGAAAGGGCTTTCTAGAAGTTGCTACCATGGAGTTGGAAATAAATGCAGATGGGCCCACTGTTAGTTTTTGTTTTTAATAAACACCTAACATCAGTGAGTGAGGCTGGCCCTTAAAAGGCATCGAATTAACTCCCGAGGGGCAGAAAGTAAGCAAACCCTGAGGGCAGATGTTTGGACGGCCCACAAGTGGTTATTCCTACAGTCATGTGTGTAGATGTTTCAGGGACACGGGAAGCAGCGCCCGGGATAGTACAGCACCGCAGAACAGCCAGTGGTCCCTCACACTAAACGCTTCCTGGGTGTCAGGCATGGCGCTGGCCTCCAGGACCACTGCAGTAAGTAGTCTCTGCCCTCATGAAGTTTACAATCAGGATGAGAAGGCACACTGAGCAGGCCACCAGAACCGTGTCCCAAAGGCTACTATCCTGTGTAAGGCAGCGGCCACCCTCACTGTGCCACTCTGGGGAAAGCTCTCTGAGGAAACGTTTAACCTGAGGCCAGAAGGAGAAAGTCGCCCAGAAGAGACACATTGGGGAGAGCACAGCAAAGGCCCTGTGAGGGAGGGAAAGGCTCGCTGGCAAAGGAGCGACCTAGTCTGGATGGCCCAAGCTCAGAAAGCCCCTAGAACAGGCAACCACAGAGGACGGCAGGAGGGGGGGAATGAGGCCGTGGCGCCACAGGCTCTCGTCGCTGAGCCTAAGGAAGCCCACCATCTCGGGCCGTGGGCCTCACACTTAAGCCTCCAAAGCAGTATCCCACGTAGAGCTGCTTAACATGCAGATTCCCCGGTCCTACCACCACAAATTCAGACTCAGTCAACTGAGGCGTTAGAAAACGCCTCCTGGCTACCGGGAAGACTAACAGGGTGCCACCATGAAACAACAATTTCATTTATTTAGACAGATCAGTCCACTGAGCAGTCTACCTAAACCGGCGGATCGCAAAGGCGGGCTGCGGTGTTTCTCCACTGTACCTGCAGGCCTTCTCTCAAGCTCCGCACCACCACCCAGAATCCCCACCTCCATCCACTCAGCTCACCCAGACTGGGACTAAAGAGCATGAAATTAAAAACAAAACCAGAAGACCTGATCCTCTACTCCCAGTCTCCAGATTCAAAATGCTGGCAGAGTTTCAGTACTAACCCATGAGGAACTCAGAGAGCCACTCTCCCTCTGGTTTCTTGCTGTAAAGAAAACCATTGCAAGGCCTTAGCTTCCTTTCCCATTAAAAGCCACCAGGGCCATACTTTTCAATTAGCTGTGTCAGCCTACCACCCCGAAGCTGCCCAAGTTCAGTATGTCTTCCCTCCCCCTGGCTTCCGGTCTCCACCAAACACTTCACACCTCCCTGTTGTAAACCTGTCCAGAGCAATGACCCTGCCTGCGCGGGGACTGCGAAGGGGTACAGGTCTGCATTTCTGTCTAATTTACAGCTGTGAGGCTCTGTCAGAAATGGCAGGTTTGCAATGGCACAGAGGAAATGCAGAGAAAATGGTCAGACCTGGCTATAAATGCGTATGCACAGCATATTTCCTGAAGTTCCAAGAGGGAAAATTCTTCCATTCTAGTAGCGAACACTATGCGATGAACTCCCCTAAAGAGTCTCAAATCTGGATCCCCTGCAAAAATAACTTGTGCCACATTTCCTCCTTTGCTTGGGATTACAAACAGGGAGACAAGTAAACCAAACAAACCAGGCAAGTACCGTCTGTTATATTTCTACCTGAAGATCCTGAAAGTCTTAAAAATCTTAAAAATAAAATTCTGTTCACCTAAGGAAGATAACACAGAAAAAAGCATCTCTACCTGGGCAGTACCCCAAACTACTAAAAACAGTACCACCTGTCTCTTACTAAAACATGCTCTGCTTATAACTCAACAATGAAAACACAAATGACTCAATTTAAAAAAGAGCAAAGAAACTGAATAGACATTTCTCCAAAGAAGACATAAAAGTGCACACCAAGCACATTAAAGATACTCAGCATCAACAGTCATTAAAGAAATTCAAATCAAAACTACAATGAGATACCCCGTCACATCCACTACGATGGCTATAATTAAAAAGACAGACAATAACAAGCATTGGGGAAACTGGAGTAACGGGAACCTTCATAAACTCCATGTGTCTGGGTGCATGTGATTTCTTTGGAAAACAGTCTGGCAGTTCCTCAAAAAGTTAAACAGAAGATGATGTATTACAGAATTGTACACCTGAAATCTACATAACTTTGCTAACAACTGTCACCCTAATAAGCTTTAATTAAAAAAAAAAAGTAAAACAGAGTTGCCACATAAGCCAGCAATTCCACTCCTACCCAATAGAAAGGAAAACATACATTCATACAAAAACTTTTACACCAATGTTCATAGCAGCATTATTCATAATTGCCAGAAAGTGGAAATAGCTCCAAAGTCTATCAACTGATGACTGGATAAACAAAATGTGGTATGTCCACATAAAGGAATATTATTCAGTCATAAAAAGGAAAGGATTGCTGATTCATGCTACAACATTTAAGAACCCTGAAAACGTTATGCTAAGTGAAAGAAGCCAAACACAAAAGGCCCTGTATTGTATGATTCTATTTATATAAAATTCTAGAACAGGCAAATCCATAGAGACAGGAAGTGGATGTTGTCAGGGGCTGAGAGGAAGAGTGGGAAGGGACTGCTAATGGGTACAGGGTTTTGTTTTAGGGCTATGGCATGTTCTGGAATTAGTAGTGATGGGTGTACAACTCTGCGAATATACTAAAAACTCTGAATCATATAGTTTAAAAGGATGACGTTTATGATATTTAAATCACATTTCAATAAAGCTGGTATTATTAAAAACAAACAAATGAACAAACAAAACCTGCTGTCTTAGCAAGCTTTCAAAATTCCAGATTGAAAATGCCACATAGCTTCTTCTGTACCACAAAAATGTAGAAGTAACCTTTCCTTCTAAGTGCCAGTAGATCAATGAAGTGGGGAGCAGGCAAGATATCCACATTTCGGATGCTAAAGCCACCATACCGCCTTCAAAAATCTCTCCCTCCCAACCAACTCCTTCCTGCTTCCTAAACTACTCCACTCTCTACCATTGCTCTGCCCATGAAGCCATCAGAAGTGAAAAACCTCAAGTGGAGTTTATCCTCTTTCAGAAAACAAAATTCTCAGGATTTCGAAACAGCATTTTCTTTACTTCAAGTAATTATTTAATAAGGCTGTGGAAAGCAGGGTTCCCAATGGCCAGCCATTCAAAAATTAATAAGCCAGAAGGCAGGAGGAAATGTCACCACAATGGGGAGACAATAAATTAGTTAGATTAAGGTCTAACTGATCAAGATCTAACTAACCCCTTTCTGTGGTTGGGGCAGGCAGATTTTAGAATAGCACGCTATTTCTGGAAAAGTCCCTCCAGAGGAAAAGTTGGGAGGGTGGGGGTGAGAGACTATATATTTCCGTTTTAGATTACAATTTGTTGAACTTGACTGAAAGCAGATATAAATGACCAATGCCCTTCCACTCCCCCGCCCTATCCCGCCCCTCCCCACACAAACACACAGGTATGTTGGTCCTTCCGGGACCAGCGCAGTCCTCCCAGACTTCATACCACACCACGGGCTGCTCTACCAGCAAAGTGGCAGTTCACTGGGAAGTCCGAAAGTCTAATGGGCCCGGGATACTAACCAACATCAAAGGAATTCCAGTTGCTCCCCTTATGCAATAAACTTCTTTCACCCAACATCATTCACACTTTCCAAGTGCAAAGTTCACTCTGATATTGGTGGCTTTCTCACTTTGTAGCTTTGCTGGCAAGTGTCCCTTGGCCTGCTTGTTCGTTAATATACAATCAGAACATTAAAAGCATTGTTTCACCTTCCTGGGGGGGGGGGGTCACGCTGAGACAATTTAATAAAGCTGACATTGTCCCTAGGGTGGGGAACCACCTTGCAACTGGCAGAGAATTCCAAGATGCCCAGATCGAAGGAGGGCATATACACATACACACTCATACAGAGTTAAGTATTTCACAAGATGTTTTTGACATTTCTATATGGCAAAGAGGTCAAGATTAAAGTGTTTATCTCGCCACAGAAATTGACCAGGTATTTCTTTCCCTTTCATCCTTCCAACACCAAGTTATTCCTTACCTTTAAAACCTTTACAGGAAGTAGTGATATTTGTGGCAGGAAGACAAATGAAGGAGTCTTGAGCGCCATCAGACTATGAACTATGGGAATGCTGTATACTGCACTACTTTTACTTTTCAAATCAGAGAAACACAATGACAACTTACTTTCAAGACCATGTTTACTTTGCTGAAAGCCACATTCTAAACACGGGCTCGTTCGTAGAAGGGAAGCAGCTTACAGTCCAACCTTGTTTATGCTCCAAGTAGGTTTGACAGAAAAACCACATCAATTTGTTTTAAAATAATTTCCATTTGCTGGAAGCTGTTCCTGAAGGGTTCTCTGCCACACTAATCTGCTCTGATTCCTACCAGCTGTAGGCAGCAGGCAAGCCGGCCACAGACTGGGCCGGGCTCGGGTACAGGCAGGCTGGCTCTACAGGGGCGGCAGCAGGCCGGGGCGACACCTGGGCAGCACAGAGCCACCACAGCATTCCCCTCAGAACAGGGAACACTTGAGTTTAGAAGAACACAAAACATTTCTGAGTTCAGAGTCACACTCTGTGACATGCCCACACAGAGCAATTGTCTACGCAGTGACACCTGGGGGGAAGAAGCCTTTGGTACTCTCAGAAACACAGCATCTCTTGCATGAAGGATACAAATTTGTGTTTCAGCCCAAAGTTCACAGCTTAGGACACTAAGATCATTATTTGCCTAAATGAGCATCAGAAAAACTTTAAAAAGGAAATGCAGATTAAAATAATTCAGTGCAATTTGCATGTATTAAATTGGTATATGGTTGCAGAAAAAAGTATCTAATCTTTGTGAGGGTATAGGGAAAAAGGGCACAATTTCACACATACGTTGGGGGCCTCTTACGAGGACTGTAGCCAAAAGTCTTAAGAATTTGCATATCCAGAGCAATCTGAAGTCAGTAACTAATCCTAAGGAAATAAGAAATACATAAATATATATTTATAAGGATGTGTACCACTATCAAGGGAAAAACCTGAATGCCCGATACCAGGGCAAGTTTCCCTATGACTTAAACTGTATTTTTAAAAAATGTTTACAGTTGGAGAAAGTATTCATGTTATTGAGTCTTTCTAAAAAAGCGGACATTATGTTGTACACCTGAAACTAATATAATTTATCAAATTATACCTCAATTTAAAAAATTGTAAAGCTGAATTACAAATGAGTAGCAACCCCAATTTTGTTTTTAAAACTATAGCTCAATACAGTTATTCAACAACAGATATTACTGGAAATTTATACACCAAAGTGATAATATTTATCACTGGCTAATGAGATCAGTTATTCTTCTTTTGTAGTTTCCTCTTTATTCAATAAACATACCTACCATGTGTCACCAGAAAATTAAAAGTAATTAAAACAGAAGCAGGTAACTAGGCTAACAGGTCAACAGCACAAAATCCCTCTAACAGTCACCCGTCCCAACCATCACAGCTCACTGGGTACAAAAGGGCCTTCCTTCAGCATCACAGCCCAAGACCTCTCTATGCCGTTAAAATAAACACTACAGGCAGAGGTCAGTGGGCAGTACACAGCTTTCCCACTGCCTCTCGATACCGTCTCTGGTCAATGCCAAAAGGGGCTAGAGTTAGAAATCTATCTGCCCAAAGTTTCCTATATGGAAGCTTCTTCTGTAAATCTAAGTTACTAGTTTGGACTGAATCACCAAGGGCATGGTAACCTGCCCTTAGTATTCTCATAGCTTGCTCTGGTCAAGGAGAGCAGCCTTTCTCTCTGCCAGCAAAGAGGGAGAAAAACAACCTTGGCCTGGTCAACCCTTTTTGTCCAAGTGGAGTACTTAGCAAAATAACGAAGAGCCAAGCAGCCCAAACCAGCTGCCTGGCCAGGGCTCAGCATAAACTGAGCAGAATAACCACAAGGGAAGGGTGTCTAGACAGCCTCAGTCTATGTAAGAAGCAACTCTCCCCTACAGTGTCAACTCTGAAAACGCAGACTCCAAACATCAGCTCCAGCAAAAGAGCAGATGAGAGACCATGTCGACAGTTGGGAAACACACTGTGGGCTTCCTCGCCAAACGCAACACGAAGGAGGGCTGCAGGAGCTGCCCACCTGCCAAGAACAGCCACCGGAGATCCAGAAGGGGAACGATGCCCGGGACCCATTGTGGGACACAGGTCACGGCTTCCACTGGAAAGGGGCTTCAGTAACAATACTTCAGTACAGATTGAAAAGCCACCTTCCCACAAGAGAGGGACTGAAAAGACCGTCAATTCTTAGTGTGGCATGGAAATTGGCTACCTGTGATCTTTCCACTTCAGCTCCATTGGCTGCTTCTTCCCTTCCATTCTTCTAAGTTTCTCAACACTAGTATCTAGTGAGGGATGGAGGAAACTATCAAACATGAGGCATATTTAGGGTATGTGCAGTTAGGATAATTCGGGCCTCACAGGGGCTCATCTAAATGTCTGGGAAAGGCATTTCTATAGGACTTACAGGACTACATAGAATGAATGCCAAAAGCTCTAGCTACAACAGTATCTGTACTGGGCAACTGCTGTGTCCCAGGCTTTGTGCCAGGTTCCGGGAATACAGCAATAGATCAGAGACAAAGCCAGTCCCTGCTTTCAGGGAGCTTACAGACAAACCCGGGAGTGAGACAGTAACCAAATGCCACATGAAACTTCTGTATAAAGTACTGCAGAGTCCTCAGGGGGGAGTCCCACCCAGAGGGAAGGGAAGGTTAGCAATGATTTCCAGGGGATGAGTAGGAGTTTGCAAGGCAGAGGGAAAAACATGTCTTCAGGCAGAGGGAACAGGATGTAAGGGACATGTGACGTGCACAGTATTATACGAGCCTGGGAAAGGTCCCACAGGGTGGCCGGGGCACAAGGAGCCCAGCAGGAAGGAATGGTGAAGGTGGAGAGGTAGATGGACAGCCAGAGCTTTAGGCAGTGGGAGTCACATGCTCCAATTTTCATCTCTGCAAAGACCCACAGTGGCTGGAAGGGGGTTAACAACAGATGTGAGTAAAAAGCTCTCTATCGCCCAAAAGTGTTCATAAAACAAAGAAATAATGCAGAAGAGTGTTGAACGTAAACATTTATCATTCAAGATCACTGACGAACTCCACTGTTCTTCCTGCCATCTCTCTGCTCTGGTCCTTTTTTAAAATGCAGGGTAGCGGGCAGTGGTCACAGGTGCCAGAGCAGTCTCCCAGAACCACGGATATCCCACAGGGCCACACAACCCAAGGCATGCCAAGGATTTCAGGCACCGTATAAGCTCCATCAGCAGGCTAAACTGTTTATACGTTCTGGAGTTAAAAATACACCAGTCGGGTCAGTGTTAACACCAGGGCCTTATCAGCAAAGCTGTTTGTACGCTGGTTACACAAGGCCGGCCTATGACTGGCCCGTCTTTTGAATGTACCTCGATCTGCAAATTGTCTAATGATACATCAGTGAGATTATAATAAAGCCACCAAATATACACGCATTTGAGAAAAACACTTTCCAAACCCAGGGATACTTTACTGTTTATAAATAGTTGACTTTTTTTGATCCCCAAGCATATAATATTCGCAGTTGCTCCAGAAACCAAAGAAACACGAAACAGGAACACAAACCGCAACCTAACAGAAACAATAAACAACAGATGGCGAGACATATGTGTGTGCTACCACCCCCTTCACCAAAGGGGCACACCAAAAATGGGTTCTGACACACCAGCCTCTCCCAAGGAGGAACCACGCTCTTTAAATCCCAGTCAAGACACCATTTATGAAGCACTGGCTCTATGGCTAGAGTGGTGCCAGGTACTTCAGGCCACCAAAGAGCTGAAGGCCCAGTCACCGGCCTCAAGGAATTCAGATCTGAAAGGGATGGGAGACAAACCCAAGGAAGTGGACAGCACTAGTCTTACAGTAATCTTTCCAGATACAGTCAGGCAGAGTGCGGTTTGAGGTCCAACTCAGGCAAGTGCTAGACCCTGGACAAGTCCTTCAGCCGCTTGGGCCTGAGTATGACATGGAGGTAAGACGTTTCAGAGTTCAGAGGATGATTAGTTGCTGGGCATGTGTCCTGCCGCAAAGCGTGAACTATTATCGCGGTAGTTCTCACAACTAACCTTCCTCAAGCTTCTGCTATGTGTTAGGCCCTCTTCTAAAAATCATAAAGTATTTCAACTTTGTTGTCATAACAAGTTTAGTGAGGTGGGCACTACAATTATCCTTTTAACAGAAGAGGAAACTGAGTCAGAGGGAAGCTGAGTAAACTGCCCAAGGCTACCCAGGAAGCTGGGCTCCAGGGCCACCACTCTCACCAGTGTGCCACCTAACAACATGGCTGCTTCATCCCCACGGCCACCAGCCCATTATAAGCACACCTATGGAACCAAGCAGGGCTTTGGAGAGGATGGGGACACAGTGTTATCTTCCCTAGTAGACCCTGAAACACTGCACTGTTCTGGGCTTTTCACTGGTGACCACGGCTTGAACTTATTCGAAGAATTCAAGACAAATGCTAAAATAAATTCAAACTGGCAAGTCACATTTACCTTAATTGATGATTATGTGATGTTCATGAAAAATTTTAAATGTCATCTATCTCATAACAAAGGGGAGGGGTCCCAATAAACAAGTGTGGCTGTTGTATTGCTTTCCATATGTGGACATGTCTATTTTAGGTATCACAATCTCATGTCTGATTATCCGGCCAATTTCACCTCAATGTTCACTGTTGAAAACTCTGACTAGAATTTTCCAACTACACTGTAACTTTAAGCTTTTGTGTTTCTTCTACATTTAAAAAGAATGCCATTTCCCAATATATAACTCCCAGATGTAGAACTCACAGATGATTCATCTCACAGAACAAGTGTTCGGAGACATCAGCTCCAAATAGAGGAAAAACTTGGAATCCCCTTCTCCCTCAAAGTAAGAACTCGCCTAGATCTGCTTTGCTCAACAAAGTTTGTTTTCAATTATATTTCCAAATTCTTTTAACAATAACTGCATGGCGTCTGGCACCAACACATCTGATTCTTTGAAGTGGTTCTCAAGCAGAAAGTAGAAAATAAGGAGAAAGGAAGGGAGGAACATTCATAACTTTTGTTTTAGGTCAAATATTCTCTCTAAAAGTCCTCTCTGACATATAATATCAAACAACCTACAAGCTATGACTTCTCACCAAAGGTCTGTCTGCACTGCAGGGAGCACCCGTGACAGACCAGACGAAAGCCTCTGAATTTATCCCTCTACCCTGCAGCTGGCTCTTCATGGCAACACAGATCCTCAGCACAAAGAAAATGGTCTTTAACTCCTTATATCTAAGTTCCTAAAACACTTCTGGTAAGTCCTCCACACAGGTCAATTAGAAGTAACCACACTTGAGGAGTTACCCCTTTTGAGAAAACAATGAAAACATGGGCAGATCACTTCCGCCCAGAAAAAAACGTACCAAGCCCGAAGAAGGAAAGTTATAATAAATAATTATCGAGGGACTCCTAGGTACACGAAATTGAACAATCCCTGATGCTTTCAAGTCTAAGTGGAGAAAAATGGCATGGATGTGTGAAAACTTACCTAAGTAGATAGACAGAATCCTCTAGGAAACGAGATAAAAAAAAATAATAAATTCACCAGAAAAAGGTCAACTGAATAACAGAGAATGTCTGAGACTGACAAGAGAGACTCATGGGACGGTGGGAGGATTATTTGGCCTATTTTGATCTCAGAAAGCATGTGGGAAAAGGCCATCTTTAGGTCTTAAAGGAAGAATGTTAAAAAAGAGAAAAGAAGTCTAGTTCTTTGGACTATTTGCTTTAGTCCTAAATTAGTTCCTAATTCCTGTTAAACTTCCTGTCAAGAAGTTCCAAACTATTAATTGTGGCTCTAGCTTCACTGTATTTTAGCTGTATCGCCAAACAAGGCTCTAAATTCCAAGAATTTGTTCTAAAGAAAAAAAATCCAAAGGTTCTGCCTTGTGAAAATTTACATGACAAAGAATGAGTGGCAGGAAGACAAAAGCCCAAGACTTTCCAGTGAAGGCATTAACAAACTCCAAGTGGAACAAAGGTGGATATTCAGAATACAGAAAACAAAAACTTCTCGATTCTGCAGGATAAATAAAGTCTTTTAAGGAGTCCAGTTATGACAAGGATCATGATTTTCAAGAACAGTGTCTGGCCAAGAGGAAACCAATGAAAACCCAGGCAGATGGACAGACGTGATATAAATGTGACCCCCCCAAAAAAGACCAAAATTGAAGAAATCAAGCCTTGTGTACACACAAGGCTGCTGAGTTTCCACCTTGAAAGGTGCACATGAAAGATCTCCCGGTAAAAGGGCTAAAAAGCTCCTCTGGTCTCTGCCATGTCCTCAGCATATTGCCAGTGGCAAGCGGCTTAGAAGGGACACACAGGGAAGTGTGTAGCTGCCTTCCCTTTGGCGATTCCTATTGAATCTGCTACAGGTGGCCCATCTTGTCACTTCCTGCAGTTTATCAGCATCACCTGCACGGCTCTCATGCCGGCTGTACACATAAGGCCTACCTGAGAGAGACACTGCCTGCAGTGCCCTAAGAAAGGCAAGGATAAGCAACTCTTTGGGAAAATATGTGCTCAATGTATTTGCTGTTTTTGACCCAAATTCTTAAAACCTAAATCAAGGATCTAAAGTAGGTCTGCACCAGCTTCCACTGTTTTTTTGAGGGGACTGGAGGGTAAAAGGAGGCACCGACCAAAGAAAGAAATACTGGGGAGTATTTGCTCCCCTTCAACACCACCAAAGGACCCACAAAAGGTTCCGTCTTTGAAAGTCCCCCACGCACATCCTACCTCCACTTCACAGCTCAGGGTATGCATTTGAGATTCTACTCAGAAGCACCCAACATGCAAAAATACTTTTAAGTAAATATCCTAGACACACGGGTTGATTCACTAATTCTTACCATCCAATGAGTAGTAAGTTTATTCCCTCTTTGCTTCAATTAGGACAGAATCATAAACCTGAAAATGAGGAGTCTTAGAAGTCATACATCCCTTTACAGAAAGGAAATTAACTGATTAGCCCAAGGTCATCCTGCCAATCAGGGGCAGAGCTGGGACAAAACTCCAAGGTCTTCGGACCCAGCCATGGGCTATTTTCCCATCCTACCACATTCCTGCCTTCACAGCTTTAAGAAAATTATTTTTTTCCTTTTCAGTCAGTAGTTTGCATTCCTCTTTAGTCAAGAACCCCTGTAACCAGTTTAATGAAAATATGGGCTCCTTTCTCCCAGAAAGATGAACTGAATTCTAAGACTTCACATATAATAAAGTTCCCTAGACACCCCCAAAAAATATTATTTGCCTGTGTTTATTTTAGGACAGTCTGGAATTCAATATAATTGAATCATTTCCAAGTACTGTTTCAAACGAACTTATAAAAGAATCCAAAAATCTCCACAGAAGAGTTCCCGATTTTTCTCTTGGGCAAAGCACCCCCCCCCCCAATGAGGCCAAACCACCTGTGGCCAAGAGTCCCACAGACACCAAATCTGAAGAAACCTTCAGAGGAATGGGGGAGAAGGCAGATCTTCATGGCTGCAAATCACTAGTTTGCTTGTTGGATCTCCTCTTCCCCCAACCGGAAAGGCAACCCCATCCCATTCAAGCCACGGTGTCGGCACCCATCACTTCGCTGCATCAACAACCCACTTCCTGGAAGCAATGAGCTCTTCTGGCTGTTTATAAGTTTTGAAAGCACTGGGAGCTTCTGTGCCAGAAACTCACACCAGCCCAGGTGGAGGGAGGAAATCAGACAAAAAAAAAAATTTTTTTTTTAATTGAAAACTAAAATGCAAGCAAAATGCATAGTGCTGGACCAAGGTACCACACTGCTGAAATAGGATGAAAGGATGAAGTTCTCCCAATCTGCAAAACAGAAATCAAATTCCTAGGCGGAATTTCTCACATGGTAAGTTTTTACCCCGTACATTTTTCTTAAAACCTTTGGCATGTGCTTCCACTTTGCTAAACATCGAATCCACTAGATATTACATAAATTTAATTAAGCTGAATATATCCACGAGTTTAACCTGACCATGCTGGGCAGCTTTTAAAAGCACTGAACACTCCATAACCTATAGGAAATCAGGTTTTCACAAATAGAATGTGGAAATCATTCCATAAACTATGACCAAGTGAATGGCACCTGCATGACCGTGTAATTCCCATTTGGATTCCTACCTAAGCTGCAGCCTCACTGAAACCTATTCGAAAAAGGTCTCCTAACCAACTAAGTAACAGGCTGTAGAGAAATAAAATGATGGACTTTTACAAAACAAAACCATTTTACAGCTACTTGGAGAAAAGCATTTTCAAATCTGTGTGAAGTTTAAATCAAGCACAGAGGGTTCCAGGAACCTAGCTCTTTTCTTTTTGAGGATTTTCTTACAGGGTGCCTCTAACTATTTAAAGAAGCCTCAAGTAGCCACAGCTGGAGGGTCAGACCTTGCAAAGTAAACAATAGTTAACTCAATTCAGAGTCACTAACTACAACCAATGGCTAATTATCCCTCTATTAAGGAACAATATCTGAAATATCAGTTTTTAAATGACCCATTGGTAATTATGTTTGTTCACTAATGGATTCCAATCAACACTTAACAAACAGCATAGTAGAAACCTTCAAATTAGAGCAACAAGGGGAGAAAAAAGTTCATCAGAATTACACATTTCTGGCAAAGGACTATAGGACAAAAGGACTTTCTAAGTCCCTCCCAAAAGAGAAAAAAAAGAACTGTATTCTGAAAACATAAATTAAGAGCGCACACCGTATGTGCTCAATAAACATTCTGCAAATATACAACTTACCAAAATTCCCTTTGCGTAAAAAATACTTAAAGGTTGACGTTTTTCAGAAGTTGTTCAAGTTCACATTTCTTAAAACCAGCCTTTAGTGAATTGTATAACACGTAAATTATATCTCAGTAAAGCTGTTAATTTAAAAAATATACATTTCCAGATAAAATGGTATGCTTAGATTTGCTTCCCAAAAAACATGGATGAGAAGTGTATTGGGGCATAGATCCAATGAGAGGGGTTGGTAATTGCTGAAGCTGAGGGATGGTAGAGTTCATTACATTACTCTGTCCACTTGTGTCGATTTCTGCTACCTCCATAGTAAAAGGTAAGAAAAAAACACCCCATACCAACAGCAGTGGGTTAATTTATTTAAAGTACTTGGCTGCATATCTAATGTCTCCTTAATTCAGATTTTTTTCTTTTTTAAATCATACTTTTAAGATCTTCTCAGAAGAAAAAGATGCTATACCTGCAAATCCACTTCCCAATCAATCAGTTGGCAGTTGTCACTGCCTAGGCAGGGCCCAGCTGTCCATTGCTTTTCACCCAGCCCAAAGGGCTAAATCTCAGGATACAAATGCTTTCAGACAAAGAACTCTGCAACCACAAGGTTTGGAACTAAAGCGTGATTATCTGTCCCCCAGTTCAAAAGTGCTCAATTCTTCCAATTGTATCTAACAGGCTACCCTCAAGTAGATAATCCAGTGAGAAGGAATTTATCAGTGCAATGTGTGCTCTGACCAAAGATACTAAGTGGCAAACTATTTGAACAGCAAATTATAAACTCACTGAAGGAGCAAAGGGCAGGAAGTGGTGGTGGTGGTGGTGGTGGTGGTGGTGGCACTTGTTAAATGCTGCATAAAGGAGTCTTAATACATGAAGTCCTGAAATTTTTTTTGTCAGCTAAAAAAACACACACAAAAAAACCCCTCTATTATCTCCATCTTGTTTCTCGACATGCAGCTAATTCTGCTTGCGGAGTAGACCCTCACTCACTTCCTTCATTTCTTCCTAATAATATGAGACCTAATAACATGAGGGGGAAAATCTGCAGATCTTAAAAGACTAGAAACCTGTTGCACAACAGTTTAAAGAATAATCAATACTTAAAAAGAGACAGACCATGCTTTCTTTAAACTCTCTGCATGGCACCTTTTGCCAAAACAAACTGAAAAAGCAGTGATTGGAACCTACATCCTGGTTCGTAAGGAAATTAAGATGTATTAGACTTTCAGAGATGAACGGATTGGTTGTTCGCACAATGGGCTTTACTGGTTGTGCTAGATTACATAGTAATAAAGACGCAAACAATCGTAGCCGTTTATGTGGGCAAGGCTGTGAATCACGGCCTTTCACTGGGGAAGGGACGCAGCTACAGGTGCAGAAGAAGCAACAGCCAAAGGCTTTTCAGGTGGCATCCTTGCCAGATTCCTCAGGTGACTCTGTGCTCACTGCCCACAGTCCCCTACAAGGGACTGCAAACAAACCAAAACAAACGAAAAATGTCAGAGCTCTCCAGCTCTCTGCATACAATCCAACAATCACCTCCCCTCACACCTCCTCCTCCCTCAAATATTTCCAAATAGAAGTGGGTACAGTGCAGGATTCTGCCCACCCCAACGTCTGTAACCTAACCCATGTTTGGAGGAGCACACCTGCATTTTTCCAAGCTATTGACCAAGAGGAGTTACTTGCATCTCAGTGAGGCTCAGTTTCAATGAAACCCTGGGAAATAACAGGACAAAATTATTAGTTTAAGGGCCTCTTACTTCCCTGCCTCTTTCCCACACCCCATCTCCCAAAAGGATAATGCTTAATAGACAGAAGTATTTGCACAACTGAAATACATTTATAAACCACCTCAATAAGTCCTGCTAATTGTATAATTTATTGCAACTGTTCCTAGCTTCCCTCCTGTTTCTCTGAACTTGCCAAGGGCACATGAAGTTTCACGGTTTCTCTCTACACGTTTCTCTCCACGTTTCTCTCTACACGTATCACCAAAAACTTGACTACAGGAGAAGGCTGCTTGGGTTGTGAGCCCTGCCACCCTGCCCACTTCAAAAGACGCCTTCATATCAGAAAAGTAAACTTTTCCCAGGAAAGCCTTTGTCACCAGGAAATCTGAGTTGGAGAGATTGGCCTTGAGAGAGGATACAAAATGTGAGCTGGTGCCCTAACCTGTAAATCGTGCTCTGGAATCATTAGCAAGTAGATCGACCCACACTAAGTAACTGGGCTAAACACGTGTGTCATCTAACTTTGTCCTCACAGCAGGAATAAGACAGAATATTATGATCCCTTTAAAGAAATGAAGGAAGGAGGTTTGCCCCAGATCACACATATGTAGCTGTGGAGCTGTAGGAGGTAGAGGAGCCAGGAATGGACCCTAGAAATAATTTTCAACCTCTTCACGACTGTCCCCACTGAAGGGCGCGCACCGGATGTGATCACCAGGGCTGAGGACATCTGCACACTTAACAGAATAACAGTGAAGAAAGCTCCGCCCTCACAACTCTTTTTCCCATAGTAAGCCAATCCAAGACCTGGGTACAGTTGGGCAGCGAATGCCCATTTAGAGGACACAGAGAAGAACTGGAGGCAGTACATGAAAAGCATGAAACCAGGGAAATGGAGAAATAGCTTTTTTAAAAATGGAGTGATTTTTATAAACAGACTGGGGTTACATGTGGTAAAAACCACATGTAAAGTATTAAATTATATAAAACATAATAGTATAGAAAAGCATAAAGCTTTGGGATAAGAAAAATTCATAAGCATACCTTCTGGCCCCACCAGGATACAAACTGGCAACTTCCAACTGGACGATATACAAACCACAATTTTCATTTTTCTACAATCTTTATTTATCCACTCATTTTGCTTAAATGACAACAATCAAGTTCTTCAGTAGAAAATTTCTCAGCCCCAGTCATGTAATTGGCCAGTTAACTGATCAGTCTGGACTGCTATTCTAAACTCTGTAGTTATATAAAAAATAAGTGCAGGTTCCAACAGGGTAAACTATCGAGAAAAGGATAACCACTGGTCTTCAAAGTCCTACTTCTTTGCATAGGGAGATAAGAACAGATCTGAGCTTCTGACTCCCACACTTTCACTTGAAATCAAAGCAGGAGCCAAGCACATTACTGACATAACATGAACTGAAGCCACGAGGCAGATGGAATGAACCCCATAGGCTCAATGTCATGCGTAAATCATTTTAAAAAACACCACTAACGGTCCCTGAATTTCCCAGAGGCCAGGGAACATTGGGGATTTTTCAATATTTCTCCTCCTATGCCTGGGAATTTTTCTTCTACCCCTCCTCCCTCCGGTCTCAAGACAATGCCTTCAGCCTTTGAAACTGCATCCATTGTAAACAGCTCTGAATATTAACACAGCCCAGAGTCCTGTAGGCTTTTAAAGGACCCCCAGGGTTTCAAATTGCAGTTGCTGAGGAGGAGGAAGGTCCCCAGTGAGTAAATGTCACCAAGCTCATTCACAAAGAGTTGGAAGTTAGGCTTGCTCACGAAACTTCAAGTCCTTCAACCGATGGTGTAAAACGAAAGAATGAATCCCTTTGAGTTTTAAATAAGACAAAGAAGGAAAACAATCTAGGGCAGTCAACATTATTTAGCTGTTATAGTGACTTTCAGGGAATCCCTCTTCTCCATCTCCCTTGCCCGTGGATGTCACTTTTAAATACCCACAGGCTATTTTCACCTCCTTCTGGGCCTCCACCGCTAACAGACCTTGAGGGCTTTAGCAGGTGCACACACTGGGCCAGGTGCATTGCTAAGCCCCACAAACGTCCTGCTCTCTCTCACATTCCAGTCCACATTGAAAGGGAGGATGCTGAAAAGACTCCGCACCAAGGAGACACCTCTGCGAAGTGGGGGAGGCCCTTTCATTGCGAGCACGGGGTCTGGGGGAGAGAAAGGTCAGCCGGAGGCCATCCCAACATGCTCAGGGAAGGCTGCCTGGGGGACCCAGGCCAAGGAATTAGCACTGCAAGGAGGGAAACCTTCAGGCCCAGAAGCAAAGTAGGGTGGCTGACACCCACTAGGAACCAGCTCTCATTACACTGCACCGCATCCTCCTCATCTTTCTGGAGACCGAAAATGACTGCCGACAACACACCCCAAAGTCCAAAGTTCGGGAAATCTAGTAAACAAACAGAATTATGGAAAGAGATGAACACAAAAGACTGTTTCTTTTTAAAACAGTCCCTTGAAAAAGGGGGCAAGAACAGTTCTGACGTATCCGAAAGGCAAGACAGACACTGTGCCAACACAGACCGTTTATATTGGGTCCTCCCAGGACGGGGTGTCTCTGGGCACTCAAAAATTAGATTTATGGCCATGATTTCATATCAGGGGGACTTTCTCTCAAGGCAACCAATTTTATTTGCCAGAGGCCTCCCCTTACTCAAAAAAGGTATCAGATAATTAGTCACAGGCCAGTGCTCCAACATGGAGGGGAAGCAAGGCCAGGCTTCTGCCACTTGTTGCAAAGAAAAGGATTCTCGAGCTCCAGCTAAAGCTCCCTAAACTCTGAAAGCCCTTGCGCCTTCCCCATTTCCCTCTGCCATGACCTGTGTGTGTACACGGCTCACTATTCCAAACCCCCCTTTGCCCCTCCCCACAAGTGGGAAGATGTTCAGTGTGTCCTGAGTCCTTGCTAAGTGATGGAGAGACAAAGAGGAAATGGCAGAAGGGAAGACCTCTGGACAATAACCCACTTTTTTAAAAAAACAAAAAAATACACAAGAATCTCAGTTCAGGTCCTGGAACAGTTTGGCCATCAGCACTTTAAATCTAATTTGCATAAACAGGATGGGAAGTATGTCCCAAAGCCTTAATTCACAGCACCAGCACCCTGCACACCTCAGACTCCCAGCACAGGTGTAAAATTTGAAAGACAAAGAAAGGCCCTCTCTTCTTCACAACTACAATGGCAACTATAGTTTGTTTATTGTCTAATGTAACAAGCATCGCTGATGTGCCAAACCAACCAGGTTTGATTTAAGGCACCTAGTTCTGGTACTGCAAACACAAAAAAAAGGTATAACAGCAAGAGACCAAAATCAACACATTTAGTTTCATGTGGCACAGGATAACCACATGTGGCCCTTCAGTGAGCGTCCTTGCTTCTGAATGCCACGCTGTCTTCCATCCACACTAAGGAAAAGCCTCAGGGTTGTGCTTCCCCCAGGGCCTCCCTTCCTCCGTCACAACCCCACCGGGTCATCATTTAGCTCCAGAGCCCGTAAGCTCGCAACACTGGGCTCAACATCATGCCACAGGTAAGAAAGAGTCGAGGGAGATGGCAGTTAGTACTTCTTCAACAGCTTCTGAAGCCATGCTCTCAGAATCATTTCAAAGAAAGCAAACATCTGAGTTCTAAGAAGTTCAACTTCTTCTGAGGTTCTGGGAAGTTGGAATAAGGCTTGGCAGGACTTGCTGCTATTTATGAATGTGCTGGTTGGACTATGCCAATCTCACCTACGTAATGGGATGGCAGGCTCAGTTATGGCTCAACTACTACAACTATAAGTTATTGTGCCGAAGAAGTTATTCTCAGGCCCCAGGAATGAACGTTATTTTCCCCTCTACCAGCGCCACTCCATTTCTTCTATTCAAATTGCATTTACATTCCCTATTACAAAGTTTTACTTTCCTTATGCTACCCCTAGGAACAACTCCAAAATTAGACGCACTGTTTACAAAAGACAAAAAAAAAAAAAGTTCCATAAAGCCACAGGTCCCTTTCTGTCTCAAATCCACAGCCTGAACTTGATTGAACTACTGCAGTAAATCTTGTGCATGGGGTTATAAATTAGGTCAAAGCATTTTCTAGATACAATAGACTCAGAGGGTGTAAACTTGGTGAAACTACATGTTTTATTATATTATATACAGAGACTTTCTCCCTACAGTCTTGCTGAATCATAGCCAGGAATATAAACGGTATAAATATCCTGATGGAAAATTCAGAATAAGACTAATGACTTAAATGGGAAATCTGAAGTCTAGAGAAAAAAAAAATTAGCTTGCTTTTTCTTTAATCAGAAAAACACTTCACGAATATTTTTCAAAGCATATCCATTTTGAACTGAGCACTCTATTGCCACATACTAGCCAGAAGTCACACTCTTCATATCTTAAAATCTAAACAGTTAACACTAAAATCAGTACAATCAAGTCTACTGAGGCTCAAAACACACAGTTTGGTATTTACTGATCATCAAACGTATGAGAGAAAAGAGTGTAATTTCAAAGGTATTTATGCCATGTGAAATGTTACTACTAGGCAACAGAAATCTCAAAAAATGACAAGTAGTTTTGCTCCCACAAACTAAAGGGCAAGGTAAAGTGGATCGTGTGACCAGAGGAAAGTGCAAATAAGAGGACACCCTGTCCTCTCCAGAAAGTCACCACCTCTGAACTAAGAGACTTCACCACAATGCCACTGACACGTGGCACTGGGAATCACTCTTCCAACAGGTGAACACTGAAGAAGTTATTTTGATTCTGCCCACATGACTTCATGTTTTTAAAAAACAACCTTAAGAGTATGTAAAGAAAAAAAGCACAATACTTCAGGCTACCTGACTAAATACAATACTACCTAATGGCAGTGCTGGGCTCTATGTCCCACAACTTGACACAGCCTCTGCCTGTGTTAAAACCCACACTATGACCACTGATTTTCACTAAGTCTGTGAATTCTACAGAAGCAGCAGAACATGGAAGAGAAAAACTAACCATAACTAAAGAGTCCAGCTTCAGAACTCTGTAGTACTTGATCATCAAACAATGTGTAATGTGGTCCAAGTTGGAGATCTGGGCCCCATTTTCGGAAGCACAGGACCTTGGAATTAGAAAGGAATTAACTTCTCTTCTTTCCACCCCACCCCAGCATCCAGATATCCAGACCACATTTTCTTAGATCATGCCACAGGTGTTGGTTAAACCTTGTGTCACCAGTTTTGTTTCTCTTTTTTAAACAGTGATTGTCATGCCTGAAGTTACTACTGTGCCTCTTCTATGTTCAAGGAAACATACCCAATAATTCAACTAAAAGGCCTACTCAGGCTAGGCCTTTTCTGGACGGCACTAAAAGTTCCGCAGAGACGCTATTACTGATAACTGGGCAGGATTTTGACTCGTGGACCAGGCTGTTTAAAAGTTTTTAAAAGCTGTTATAGTCTACCACACGTAGAAAAGTCTAATGTATTTTTTCCTGCCAAATCCTTAGTGTCCCACTAAGTTCTATAGGCCAAAATCCTGACAACACAGAAAAGAGTCTCTTTTGGGTGAAGCAAACCCCTAAATCTTAAATCAACCAAGTCCCTGGCACCCTCTCCTGAAGTAGCACTACTCCAAAACTAATTTGCACCATTTATAGAGGAGAAATACTAGAGGGGGGGGGGCCCCACCGGATCATCAAGTCCAAGAGGACCCCTAGGGAATAGACAGGAATGGTCTGGAACACAGTTCCTTAAAATGCCAACCAGGCAGAAAAGGCCAAACTCTCAGCAGTCAGATTTCCAGGAACTCTCAAAGCCCCCTTCCTCAGGGGTCCTCCAGGGAAGGCTGCCTTCTGCCCCAGCGAGAGCCAAGTCAGCCCAGCACGGTCCTGGTGGATGAAAAGACGGCTACACACACGCTCTCACTAAGTAATAAATAATGAAAATGCAAGACTGGAGCCAAGAGTCACCTTCATTCATTACCCACTGGAAGGAAGGCCAAGGAGCTCAGACACCAAAGAGTTGGGTTACAGGATAGGGAAAAAGGAACACATACACACAGACCCCATACTTCCTCACACTCTCCCCTCCAGATGCTTCCCACTCCCCACCCACACACAAACCCCTCACCTCCAGACACCGGACACCCACTCACTCAGTCACTCCCAGACCGCCCTCACAACCTGCACACGTACTCACCTCCAGGTTTCAATGCCCCACACTCGCCGACTTCCAGCCCCCCGCCAAGGCACACTTCTGTCCTCCAGACCCTGCAGACGCACGCTCGCTCACCTGCAAACCCTGCAGAGGCACGCACTTCCCTCCTGCAGACTTCGCACGCACGCCGTCTCCCCTCCGGACCCCACGCACGCTCTCACCAGCACAACCCACGCTAAGTTTTCCAGGCCACACAACTTCACGCGCACACGACTCGGCCCGCCGCCCCTTCCCCAGTGACAGCGCCCCGGGGCGCAGGGCGCGGGGAGAGCGGCACTCACAGGCTCCGCGTCCGGGCGGGCAGGTCCCCGGGCAGCGCCGCCAGCCCGCGCCCGCCGCAGTCCAGCGAGTCCCCAGCGCAAGTGCAGGCGGCGGCGCAGGGCGCCCGCGGGCCGGCCTCGGCCGTGGCCGGCTCCAGGCGAAGCAGCAGCAGCAGCAGCCCCAGGAGGAGAGGACAGGGCCGGCGGCGCGGGGCCCCGAGCGCTCCCCGGACCGGGCGCGCCATCTTGTCTGGAGCGCGCCGCGAACGCCGGGCGCCGGGGCGGAGAGGTCCGGGACGGCCGCGGGCGCTCGGCTTCGCACTAGGCTCCGCACCGGGGCATGGCCACCGGCACAACTTCTCCCCGCGGCGACGACTCCGGCTCTCAGCGGGCCCCCGGTGCCCGGGCTGCTGCGCAGCGCCCGGAGGGGGCCGCGATCCCCGCGCGCATCCGGGCCGACCCGCCGGTGCTCGCCGCGAACCCCACGGATCCGGGCACGGGGTGCTCGGCCGGCGCTCCGCGTCCTCCCGCCACGCTCCCGGCCGGCTTCGGGGCTCCGGCGCTCGCAAGTGCCGCCGCCGCCGCGAGGACGGCGCTCAGCCTCGCAGCCGGAGCTCTGCGCCCGCGGGCATCTTCCTCGCGCCCGGCAGTCCCCCCGGCGCTGGACGGCGCGGCCACCCCCGCACTGCTCCCCGGGCCCCGCGCGCCTCACTGTGCAGACACCCGAGGCAGAGCGCGCGCCCGCGCGCAGGTCCGGGCAACACACGGCTCCTCCGCGCAGCGAGAGCCCCGCCGACCTCGCAGCCTAACAATCAGCCAGCCGCTCGCAGTTCGCCTCCCCGCCGCCCAGCCCCGGCCGGTCCCCGAGGCCCCGCCCCCGGCCGCTCGCCCTCACACACCCCCTGGGCTCCGCACCCCGCGGCCTCCTGCTGGCCCACGTTGGATGCTTTGCAAAGGAGGCCCGCCACGCCCCCCGCCTTCTACTCATTGGCTACCGTAGTCTCCCGGCGGCCAGCCTGCGCGGCCATTGGAGCGCTCGCCACGATCCCGCCCCCTCTCCTTCTACCCCGCCCCGCGCTCTTTTCCCACCCAAGGTGTGAAGGGCGGAGGGGAGGAGGGGGACTGGGAGGAGAAAGGGAAAGACGTCCTCCAGCGCTTAAAGGGGACGTGCAGACTTGGCGGGGAAGGCGAACGCCGACTGGGGAGAGGAGTAAAGATTATGCCCTTTGGGTCTCGGAGAGAAAATTGATTAGGAGGGTAAAGCCCCTGCTTTGGGGCTGTCTTTCCTCCTCCCCAGGCTGCAAATAGGGCCGGAGATTTAGAGTTAGAGCTAATCTGCTCCGTTTTCCAGTGCCCTCTAGGAGCAAAGACACAGATTTAAAACTTCAAAAATGTCCTATTGATTGGGACATCTCTAAGTTATTTCATTAGGGGTGGCAGCCTTCCTCCTCGCACAACCAAAAGCTCTTTTCTGCTCCTGACTTGTTTTTGACCTCTTAAATCCGGCAATATGTCCTTGATTACCAAAATGAATGTGTATGGCAAAAACCAAGTCTCAAAGGTGCACACACTCCCACTCTTATCCCCACCTCATGCCCTAGTAAGTTGAACGGTACTGCTGGAAATACTCCAGCCTTCCACAAAGGGGTTTCTTTGTTTGTTTAAATCAGAGTTTTTTAAAGCCAGTTTTCAAGAAGCCATAGATGGAGTACTCCTAAGAGAGTAAAAAGAGAAATAATTGTTACAAAGCTTCTAACTCTGACGCTTATAGTAACGTTGGAATATAGTAGCCAAGTGTTATGACAGTGCATTGAAACAGTAAGGCAGGCGCCCACGGAGGGGAGTAGGGGGATGGGGGGTGGGAAAGGACACGCGCGCGCGCGCACACACACACAGTGGAAAAAGGAAAAGATTAGCACAGTAATATATAGCTGCCCCTCTGGGCATTTTGGTTTACTGGTGTCTCATGTTCCTTCCCAAGAGTATGCAAGTTTCTATAACTGCACACATTGTCAGGAAAATTAAGCAAGTCGAGTCTGTTGAAAAACATTTGCTCCAGCAAGTGAAATCTGACTTCTGTTTTATGAAAACGTAAGGGAGGAGATGTTCCCCAGGAAGAAAAAGCAAAAATGGTTAAAGAGTTTTGTTCCATTTTTAACACATTTCAAGGAGTTTGCTTTAATTGGGACGTTAAGCTTTCCCTCAGCCAGGAGAGCACCTCTTTTCTTTAACCAAACCTGGGTTTGAGCTTGGTAATCAAGTGATTGCTATTATTCTTCATATTCCTCCTTGCCCTCTTTTTCCTCCTCCGCCTTCTTCTGATTCATTATGCTATCAGATAATGGTGCCTCATATCTCTAACTCTCTTTCCTCCTCCCTAGCCCTCTTTCTCTTCTTTTGCATCATCTCAGTAGTGATGCCCAAAGCCATGCTGAAATATGTGTGTAAATCAATCCAAATATGATTCCCAAGAAATGTTATCAGAAAAATGCTGCGCCTGACCCAGTCAATCCAGGGCTTTAACCAGCTTTTATGTTTCATTTGTAATCCACATGAACACACACCTTCCATCTAGACAGGAAGAAATATATCTCTTTGTTGTAATGCCTTTTGGTAAAATAATAAAAGTAGAGAAATCGAATCGAAAGGACCCCAAATTTAGGAAGTCCTCTATTGAATTTAAAGGACCCCAAATTTAGGAAGTCCTCTGTATCAGTTTCTTAAAATTTCCAAGACCAAAGAACACCAAAGAGCAATTTAATGCAGAATACCCATGAACATTTCCTTAAACAAAACTGTCAGATTCTCCTTGCCTCCTCCACCAGCCCCCACCTGCCACCAATGAAACAGCATATGCACCAAAAAGAAATCGAACTCACTAAACTTGAGCCGCTCACCTAAAATTATTCTTCAGGTTTGTTCCATTATTGGTATCGTAAAATGGATTATTTTTGTCAAATGTTTTCCAAATGCTTGTGTGTGCTCGTGCGATGCTTTTTAGGGACAGGAGAGTTCTCGAGGATAGGGTTTGAGAATTCTCAAGGTAAGGGTGTGCCCACAAATCTAAAGCATCCCCTGTAGGCTGGTTACCGCGCTGCTGCCAGAGAGGAGGATTCCAAAACTGAGGAACTCTTGGGGGGACTGGGCGCCTGAGCCTTGGCAGTTCCTCTCGTCTACAGCAGAGCATGAAGTCATGTCTGCTCCCCATACCATGTATGGAAGTTTGCCCACATATAACCTGCTTGTGATTGAAGGAGAGTGTGGCTGGAGCGCAGCGATGCTGAGCTCAGGGGAGAATTTCTCCGTGGCAACAGCCTAAAATCAGAGAGACCTGACCAACAACGATGGCCAGTTTCTAAGCGAGGCTATGTCCCTGCTTATAAAATAACCAGTCTTTGCCCATTCAGCACAGAGCAATGGTTGATAGGGGCCCTCCAGGTCCCCATTTTCCTCCACTGCCAATTTCTTAATTTTGATCAGTTACTTATTTCTTGAAGGGTCATACAGAGACGTTAGGTTTTCCAGTTTGTTTTAATCTACCAGAGACCGAACCCCAGGGTCAGCATGGAATCCAATCCCCAATGAGAATGACTGTAGGTCTCTCTTAAATGCAGAAGCTTTAGCAGATAATCATCTTCAACTCACTGCAAGAGAGGAACCCAACATTTAAATAGCTCCAAATCACCAAGTGGGGAGACAAGCAAATGACAAAATAACAAGAAAGGAGGTTGAGCGCAGGAATTTTTTTTTAAATCACAAATTCTAGGGGACTAAATGGTGGTAGTTTGTTACAGCTCTGGGTGGTGATAACTGGTGCTTTTGCAGAGTGCTGGAATTCAGAGGTGCGTTCTTATTGTGAGAAGAGATTTCACTTAGGTTCAATACACTAGAAGAGCACCAGGGCAGTATTAAGACTTGGACTCTGGCCAGGCGTTAGTATCCACGAAGTCTTTGCCCACTCGTTTCCATTTTGTAAGCCTCAGTTTTCCCAAATGGAAACAAGAGTAATGGTACTTCTAACCCAAGTGCTAAGACAGTGAAGGAAGGATCATTTTGATATAGGGTGCAAGGGACCATAAACTGTTTAGGGCTATACATACTAAGGCTTATTTTTAAGTGTTACTAAATTTGAACTCTGAAAAAACTGAGTCCATATACACATTATAGATGAAAAATCTTAGTAGGTGCTTTCAGCATAGAGGTTTTCTTTTTCTTTTTTTTTTTCAGGAATGCCACAAAGAGTTAATAATTACCTATAAAATCCCTGGAGACTTGTAGGGTGATGACAGCCTTGCATTGAGCCTGTTTTGTATCTCTCTTCCAAGGAAAATAAAGCTGTGTACTCATTAACTCCTTCCTCGCAATAATCTTGTCAAAGAGATGGATTGTTGGAGAAGGTAAGGGAGAAGGCTAGTGAGTCCAGGGACGGAACATAAGAAGAGGTAATTCTGAGATTTCTCGGTTGCCCACTCCCAGATTTTTTTTTGGTGGACGTAGGGAGAGGTGTATTTTATTGTGCAAGCTCTGGCTATTGGAATATTGGGTAAAGCCCAACCAGTGCCAAGCTGCAGCTGCTGCATTTCCACAGCAAGAATGGCTAATGCCTTCAGCTCAACTGCAACCCTGCACATGTCCCTAACCCTGCTACAGAGCATCATGAACCAGCGGCCAAAAACCGTTGGAATCCACCTTCTGATACAAACTAGGACCTGCACATTTGCCCTGGCTTTGCGAATTTGCAGTTTTAACTGGTTCACTGAAAGGATACAGAAAAATTTTATGAAAGCTATGAGCATTTCAAAATTCAGTGATTCTGGTGCGATGGGAGTTTAAGAGGCAGACTCTTAGCTCCAGTGATGGAGAGATGGATCAATTACATCATCACCAGAGACTGCACCTCTCACCCCTAATCTGCTGCCTTTCCAATTGTCACTCAGAGCAACACCCAAAAGAGGACAGGGGTGGGAAACAAAGTGTATGCCTTACTGCCAACAAATGAGAAGGGACACTTCTATGCATGGAAAGAACAGCACATGGATCATAACTTATAGTAATAATCTTCATGAAGTCACATACCTTATTTTTTTCAAAACAACGTCACATCATAACAACAACTATCATTTACTGAGCACTTATTATATACCTGTCACTTGGCTGAGTACTTTATATACTTTTTCCATCGAGGTAGAAGTTGAGAAAAATGCCCAAGCCCACACAAGATAATAAGTGACAAGGCCAAGATTCCAAGCCAGCTCTGTGGATACCAAAGATCCTTTATGACATCTCAGCCTCATAAACTTTGAATATGACATTTGTTATTGTTCCCACTTTATAGATGTGAAAGCTGAGGTTAAATGATTATGTCAAGGTCACACAGGGTGAAGAATAAACAGAACCTTAAATCAAACTTCCAACTCAACAATTGTCACACACACTTTATATTCAGTGTATGTCTTATGAGATGTGTCATACTTGTTTCTCAAGGATATTGTGAGAATGGACATAATTTTTTTTCCTTTTCCATACTTGCTAATGGCATTCTAGAATTTCCTCTATGATTAACATGCTAAAAAAATTGAGATAAATATATTAGCCTTTTCCCTCACCAGACACAGTAGCACTTGTATAATCATAATGGTTAATAAGTACTGAGCACTAACTATGTACTAGGCATCATTTCACATTATGGCTTAATTTCACAGAAGTCACATAAGAATTCCATGAGGTAGGTACTGTAAAGTTATTTCATAGATAAAGATGTTTAGACTCTGGTCGACCAGCTTATCCAAGCCACATCCTATACAGGTTGAGTCAGGAACCCAAAGCCTCTACTGACAGTTGATCCACCACAATCTAGTTGAAAAATAATTCAACTAGAGAGTGAGTGATAAGAAATTCTCTAGTTGAATTATTTTTGTGTTCATCTCTCCTTTTAGACTGGCAGTTCATTAAGTTGAGAGCCCGAGTTTTAGCCCTAGCTTGGTATTCCTGTTGTTAACACAGTTTCAGGTCCATGGTAGGCACAGAGGCAACATTTGTTGCCGAAGCCCTGTGTGCTCCATAAGGAAGGGGGCTTATCAAGCACCCCTCCCCCATCTTACACAAGCTGCCCTTTGAATCTGGGCACCCTCAGCATCAATGCCATCTGCAGCTGGTCAGACATGTGAATCTCTGCCCCTACCCCACACCCACTGGGTCAGGATCTGCCTCTTAATAAGGTCTGTGGGTGATTTGTTTGTACATTTAGAGAGATTATGAAGCACTGGGTCACCACATGTACCCCACATACTCACCTGCTGTAACTGTCCCCTCATCACTGCCATGAGGACAGACCATATTCTTTGCACTTTATGTATTTTTATGTGCTTGTGTGTATGTAATTTACATTTTCCATATTTTCAAAAGGCCTTAATAGAATAATTTCAAAAATATAGGCAAGCGTATTGGCATATTGCCCCTTAACTGAAGAGCATTCAAAACATCTGCTCCCTACGAGATTTTGGTAAAACCCTTTTCTGCTGTTCAACTCCTTTTCTTTGACATGTATTCAGACTAACAAGAAGCATTTGAGAATTTTTTGGCCTGTCATATTTATTTCCAATAGAACAGTTGGGTTTTTGACACATTTCAAATTTACCATAAACACATAGACATACACATATTATATGCTTTTTGCTGTCATTCTTATCCATGAACTACATTCTTTAGATAGCTATTCATATATCCTCATTTACCTGAGGGAGTGCTGACACTCCTCTTGGATTTAGATGCTATAAATCACAGTCTTTGTCTTGTCACCAGACCACCCCACCTACAAAACACTGTTCTTTCTATCTGAAGTGTACTCACAAAGATGCAGAGAAGGCAAGTATGTAGAGTAATTGCCTGAAAAGATGACCACCAACAATTTCTCCCATCAAGAGGTGGATTATATGTGCCCTCCCTCCTTGAATCAGGGATGGCCTTGTGACTTGCTTGGACCAGTAGAATGTGGTAAGAGTGACATTGTGCCAGTTCCGAGCCTGGCAGCTTTCATTCTTGCGCTCTTCTTACCCTGCCCTGCCATGTAAAGAAGTTGAGGCACTCCTCCTAGACATACAGACCCTGGAGGATAAGAGACCATGAAGAGAGAGAGGCTGTGTGTAGGGAAAAAAAATGGGCATTTCAGCCAAGAGCCAGCACCATAACCCCAAACATAAAAATGAAACCATTTGGGGCTGGTCAGCCCAGTGCAGCCACTAGCTAAATTCAACTGTATGGATGAACCAGCTGGCATCACGTGTGCAGAGATAAGCCATCCTCCTGGGGCCTTGACCAAATTTCTTAACCACAAAATGGTAACCAATAAAAATGTTTTAAACCACTATATTTTGGGGTGATTTGTTATGCAGCCATAGACATCTGAGACAACAAGCATGGTTAAGTGGACATGCAATAAAACATGAGTAGATTTTGGGAGGAATAAAGTCTAATCACATAAACCTGTCACTGGGAGTGTCAAAATAATAGTGTTATCAGTTGACCTTCCTGACATGTCCGTCAGACCCTTGACTGAACGCCACATGCCAACTGGCTGATGCAGTTGAACAAAAGTTCTTGCGTAATAAATATTCTGGTTCTTCAGCAGGCCACAAAACAAGCTCCCTTCCTCCTCTCATGGAAATAGGTATGAGAGAAATGCAGGGCATCTGCTTATTTATAAAAGGTAGATTCTCCCATGTAGCTGGCAGTAAAACAAAATCATTGAAAGGATAAAATAATTCAAGTCCTATCATATTCTTCCTGAAAGTATCAGATAAGACTTCAAGTATTTACGTTATTTTTCATAAGAGACCAATGGATGAATCTCAGAAAATGGGATCCCAGCCATAAAACTGACATTGAGATATAGAGTTTGGGTGTGTATGTTTAGTAGGGAGGGAGGGTGGTAGGGGTTGTATTTTGGGGGCACAGGCTAATTCACCTCCCCAGTAGCCGTCTGGGTGTAAGATGGGCAAGGCACAGCTTACTGCTTCCTTATGCATTATCTTGCACTCTTCTCCAGCTCTTGTATGCTAAGACTGTTCATGGTGTATGACATGGGGGAGGGAGGGGCAGGGCCGTGCAGGCCACCAAACCAAGTTAGCTGAGTCACTGCCGTCAAGGAGTTTACAATCTTATGGTTCTGTTCACTGCTAGATACCAAGCATCTAGAAGGGTGCCTGGTAAATAGCAGGTGTTCAATGAATAGTGTCAAAAAAATGATTAGTTGAATATATGAACCTCATTTTCCTGTGAAGACCATAAGCAGGTCACAGGAAGCAATCATAGAATCACAGACTATTAAAAGACAAAAATGGACCTTTGTGTTCATCTAGTGCGGTGGGTCAGGCCCCACCCCAAACCTGCTGGATGAGAAACCCTGGGGTGAGGCCTAGCATTCCAAGTTGTAACAACAAGAGAGTTTCATGCACCTGTTTCAGAAACACCCATCTATTCTGTTCTCCTCATTTTACAGATCCAAAGAAGGAAAAAGATGTCCTCAAAAATCACAAAGCTTGTTAGTAGCTGGAAGTAGAACTAGGGCGACCAAATATCTAGATTTGCCCAGAACTAAGGCATTTCCCAGGTCACGCAACTTCCACGCAACCAATACAGAGAAAGTTCTGGGCAACTCAGGACCTGGTCACCTGGTCACGTTCATTAGAACCCTAGTTACCTAATTCTCATCGAGAACTCCACTGAGTACTGATTATGTATCAGGGAAGAACGACTTGAGTGTTTTAAATGCATTAACTCCTTTCATCCTCTCAATAACCTTAAGAGGTAGGAGCAATCATTATCCTCATTTTATAAAATGGAACACTGAGGCACAGAAAGGATGAGTAACCTGCCTAAGGTCACATAGCCAGGAAATCAGACCCCAGAACCCAAGTTCCTAACCATCATTCTCAAATACTTTCTTTTTATTAGAGTGGATTCCCAACTCCTCCTTCACTTTTCCTTTCATCTCACCCCTTAGTCTTCATTAACGCTTTTCACAATTCACAGTTATTTTCACAATCTGTCAGCCTGTTTCACACCTGCTCTCTAACAGTAGAAATGGAGCCTGAGGCCAGGACCACCACCTCTCTCACACAGCACCTCCAACAGAGGGGGCTCAGGACAGATGTGCTGAATGAATGACATAGGCATGAAAGCAATGGCTGCTGACTGAAGACTGACTGATTGAGGTGGGTTTCCAAAAGAAATCTAATATTAACCAAATACCTACCATGTTTCAGCCACCATCCAGGAAAAAGGTGTGTCAGACTTGGCCTTCAGGTGGGATTCATTGGCCTGGTGCATTTATTTTTCAAAGATTAAATTTGACCCACCTTTAGGAGGTAGCCATCTCTTGACTGTCTTAATTTATATTCCAACCTGCCCACTCTGGCAGGCATTTGAATTTACAACTATGGTCACAGGATTTCTCTGACATGAATTCATTTATGCTTCACAACAAGCCTCTGCAATAGACATTCCCATCTATACTTTGTAAACTTAAAAAACTTGAGGCTTGGAAAGTACAGGCAACCTGGCCAAGGTCACAAGCTCATAAGTCAGGGAACAAGAGTGAAAGCAGGGCTAACTCTTGTCCCTGCCTCCACCCCTCCACCCGATCATCTCCTCAGCCACTGACTTTCTTGAGGCATCATGGGAAGGAGAGGACCATCTCATCTCAGCTGAAGTGTGTGTCATATAATGATGAGGCTCCTACGCCAAGGAGTCTCCTCCTGCACGCAGTACAACCAATCAAAATGTATCCCAGGGTCTCCTAGAAGATTCTTTCCCAGGACGCAAACCTCCCTCTCACCAGAAGAACACAGTGATCTGGAAGCTAAGTGGAAGGAACAGTCCACTATGTCAAACACTTTTGGAAGGTCAAGGTGAGCAGTAAGAACTGACTGTTGGATTTAGCAATGTAGATTTCATTTGTGATGTGACAAGAGCACTTTGGGTGAAGTAAAGGTAACAAAAGCATGATTAGTGTTAAAGAAAGGACTGAAGATAAAAATTCGGCACAATAAGGATAGATAGCACTTTCGAGGAGTTGTTCTATAAAGGGGAACAGAGAAATGGGGTGGTAGTTGGAGAGGAAAATGGAATCAAAAGAGTTGATTTTATTTTGCTTTGAGATGGGAGAAATAACATGATATTTGTAATATTCTTGTACAAAATGGGAAAAACCAATACTGTACTAAAGGAAGGGGAGAGATGTGGGAGCCATATTCTTGAATAGGGAAGAAGGGACAGAGTTTAGCGGACAAATGGAGAGGCTGGTCTTAGCTGGAACCACAGAACCTTAAACGAGCTGGGAGGCAGATTATATGGCAAAGAAGCAGGTACCTCTGGTGGTGGGAGCTAGTGGGTGTTCTCTCTGCTTCTTTTCCTTAGTGAAATAGGAGGCAAGATCGTTGAGAGAGAGAATAGGGTGGAGGTGTTAGAGGTTGAATGTGCCAAGAGAATGGATGAAATAATCATCTATGAGAGTGGGAAAAAAGAGGAATACAGTACGATTACCAGGGAGCATAAATGTCCACTCAAGATTAGAGGGCATGAATTAAAGTGAGACCAGTCAGTAGGGTTATATGTTTTTCTTCAGTCAAGTTCCTGTGCAAATATGATCCAGTACCAGACCAGGACAAAACCAGGACTGAAGTTTTGCCAGAAAAGCATTGTGGAGCAATGAAGGGAGAAGAGGGCTTGAAAATACATGGTAGGGAGGAATTATAACAAAAGGCCCTGATGTGTAAGCTAGGCAGCAAGGGGTATGCAGACAGAAAGGGGTGAATAAAGGTCAGTGAAAAGGTAGTGGGATCAATGGAATGGGTCTAGGCATGTTGGCCATCATTGAAGTCAGAGCTGGGGGAAGTGAGCAGGGACGCCTCAGTGGGCAGGGGCTGCTGCCGTTAGTGAAGACCAGGCTGGGGACGTAGCTGAGAGTGTAGAAGGGGGAGGTGTGGCACTCAGTCAATACGTGTTGAAGGTTGGAAAAAAGCGAAATCACTGGAGACGATCTGATTCAAGATCTGAAAAACCAGGATCACGGGAAGATCATTTATGAAAACAGTTATGGAAATTACCAAGAATCAGGGTGGAAAGATTATTGAAAGAGTGATAGTGAGCTAGGAGCTAAACTTTTCAGGGACCAGTAAATGACTGCCACGAGAAGGAGAGAGTGGATGGGAGAAACTAAAATCATGAGATTCAGAGCTCTAGGGATTTGGGGGAGGAAGGAAGGAGAATAGACCGGAAGTGGCAGTGAGAATCAGGAAAAACATCTACCTCACCTCCTGGCCCCATAATATAACAGGAGTGAGGGAAAAACAAACAAACAAACGAAAAACAGGCATCAGCCATTAACCTTTTCTGGAATTAAAACAAACAGATATTTGACTAGACAATCATCAATACCAGGGTTCAACAAACTTTCTCAGTAAAGGCCAGATAGTAAACATTTTCGGCTTTGTGGGCCATACACCTACTCTACTCTGTCCTTGCAGCTTGAAAAGTAGCTGTAGATAGTACATAAATGAACAGGTATAACTGCATTCCAATAAAATCTTATTTACAAAAACAGGCGGCAGACCAGATTAGATCTTCAGGTAGGAATCTGCTAACCCCTGATCAATACCAATGGAAAAGCCCAACGAGGAGGTCTAATGAACAAAAATGGGACATGCTTATCCAAGCGAGGACCAAAGATTCAAAAGGATTTAAATTTAGGATCCGGGTTGCAAGCAGAGCAGCCATGTACAGGTATGAAGTTTGTACACTGCACAACCCCAGGGGGCGTGACTTGCATGAATTAGAACGTCAACAACTGCCCTAGATGCTGTGCAGGGCACCATCTGGATGGCCACGTATGGCAGTCCTCGATGCGAGAATAGTAACTGCAAGGGTTTACTATCCATTAGTGCCCGTTGCACTACGAGGAAATAGTGGAGAGGATACCCCAGCTGGAGAGACTATCCCCGCTATTTCTAGAAAAACAATGACTACTTTTATTGGGCTTCTGCTATGCATCATGCATCATACTTGGCAATACATAAATATCATCTCATATAACCCTCCTAGCAACCCTGTCAGGTCTATATTTTCCTCCTTTTACTCTAAGGTCCAGAAAAGCTAAGCAATTTGCCCAAAGTACCCAACTAGTAAATATCTAAACTGAAGTTTGCCTGACTTCCAAGTCTGTATGCTTTCTGCTCTGCTCTCCTTTCAGGTTGGTTACAAGGTTCGTTAATGATGATGACCTAGTAAAACATGCATGAAGAAAATTTCTTCTGGAGACCTAATTAAAAATAATTACATACCTTAAAAGACACTAAAAATATGGCAGACGCACCAACAAGGAAGACGGTTCTTATTATATCAATGTCTTTATGGATTTGGATTCTGTTCAGAAAAGCTCAGACTGAAAAGGTAATTGCTGGGAGCATGCAAAATCCATCAACCCATAATTAACATATGACAATTATTCTAATTGCCTCAGACAACATTTCTATGTTTTTAATTGTAGAGCAATTTGCCAATCACATCATTAATTGGCAATTCATATTTTAAACATGTAAAAGACAATGGGTCTTTATTTCCTCTGAGGCAACTGAACACATTAATTGCATTTTTAAAATGAGTTTTCTTCTTTACTTTGACCATAGGACCCCCCTCAGATGGCATTTCTTCAGGCCACAGTGTATTTTCTCTGGGTAACTTAATCTTACGTTAGTGTTTTAATACATTTTCCTAACAATTCATTTAGACTAGATCCTTGTTTCTTTCTAGAAACCCTGAGCAGGGCTCCTGTTGACTTCAAAGGGGAAAGAGTGGGTGCAGGGAAAACTAGGAATCTGGTTCCTGGTTCAAAAATCATCCACACACTATAAAAACTCACTGGTGTCTTCCTGTGTGTTAAAAGCCAATTAATATATGTGAGTGAAGCCTTTGTACAAAACCACCCTGGCAACTCATGAACTTTCTGGAAAGCCTAGCAGCTGATGGGGGAAAAAAAAGTTTAGTCGACCCAGTTCTCATACAGACTCCCCATTTGCTCATAGAGAGGGAAGGAGAAGAGTAAGAATTGCCTTCAAAAGGCAGAAAGGCAATAAAGACAACCATTGACTCTCTCTCTCTCTCTCTCTCTCTCTCTCTCTCTCTCTCTCTCTCTCTCTCTCTCTTTCTCTCTCCATTCTCCCTTTCTTTCTTTCCTCCAGTTCCTTCAACACGCATTTATAGCCTACCATGGGCCAAACGTGGGGTTAACATCAAAAATTGAAACAGAATTCATCACACCAGCATCAAGTAGTCACCCCAGCTGTAAGGGTCATTTTCCTCTGGGATGTTTGGGAAGGAGGTGCTGTGCCGGGACACTGCAGCTGAGGCAGCCTGACTCAGCAGCTCTGCGCTGCAGAATCTTCCCTCTGGGCTGTTGTCTGTCACCTGGAGCTCCAGGCTTCGGCTCCATCAGGGGCTGCAGCTTCTCTGCTTGGACTTGAGTGGTGGGGAGCACGAGGGGCAAGATGGCTGTCCCTTGTGTCCCTTATTTCCCCCACCAAAACCGTGAGCATCACCATCACCATCACCCCCACCTCATAAAGCTGTACGAGGCTGTGAAAATTAGGCATCTGATGGAAATTGGAAGACAAAACTTATAATGTCAAACTCTTTGTAACTGTTTACACAACCAATCCTCATAGACAAGGAGGAAGCACAGAAAGTTACACCTTCACAAAAGTTTCTAGCCTGGCCTGTTTGTCAGATTTCTGGGTACCCTCTTCCTAAGACCATGTCCTTCTCCAAACACGCCCTTTGGTCTTGATCTTGTACAGGACCTCAATTCTGGCTGCACATTCTCCGGGGATGTCAGCCTGCACGTATAAATTTTCTCTCCCTAGGTGATTTGAATGCATACCTAAGGTGGAGAACCACGGCCCTAGAGTGGACCCTATCCCTCAGTCATGCCACAGGTTTGGGTTCGGGTGGAGACGCAGGTCCCGCAGCTTGAATCCTTCAGTCTCCCCCAGAATTTGCACACTGAAGGCCCACCCACATGCTAGCTCAGGACAGCAGATGTATTTTGTTTGGCCCGCATACAGTTTTAAAAGAATTGAATTACTTGCCAACATTTATTATTGGGAATATATTACATAAAAATTTGGAAATCTGGCTTCTTTTGGAAAATAAGAATATTTGGTTGTTCTCCGTCTGCATTCCTGTGGGCCCACAACTGGCTGGAGAGGAGAAGCTGTCCCTTTAGGGGCAGGCGTGCTCCCTGGATGTCACAGTCCCGACACCAGTCCTGCCTTACCTTCCTAGTCCATGTGGCTCTGACTAATGGGGGGGGGGGGCAAAGGAGCGGGGAGAAAGTCTTGCCTCCCTTTGTGATATCTCCCCCAGGAAGTGCAAAGCAAGGACTACAACAGTCATCCACAGGATAAGGGTGGAAATAAACGCACACAGATTCCTGGATTCACAGAGAAATAGGAAAGAAAACTCTCTTTCCATACACGGCTTTCTGCACAGGCTCCTGCCTACAATGGGAGAGAACTGAATATTATTCTTGAAGAGTGGTATAAATTTGAGGCCCACCTCATGTCCATCCTTACCTCCACCTCCATTTCTTTGTTCAACTTAAGGCTTGGTTTGCATAGGCAAAAAACAACAACAAAAAACACCCCCAGGCTCTCTACCCATTCAAAGACACATAGTTGCTATTTATTGATGCCTTAGGCCAGGTCAGGCTGCCAGGTCAGATGGCCCCACACCTGTCTTTCTGAGGCAGTATTTCTCAATGTGCGGCTCATACAGCTTGTGACAGATTCCTGTGCCCCACCCCAGACTTACTGAATCTGATCTCTGCGGGTGGGGCTGGTATCTACGTTTGCCAAGTGACATTTTTGTTTAATAATATAATAATAATAATAATAATGGCAGCAGCTAATCGCAGTACTTACTATGATTTATGGGTATTGTCTCATTTAATTTTCACAGAAATCCTTAGAATGGGTAGTAGTAGCCCTACTTTATAAACAAAGAAACTGCAGCACAGAAAAGTTAAGATCACACAGCTAGGAAGCAGCAGAGCTGGGGTTCTGATCATCTGTATTAGTTGGTAAACCACTGTTCTGAGCAGGAGGCCGGCAAGAGGAAGATTCATGAGCCCCAGGTGAACCGAGTCAAGGCAGATGGGTAGAATTTTGTCCATTACAATGGTCAAACATTGACCTTGCTTTTTGAAATTTGAAATGTTTGGCGTAGAGACTAGGCCAAAGCATATTGCCCATAACATATGGCAGTATATGATTAGATGAGGAAAATATCCTGTGTCCATTCGATGTAGTCTCTGCTCCAGCAGTCCCTCAGAAGTCATTTTTCCTCCCTTACTCTAGCTTCCCTGCCCTTCTCCAGGTCTTTGTACTGTGACTTAGCACGTGCTGTTCCCTCTATCTGAATGCTCTTCTCTTAGACCAGGAGCTAGCACAAGCTAGAAAACAAGTATTTTAGAGTTGGGGCACAATAAGATCTCTGTCACAGCAGCACAAAAGGAGCGGTATGCAGTGTGAAAGCGAGTGGGCATTGCTTTGTGCCAATAAACCTTGACGGACCCTAAAACTTAAATTTCGTATTGTTTGTAGGAGCCACAAAATATTTTCTACTTTAGATTTTATTTCAACCATTTGAAAATGTAAGACCCATTCTTAGCTGGCAGGCCTCACAAAAACTAATGTCAGGTGTGATTGGCGATGGGCCATCAATTGCCACCATCTGTCTTAGATCTTCTCAGGGGAGCACTATCTTGTGCCTCAAACAGCTCAGCTCCCGGCTTCTCAGGGGCCCTTCCTGACTCTAGCTGAAGTTGCCCCTTTCCTCCTCCTGTTCCTCTCTCTCCCATCATCTTTTAAAATTACTCAATAATGCTTATTACTATTTTAAGATTTTCTTGTTCATCCATTAGTTTATTTGCATATTGCATGCTTTCTTCCTCTGTTAGAATATAGGCTCCACACGAGAGCAGAGAGCTTGTCAGTTTTGTTCTTTGCTGTTTCTTCAGAGCCTAAACAGTAAATGTCGTGTCAGAAGGTCAGTACTTGGGTAAATGACTAGACAAAATTCCTCAGTACTACAACTTATAATTCCTTGTATAGATTGGTCTCTAGCAAGCCTTTCATTATATTTAGCTGAGGGCCTACAGAGATGAAGTATTACCCAGCCACAGCCCACAAAAGTTATAGGTCTTAGGGAAAAAACAAAACAAAAACCCAACAACAACCTGACTTGTCTTGTCTAGAATAGAATAGAATAGAATAGAATAGAATAGAATAGAATAGAATAGAATTTCCTAAATACCAAGGGCTTGGATGAAATATGAATTAATATGGTCATAATCGAATAATGCAAAGAATTCTTAGAGCTCGGTATAATAACTATTTAGATAGCAAAAACTTCATTTTGGGCTAAACTGAGGGTTTCTACATTTCCTTATGAAAAGCTTAAACACCCAGGGCTCAATATGTGCTCTTATGTAAATAAATAAGACATCCATCAAAGCAGCTCTTAAATGATGTACCACGACAGGGTGTGACGAAAACTGACTCCTGACAGACTGGCACTAGCATACCCGTATACATGAAAGGACAAGCTTGGGCTATTAAAGCTTGGTGAGCAGTAGCCACGGGCCCTACAATCACAGGAGAAGTTTCCCCTAAAGCCCTCAGGCCAGCCAAGGGCACAGATGGGGCACCTACTTCATGGAAGGAAGCTTTCCTTAAAGCACACTGAAGAGAGAGCAGCATTCTCTTTCATTCCCACTGAGGACATTGGGGACATTGGGAGGGGCTTCTGTCCTCCACTTGCAGATTGAAGGTTGGATGAGAGTGGATCTCAGTATTGGAAGGTGTGTGGCCCTATGAACACTAAACACCTGATTGATTCCCTGAACGGTCACGACGTCCCAGGTGGTGTTATTCCCATGTGGACTTGACCACACCAAATTCTCAGGCTGAGGGGAGTTTGGTAAAGAAAAATGATAGCCATGGTTTTACCCTAGAGGCCTGAATCCTGAGGCAGAGCGATGGATGCTGTGTGCTTCGCGAGTCTATTTCAGACAACAAAGTCCCAAAGCATCCTGTGAGCATTGGGGCAAAAGCGGCAATGCCTGAATGCAAGGTTCCAAAATGAGCATCTGCTTCTCTCTCTAACAGAGAGCACTGCTTTCTTCAAAGCATTAACTCTGTTTCATCCATCACATTAATTGAATCATTAAAATGAGTCAAGGATCACTTTCTTGTTTTTCAGCACCTGGAGCTTTAATTGAGCTCCTACTGAGCATTTACTACATAGGAGGCAATGGGCTAATGGCCAAGGGGAATGAGTGGGAAGTGGGATACAAAGATGAAGACCTCAGGGTCCTACTGTGCTGGAGTTTCCAAACTCCACTGGGTCCCACTGTGCTGGAGCAAAAGGATGTGTGTGTTGGACAATGTATTTTGAATTTTAGACACTCTGAATTGGGGATTTTTTAAATTTAATTTCCATCATCATTGGGGGGAAAAAAGTAAGCGACTTTTACTGGTTACCAATGACTTACCTACTGAGTGTGTGATTTGTGTCTTACCTCATTTAATTCTCTCAGGCAACCAACAAAGTGGGTTCTATTTTGCCCCATTTCATAGAGGAGGCAGCCAAGGACCAGAGATGTTAAAGAAATATGTGTTACTTCATATGGCTGGTAAAAATGGCAAAGCTGGGGATTAAATTGGAGTTGCTCTAAAGTCCAAATACTTGCCCACTAAGCCCCTTCTGATAGTGCCCTCTTAGATTGGCCTACTGCTTAGGGACAGAATGAAGATCTTTACTCACTGTGACTAGAAGGGCCCTCTCTGATGGGTCTCCTTCCCTAACTCTTACCTCACAGTCTTACTTTTGAGCCTGTGATTTTTTACTGTTAGAGATTCATTCCTTGGGGGGAAATATAGATCTCTTGATAAATGCCTCCTCAGAGAAACAATATGCCTTTATCCTTCATGAACAGCTCAGTGTCATATTGATAAAGGAGAGCATGGGAAGGATGGTCCAGGAGGTGGGCAGTGTAAGATGCCCTTCAGAGGAGTCCCTCACAAAGCTTGCACCTTCGGGTTTCTGGTATATCTGGCTGTAGGAAAGGGGAGGGAGTGTGAACAGAGATGAGCCTTTTCCTTCTTCACAATTGGGCTTCAGGCCACCACCAGTATGTGTTCTCCTCTTCTTCCTGGGCACGCAGCTATGCCACATTTCTGCCTCCTTTAGAATTGGTGTGGTCTCACTGAGTTCAGGCCAAGAACATGAGAAATGAAATGAGCCTAAGATGGAGGAGGCTGGGTCCCTAAGTCACCGCCACCCACAATAAACTATGATATAAACGAGGATAAACTTAGTATGCAAAGACACTAAGCTTTGGAGTCTGTTTGTTATATCAGATAGCTTACCTTGCTACATGCTCTATGCTTTCCCTGTTGTTTTGCCTCAACGTGCCAACTTTTTGCTGCTAGTGTCGTAAGTTATGTGGAAACACATGGCTATTTATAACATGGCAGACTGGGTTGGATTGTGTTCCCCTACCCCCCAAAATTCATGGCCTTTTCCAAACCTCACAATGTGACCTTATTTAGAAACAGGGTCATTGCAGATGGAATTAAGTTAAGGTGAGGTCATACTAGAGTAGGTTGGACCCTTAATGACTAGTGTCCTTACAAGAAGAGACCTGACAGAGACACACAGGAAGAACATGTGACAATGGGGACAGAGATTGGAGTGTTGCATCTACAAGCCAAGTGGCACCAAGGATTAGCCTCAACAGCAGAAATTAAGAGAAGTTAAGAGACTATGGTCCTGCCAGCACCTTGATTCCAGGCCTCTAGCCTCCAAAACAGTAAGACAATAAATTTGTTGTTTATAGCCACCAAGTTGATGGGCTTCTGTTACGGCAGCCCCAGGAAACTAATATGCGAGGAAATAAGCCACTATCACTTCCATTTGGTGGAGACTCTCAGGCTGTCAGGGATGGGAAGGCTTTGTAGAGAGAAAAAGGGAAGGCTTCAGGTGTGCTCTGATCGGAGGCCATTGCGTGGAAGCTGGAGTTTGGCTAGCTAGAGGTAGGGCGTCTCATGTGATGGGATTGGGGCATATTTTGCTTTCCCATATTATTAATAGTTCTTAGCTGGGAGTGGGGGCAAAATATAAAGCTGTTGACAATCACTAATTGAAACTTAACTGTTCTGGGCCAATGACTGCAGAGGCTGTGGTTTGGCTCCCCAGAGTGGCTGCTGCAGACACTGTCAGAATTCGATTGACATGTATGGTCTTGACGTTGTCTGTTTGTATATTCTGTCTCTCAATCAAAACACTTCAGGGCCAGCATCCTTTGAGAAGAATCATTGATGCCCACCAGTACCCGCAAGGCCTCTCACTGATGTCTCTCACCCTCTTGTGTCTTCTGAATCTTTCATAATTTTATGCCTTTTTCCTCCTCCACTCTCTGTCCTCCCCCTTCTTTCGCTCCATCCCCTTTTCCTCCTTCTTTTTCTTCATGCTTTTTGTATTTTCTCTATTCCTAGAATGTGAGTTCTTTAGGGACAGTATCCTTACTAAGAAACCATCAAAAAGAATAAAAATGATAATAATAGCTAACATCTACTGAGTACTCATGAGTACTCATGAGGTGCCAGAAATGTTCATTGCCCATTTAATCCTTTCAACAACCCTATGAGTTAAATATTATTAGCTCTGGTTTGCAGATGAGAAAAAAGCTCAGAACAATTAGGCAATTTGCTAGAAAGTGAAAGAGCCAGGATTTGTACCCAGGAGGACACTCTTTCAAGTCCGTGCTTTCTTCACAGTGCCTTCTAATAATTTTCTCTTTATAAAATTAGAATTGCCTTATTGTTGTGAGTATTATCTTCTGCTATTATTAAATGTATTTTTTATATCTGAAAAACCTTTTCAACACTCTTCTTACAAAAAAGAAAGGTAGCTTGTTTTATAAGATACAAATTGGTTAAAATTCAAAAAGATGCTGTTAAATGCATTTTGGAAGAAAATTTGTATATTTAAAGAAGGGGGTTTAATTTCTAAAAGCTGATACTATGTAACCTTGAAGCAGAGAGCTGATAAAGACCAATTTAACGGTAAGCTCTTTAACTATTTGGTTATTACAGATTTAAATTTTGATTGAGTCAGCAAAATAAACTATTAAGTCACAATGAAAATCGAAGTGAAGTGGGTTTCTGTGTGACTCGCTGGCTCATGAGCTGGAGTTTGACAGAAAACAGGTGTTTTATTGGAATCCAATTAGAAAGATTGGTTCACTACAGCCCCAAATTGATTACTCATAATTCCCATTATAAATGCTACAGTGTAATGCCCACAGTCTGCCTTCTAAGGAACATGTTCATAGATTTTACATATGTACATTTTCAAAAAATTTTAGATGTCCTTAAAAAAAAATTCTAGGCCTCCCCCCTCAACGTTGTTTCACTCTAGAGAATGTAAAATTAAATGTGGTTACCTTTGGCAAGAAGAACCTACTAAACATGTTTATTCATTAATATAACAAAAACTATTGAGTTCCTGTCATGGGGCAGACTCCGTGCTAGGCACACGGGAGCTACAAAATGAATCCTACTCTAGAACACAACAGTCTGGGAGAAGAGATCGGGCTCCTATGGAAGTACTTAGGAAATGATTTGTGTTGTTTAAAAGATGGTGTCAAATTCTTTGATCCTCTTCCCATGGAATAATGGGGTCCACGTCTTCCCTCAAATCTATTGTGTTACTGCTCGGGACAATAGAGTGAGGCAGGAGAAATGATGGTGTGCCAGGTCCAGGCCTGCCTTTGAAGGGACTGGCAGCTTCCGCTTTGGTGTACTGCAGCCCTGGGCTGCCATGGAAAACATTCGACTATCCTGAGAAAAACTGTGGCAAGAGTGAGCAAGAGAAATACTCCAGTCAAATTAGCCCAGGATCCAGAAATCCTGCAATAGAGAAATGCCATCCCGTCTGTGCTCTGACTAAATTTTTGACCCAGAGAGTCATGAAATATAATAAATTGTAGCTTCAAGCCACTAAGTTTTAGCGTAGTTTGTCCTATAGCAATAGATAACTAGAGCATGCTTAGTGTTAATAGACAGGGATAAGCAAAGGCCATGAAAAATCAGAAGAAAAATTGATTTCTAGCCTTAATGATGGTGGGGGAAACAGGCAAGGTTTCAAGGAAGTGGTGACATTTGAGTTGAGTTTGGGAAACTTTAGGATTAGGAAATTCAGAGATGAGATAACATTACAGGCAAGAAAATAATGCGGGTAAAGGTACAGAGGTGAGAATGTGTCTCATGCATATGGGGTAGACTGAGAGCTCCGTTTTGGTGGAAGAAAATGGGTTGCAAAAGAGAATGGTGGTGACATGAACAAAAGAAAGCCTGGAACCAAATACTACATCAGTGAAGGCCTTGAATGCCAAGTTGAGGAGTTAGAGTCAATGAACTGGACAAAGAGGCGCCATCCATTATTTTGAACAGAGAAGTTATACAGTTAATCTTGTGCCTTGAAGGAAATTAATCCAGTGGGAGTGAATGTAAGGAAGGCAGTCAAGCAGTTGGAGAGCTGGAGGGTCATCCTGACATCTCTCTGGGGTAGAGGTGTGGTACTAGAAGAATTAGACTGACAGGCAGAATAATGGCCCCCAGCAATGTCCACATCGTAATCCCTGGAACCTGTGAATATGCTACTTTATGTGGCAAAAAGGACTTTGCAGATTCCATTGACTCTATGGACTTGGAGATGGGAAGTCGATACTGGATTATCCAGATGGGCACAACTTAATTGCATGCATCCTTAACATGGAGAACCTTTCCCAGTTGTGGTCAGAGAGCGATGTGACCACGAAAGAAAAATCAGAGATGCGACATGACAAGGACTTGATCTGCCATCAAGATAGAGGAAGAGGGTGATGAGCCGAGGAATGCAGTGTTGTTAGAAGCTGGGACTGGCCCTCTGTTTACAGTGAGCAAAAAACCTGGAACTTCTGGTTCTAAAACTGAAGAACTGAATTTCCCCAAACCCTGAAAGATCAAGGAAATGGATCCTCCCCTAGAACCTCCAGGAAGGAACACGGCCCTGCCAGCACCATAGTTTTAGCCTGGTGAGACTCATGTCAGACTTCTGATCTCTAGAACTGCAAGATGATAAATTTTAATAAGCTGCTAAACTTACGGCAACAATAGAAAATGAGAACAGATCTTAGTGAGTGACCGATTTTTACTGAGCAGCGCTGCTCAGGGCGTTAGAAACCAACGGTGGACAGGTCTCTCCTGAGCTTCATCTCTCTTTGGGCCGTGGTTCTATTTTCATGCTTGTGGGGACAGAGCCAGGAGTGGTTTCCAGGCTCTCGGCCTCTCCTGGAAAGCTCGGGTAGTAAATGGCCATCAACTGTGATCGGATGGCCATCAGCTGTGGCTAGTTGGCCGTCAGCTGTAACCAGTGAGCCATTGGCCACTAATATAACTGCCGTGGCGTGGTGGTGTGGCATGGTGGAGTGTGGGTTATGGATTGCAGAGAGGCGGATTGCAGCTAGCAAGTGAGGTTGGTTGGCAGAGACAAGTGGACGGCGGGTTGCAGATCGTGTGGCTCCTGTCTCCTGTGATTCCAACCCAGCCGCCAGTGAGACTATAGTGGTATGACTCCCCTACCTATGGCTCCGTGGGTGTTCCTTTTTGGCCTCACCATATTCTGCGTTCTTATGTGGGGAGCGGGACCAGAGGCCCCGCATGACACCCTGCATGACAGTGCTATATGGAAACATTAGCTGTTTATCCTGGTATGGTCTCTACCCAGCTGGGTGGCCTTGATCAAGTTACCTAACTTCTCTGAGCTTTAGTTTCCTCGTCTATTAAATGAGGAGATTGAGCAAGAACAGTGGTTCTAAACTTTAGGATTGTTTTCACCATGACATGCTTTGCAGAGAATATTCCCATCTGCCAGGCATTGATGGGCATAATTTAGGTTTGGGGAAGTTTCCAATGTTCTAGCTAGAGCATTTTATCTCTCCCCATCAAGAAATCATTTTAGAATATAAGTGATATTTTGACAGGGATAGCCTTATCTTTAATTTATTGAGCTTAGATGCAGACTTTGAAAATTTATGTATATATGTCCTAATATTTTACAAAGGAGACACAGAATTCATTAACATAATGCATGCCAAGAAATATATCATATCTTATAAATATCAGCTGTGAATTATTCCTATTAGTGTCACAATACTCATGGTGGTGGGAACGATGAACTAGATGTGTGTAACATTCTTCCTAGTACTGAAGTTGAGCAGTTTTAAGAATTGGAGAACGGCCTGAAGTAGTTGAGGGTGAACCAGTTGCAGCAAAGAAGGGGGAAAGAAGGTGAGGGACAAAAAATTTTCTAGGGTGGGTGATGAGGGCAAGGGGGATCAAATATATGGTGATGGAAGGAGAACTGACTCTGGGTGGTGATCACACAATGGGATTTATAGACGATGTAATACAGAATTGTACACCTGAAATCTATGTAAATTTACTAACAATTGTCACCCCAATAAAATTAATTAAAAAAAAATTTTTTTCTAAACCTTAAAACACACACACACACACACACACACACAAAAACAGTCTCTCCTGTGACCCCACTCCCTGACCACACAGGCTGAGCAAACGCTTAATATGATAATATGTTCTTATAATTATTTCATTAAGAAATGACCCACAAAACTCTCTCCTAACTTTGTGGCGAAAGTAAGGGCCAAGGATCTCCTAGTAATTCTTAATGAACTTCCTATTGAGTAAGAGCCGGAAAAGGGTAACAGGAAACCCATTAATATCGACAACAGGTCCACCTGAGTTGCATTCATTCCATTTAATGACCCTGGAACAGTTTCATTTCGAACAGCTGTGCCAGGAGTCGTTCTAAATCTGACCCTTTCAATATTTTCAAGGTAGTTTAATTTGAGTTAGGGGTCCTGACACAAAGCACATGAATTCCTAGAAAATTGTTGTTGTGGCGGAGAAGCCCTTTCCCAGGAACAATGTAACAGCATGGCTAACATCGCGGTTCTGGGGTCAGACAGCCTTGTGTAAACATCTGAGTCTGCCGGTTACGAGGAGCCTGGCTTTGGGAACGTTACTTACCTGTCTCACGGTAGTAGCCTCACCTGTAAAATAAGAACCATAGTGCCCTCTACATGTTCTGCGCAGCTACATCTGTAACTGATGGAAACCAAGGATGCAATGTCAGCTCTCACTAATGTTAAAAAGACCACAGATGCCTCGTGGAAAAACCTGCCAGGTGCACTAGATTATTTCTTGTCCTGCATTATATTAATGAAATTCTGTGCCTGCTTTGTAAAATACTAGGGCATTTATACATAAAATTTCAAACCCTGCATCTATGCTCTTAAATACTACATCTTTGGCATTCTCTCCAGTTTTGCTTTCATGTCATTTCCTTCTTTGAATTTTGATCTTTGGAATGTTTGAGCTGAACCAGTCATTTTGAGGACGGGGTTACATTGGGCATTCCTGGCCCAATTCTCAGGGCACGGGATGTGTCCATCCTTGGATCGTTCAGGTGTCCAGGTGAGAAGACCTTCCCTCTCCATAGTGACCTGAGGTAGCAAGTAAAGAACAACACAGAAATATACCAGAGACGTGCTTCTGGTTTCATGCAAATGATATTGGCAGTTCTAAACAGATGATTAGGCCAGGAAATAACTAGAGTAATACAAGGAGTTCCTGGTCGAAGTGACTCAAAGTGGTTGCTTTGCTTTCTGTTAGCACCTGTAGAACTTGAATCCTGCAGAGGAGAAAGCCATTGGGGTAGGGAGTCAAGCATGATGGGTTTCAATTCTTATTTGCCATCGTAGTAAAGTGAATTATTCCCAAAGCCAGGCTCATCATTACACAAGGCTGTCTGACCTTGCCTGAATCATCTGCCCTTTCTGGGCTTCATATTTCTCTTCTGTAAAATAAAGAAGTTGAACTAGATAGAGCAGTATTTCCCATTCTGGGACACACAAAACGCTGGTGATGTGTGACATGGTTTACGTAATTTTGTTATGTCTAATATTTACTTGGGAAATATACTAAGCATATCAAATCCACGATTTCATATGTGTCATTCCTTAAAGCAAGGCTAAAAATATTTAAGTTTAGAGAGCAGAACCAAAAATAAATAAATAAGTAGAACCAAAAATGATAACATTTTATATTAGACACTGGTCTGATTTCCTAAGGTGCGTATACCAGCTGATGACCTTGACTGGTGTGTAGTGATCATATTATTTTCTACATTTTATGATGTTTTCACATCTTGGGGCCTGGCAGATCCAGGGAGGAACTGCCCCTCCCAGGGTTAGCTAATTCCTAGAGCTAGCAACAACTCCTGAGAGCACACTTTGATATGCAAACCAATCAATCCTGAGGCCAAACCCCTTGTTCTCCTTTTTTCAGTGTCCTGCAGTCTGGCACATTATCCCCTGCCCTCAATCAACCCAGAGCCAAGTACTGGACAAGGAGGGACCATCCTTACAGCCCAGAGCCCACTGAAATTATTTAAACTATCTAATCCCATACTCGCACAGCTTGCTTACCCAGACTGGCCCATTTTCTTCCAGAGAAGACCAAGACAAAGAATCTGGCCCATCTTTCCCTCACGTCCTGCCTCCTGACCCACTTGCTGCTTCCCCATGTAACCCTGCGAGGCATGGCATGCCCTCCTCTTGAGAACTGTCAGCAACAAAGTGTCTTTTCAGTGGCATCTAACTCCTGACCTGTTGACCGCAGTGTAACAGTGAGATGTTCAGGCCCTCTGACGCCATCTTGTTCACACCTGTATTGTAGCCATGGCCCTCAGGCTAATAGCTTCTGCTTTGTCTTGCATACAGACAGGCCAATCATTAGAGGTTTTCAGCCTGTGGCTTAAGTTTTATAAAAACAGCTCCTCTCTAACTATTACATAGTTTTGTGCACCTAAAACTAAAAAAAAAAAAAAAAAAAAAAAAAAAAAAAAAAAAAAAAAAAAAAAAACAACAACAACAAAAACATCCCCTCCTATTTTCCTTTCCCTTGACGTAAAAGAAGCTTGAACGTCGTACTTTCTCAAGATGGATTTGTGGATTAGGTCTCCCATCATCTTGGTTGGCAACTTCTCAATCAATAAACCTTTTCTTACTGGAAACTCTGATGTTTTGAGTTTTTGAAGTGTCAGGCCCACACACGGACTTTCAACCAGTAGCATCAGCATAACTGAATAAACACAGAAGCCCAGTATGTTTTAAAACAAGGTAGAAGGATACCTTTGGTCTATTCTGACTAGTCTTGAAGAACATTTACCTCATCACCCTGCAGTCTGGCTCTTTCTCTGTCTTAAAAATTGTCCTGTTATGGAAAGTAGTTTAGTTGCCAGGGGCTGGGGGAGGAGGGCACGGGGAGTGGCTGCTAATGGGTACCAGGATTCTTTTAGGGGTGATGAATGTTGTGGAATTAGATAGTGGTGATGGTTGCACAACTTTATAAATATACTAAAAACACTGGACTGTACACTTTAAAAGTATTACTTTTATGGTATGTGAATTATAGCTCAAGTTTAAAAATTGTCTTCTTGACCACTTTTCCTCTCCTTCTGTCTTACTCATTTGTCCTGCAAGATTCAGTTTAGATGCCTTCTCCCTGTCTAAAGCCTTTGTGCATGCTGCCTTAGTTGCTACAGTTCTCCTGTCTGTCTTTTAAATATTTGTTTATATGGGGGAGGAGGGCTAAGAAAAAGAAACACTTTTAGAGACCTTGCTCCACTGCGTGTAGAACTTACCATTTAACATGCTCCCTCTTCTCTACCTCTTCCACTTGATCTGAGAAGTTCCAGGGCAAGTCCTAGTTTGACTTAGCAAAACAGAATCCCGAATGTGCGATTTTTCTGGTGTGACTTTTCCCAGTTTTCCCTGGGGCTTCTAAATCAAAAACATAAGAGAGGGGACTCTGTTATCCAGTTGGAGGCACTGCGTTTTCAAAGATTTGGGGACCGATAGATAAGTTTGGCAGCCAAGTGAGGTTCAAGTGTTATCTTTTCTATTAATTTATACTGGAAAAGAAGACCTTCTCTGGTGAAAAGTCTCTAATTTGGGGAAGAGCCCTAATCCACAAATACCCATCTGAGGGGCCATACTTCATTTCATGTTTAAGCACTTTAAGCAGATGTTGACTCTTTAAAAGATTAACTGAGAGCTTTGATAGCTGGTTTTGCTAGCCTGTTAATCGGTTCCTGGGGAGGCGAAACCAGCCGTCCTACTTCTTATCTATCCATATCTTGTCTATGCTAATTGTTTACCTTTTCCTTCAAAGGGTACAGCAAGCTCCCTCAGGACAGGGCCTCCTAGAAACACTGACTAACTGTAATGGTATCTCTAAGATAAGACAGAACTCTCCCTGGCCTCCTTCACTCAGGTAAAGAAAGCCATGACCAAAACATGGTCTCCTTGAAGAGCACCTGTTAAAATAAGGAAGGACTGTTCAGTAGTCAAATGATGGTGGAGTTGAAGGAGGTAAATGAGTAGTCAGGGTTTTCACATTTCCCCTCAAGCCTGGAAGAATCTGGTGCTTTTCAAACTGTAATGTGCACATAATCACCTGGACACCTTTTTAAAATGCAGATTCCATTTGAGCCAATAGGGTTGAAGCCTGAGACTCTGCATTTCTAGCAAGTGTCCAGGTGATGTTGATTCTGCTGGTCCTGGGACCACATTGAATAGCAAAGAATATCTGATTTCCTAAGGATCCTGAAAACCTAGATTCAAAAGAAGTTTCTAAAAGTTGACACTTTGGGGTTCTTTCTTGCTGGTCTTAGTTAAATATTCATGATAGCAATTATTATAATAGCAATGATGACTGACATTTATGGAGAATGGACAGGGGCAGCCTGGTCTAGCTATAACTGTTACCATCTTATACAAGGACCACCTGTGGTTTAGAGACACTAAAGAACTTGCCCAAGGTCTTATTGCTAGTAAGTGTTAGAGCAGTAACTCCAACACTATCTGGCTCTATAAAGGGGGCTCTGAAATGTTACTGTCTTTCATTTTCCATTGTGTTATTTTAGGTTCAGTGGGGCTGAATATGCCAAGACTGATCTTTGCTTTCAAAAGGCAGCATTTTCCTTGTGTTACAGAACTAAGCCAACAGCACAAAGTTATCCAGGAAATCAGATAGAAGATATAAACAAACAATAAGTGATACGTACGCAAAACTCAACTGACCTGCATGCTTAGGCTGCACTAATTAGAAAACGTTTCATTTTTTACCCTGAAAAGCAGATACTAGATTAGAAGAATGGACCACCATAATACGTCTTATTCAAAAGTGGTGAGGAGATGAGTAAGAAAAAAAAAGTACAATTTAGAAAAAAATTGGTAAATTGGACTTTATTGAAATGAACAATTCATACATTTCAAATGGCACCATTAAGAAAGTGAACACATGAGCCAAATACTAAAAGAAAATATTTGTAAATTGTCTTTCTGATAAAGCAGTTGTATCCTTACAATTCAAAAATAATCCAACTAAATAATGGCCAGAAGATTTGAATAGATGTCTTGCCAAAGAAGATATATTGATGACCAATAAATCTATAAGATGTTAATGTCATTGGGCATTAGTAAAACCACAATGAGATACCCCTCGCACTCACTAGAGTGGCTGTGATAAAAAAGACAGACAATAATACGTGGAGAAACTCCCAGATGGTGCCTGTGACAATGTAAACTGGCTCAATTACTTTGGAAAAAGGTATCCTTTAATATGCTTTTAAAATAAAATGTATGATTATTTATATATGCTTATATTCGTTAATTTTCTTTCTCTTTCTTCCCATTACTATTTTTATATAGGATGTGTGATGGTGGTTAGCTTTGCAATTGACTCCAAAGATTTCATAATATTGAGATGGGATCCAAAAGAATTAGAGGAATGGTTATCGTGCACAAATCTCGGACTTGTTGCTGTGGACACAGGATCTGAAGAGACTTTGTATTGCCTTCTGGGAAGTGGGCGAAGATGTTCATGGTTCTATGAGATTTGGCTTCATAATGTTAGCTGAGAATATATTTCTTTTTAAATGTAAGTTTGGAAAGGCACATTGGGCAGCTAAAGGAGTGAACTATAGTAGATACTCTTATTTGTTCAGCAGCTCATTCCCTTTCTAATTTGGGCAATTGCCAGTTGTGTGTGTTCCATCTCCTACTCTAGAAGCCAGGGAGAGATGACAGATTGTCCCCTTTGTCCCTTTGGATGCCAGGGAGAAGCACGGGAGCCAGGAGCAGCTACTCGACTACTTCTGCCCAGGGCTTTAACTCTTGACGGAGTGTCACAAGAGGAATGAATGTTAATGTGTGTTCACTGGCAGCGGCATATTCACGTCTTAGGGCCCTGGTGCTAATGCAGCTCCCTCCTCCTGATTCGTTTTGCTCTAGCTCTCCCTGGCTGCTCCTTTACTTCTTTTAGGTCTCTGCTCAGATGTCACTTCCTGATCACCTCATCTAGAATAGCTACCTCATCTCATCTGCCTGTCATTCTCTATTCGCTAACTGTATTTTTCTCTATGGCACACATCACTATCTAGAATTCTATATTTATTTTTAAATTGTATATATTCCTACTGAAATGTGTTCTCCCTGAGGATACAAACATTCCTTCTTGTTCCCTGCTTTATCCCCACTGTTCCCCAGAACAGCACCAGTAAGTGCTCACTACGCTTTTGTTAAGGTTATATGTGAATGAAAACTAGCTCAGTGCTGGGCAGGCCAAGAAACATTTGCTAAACTGCATTGAATTCGTGTTAGTTCTAGATCAGGCTTATTTGAGTGAAAGAGGCGAAGGTGAGCGTGTGATTAGCTTTCACGCCCGCCCGGCAGTGACTTGATTCCTAGGTTAAGTTATGAAGATATTTATGGATGAAGTTATTACATTATTATCTCATGAAGCATGAATACTTGGCCATGCAGACTCTAATTTAAAGTGACATCTGAATGTAGGTCCTGACACGGTATCTGCCAACTTCCACTCAAATACTTACGAAAACTACGAGAAAGATAGAAACCAGCCTTGATAAGTGATCAAATGCAAAACATCAGAGGAATTTTCACCAACTGTAAGTTAAATAGTGCAGGATTACGAAAACAATTTATGGTTCCCATGAAACAGTGCAGCCTTCTTCCTCAAAAGAAAAAGTAAAATACACTTTTTTTACAACTAATGGACAAAAGTTAAAAGAGCAAAGACAAAATATACACCTAAAAGGAATTAAAAATAAAAGATAGACATGAAAGGATGAGTAAGGTTTTTTTCAGAAGATGCCAAAAAAAAGAACACAGAGGTGGCACAATTATTTTCTGACAATTTAGATTCTGAGACTAAAAGTATTAACAAGACAAAGGAGATAATTTTACACTGATAGAAGTTAGAATCCACAGCGAAGACAGAACAGTCAATAACCTAAAGAATAGAATAAAACCTAAAGAAAGAATAAAAATAAATGAGGTAAGTGTTCAACACAAAAACTTATCAAAACGACAAAATATACATATTGAAAATAGAAGAAAAAAATGAACATTTGAGCAAAAATTAATAGATTTGAGAAAGAATAACCATACAATTGATAAATAGTTCTTTGAGCTTAAAAAATAGTGAAATAGACAAATCTCCAGAAATCTTCACCCAGAGAAAGAGAGAAAACACAGGAAATTAAATTTCAAATGAAAAAGAGCAAGGGAAAAACAGATGTCCTTTTCTCTATGGATATGTTTGGAATGTCAAAGAAATGGCTGGTTATCTGAGAGACTATAAACTACCAAATCACCCTAAAAGAAAATTGAACTATTTACAAACAATATGTATATCTCTAAAGTAGCTTCTAAGGCCAAACAAGTGAGGTTTTCTACCCTTCAAAAAATAGAATTCCTATTTTAATACATAAAGTTTTTCAGAGTAAGACACATTAGGGTTGCCATCACAAAATATTATGGACTGTGTAGCTTGAAAAACAGAAAATAATTTCCCAACAGTTCTGGAGGCTGGAAGTCGGAGATCATGGGATCAGGAGAGCTGATTCCTCCTGAGGTCTCTTTCTCTGGCTTGCAAATGTCCGCCTTGCTGGCTCTCACTTGGCCTTTCCTCTGGGCACCACATTCCTGGTGTCTCTTCCTGTTCTTACAAGGACACCAGTCATATTGGATCAGGGCCACACCCTTATGACCTCATTTAACCCAACTACCTCTCTCCAGGCCCTATGTCCAAATACAGTCACATTGAGGGTTAAAGATTTAACGTATGAATTTTGGGGAGACACAATTCAGTTCATAACAGACATGATAGTGGATGTAAAGAAGTATCTGAAATTTATAGTTATGTCTTGCAGAGTACATACATGTATGGTTGTCATAAGTAGTAGTAATAAATATTCTTTAATATCATGCAGTTGATAAAACTTGCACATTTATATTATTTTTCCAATCAATCTAATGCCACCTGTCATCGAGGCCTTCTCTGAATAGCACCGCTCTGTATTATGTATTATTATGCATGTATCATAGTGTCCCCTCTTGCTAATTCATTACCTGGTTTTATTTATTTTTTTCAACATTTACCATCATCCACTATATTTATTTAGCTATTGCCGATCTTCTCCACTAGAAAAGGCTTTCTGAGAGCAGAGAATGAATCTGTTCTGTGCAGTGTTGTATCGGAGCATAGAATAATACCCGGTTCGTAGTAGATGATCAGTAAGTTCTTACATGAAAGCATGAGTTATCTATCACATGATCTCAATTACCCTTGTGGAGGTGCTAATAGATGAGGGATCAGAAGCTCACATGGTCATAGGAAAGCACCTCTGAGTTCCCATCTTACACTCTCCAGTATCATATATCACATGCTTCATGACTCATGTTCTGGTCTTAGATGGTTAGATAAATGTGTTTTAGGGAGGGGAAGCCTTCACTGAGATATAATTCAAATGCTATATAATTGGTCCATTTATATAATTGTGCAATTCAACGGTTTTTGTATATTCACAGAGTAGAGCAGTCACTACCACAATCAATTTTTATGAAGTTTCTTTGCAGGTGATGAACTCCATACTATTTGGGAGATACACCTCAATTCCTCCATCACACCAGACAGCCCCAGGCAGCCATGAATCATTTCAAGTCCTTACAGATTTTCCAACTAATGCTTTTTAAAATATATGTGTAACTTCTAAAATTGCTTCTTGAAATTATTTCTAAATAGTTTATGTTTTGTTGTTATTTCTAATGGAATTTATGGTGCTACAGCCACACCGTCCATTACAGTAGTCAGTTACCACCTGTGGTTTTTGAGGACTTGCTATGTGGCTAGTCCTGTTCCTTTTTGTTTTGTTTGAAGTGGCTACTAGAACATTTAAAATTACATATATGATTTTTATTGTATTTCTATTGGACAATGCTGTTCTAGACAGGACAAATTTATCAAATGAGTTTAAAGTATATTTCGCTTTGTATTTTGTAGTGAAAACATGAAAAGCTCTCGGAGAGAATTGAGATGTGCTGTAAGGGTAAAATACACACCAGATAGTGAAAGGTTAGTAAACAAAAGAAAAAAGATTGCAAAATATCCCATTGATAATTTTTAATATTGATCACATATTGAAATGATACTATTAGGTTGGTGCAAAAGTAATTGCGGTTTTTGCAGTTATTTTTTAACCTTTTAAACCGCAATTACTTTGACACCAACCTAATATATTGGGTCAAATATCTAAATAAAGTTTGAGGATAAAATATGTTATTAAAATGAATGTTACCGGTGTGTATTTTATTTAAATTGGCTACCAGAACAGTTAAAATCACATATGTGGCTTGCATTATATGGGACAGTGATGTTCGAGACAGTAGAGATTTATCTGATGAGTTTAAAATGTATATTTGAAAACATTACAATCCCTCAGAAAGAAAACTATTTTGAAAGGCAGTAGACAAAGATCCATCACAGGCACAGATTGAAGATACGTCATAGAAGTCGTGGGTGGCTTCATGTTCAAAGGTGTCATGACTATGACGACGAGGCATCGCCCGCCTAAACCTACCCTAGGCTGGACCATCACAACAGCCTTCCAATGGGTTTCCTTGTTACTGTTCTTGCTCTCTCCCAGAGAATAGTCTCTATACCAGTCGGAGTGGTATTTCCACAGCTCTAGTTAGGTTACATCACTTCCTTGCTCAGCACCCATCCACGGCTTCCTGGGGCCTTACATGTCCTGGGCTTTCCCCTTCCCTCATCTTCCTCCACTCTCAGCTTTATTCCCTGGGCACTGGCCACGCTGTACCTCCTATCTTTTTCCCTTCTTCCTGGGATACTCTCCCAGTCTGGTCTTGTCCAGCTGGCTCCTTCTTATCACCCATATCTCAGCTCCCTTGGCAGTGGATTTTCCCAGTGTCTCATGAAGACTGAAAACTGTGAAGCTCCCTGCCTGAGTTCAAATCCAAGCTCTGTCACCAGGCAGCCGTGTGACTCTGGGAGAGTTTACTTCTCTCTTTCAGGTTGTTCTTCTGTAAAAGGGGACAATAAGGGTCCTCAGAGCATTGAATGAGTTTTTATACGAAAAGTGCTTAGAATAACGTCTGGCACATAGTAAGCACAGTGTTCACATCATCAAAATCACCACCACTGCCATCATCATCATCATTATTAAACATTTGGCAACAGGTATCAGGGAATTTACAAAATATGTATCATTATTGATCCAATAATTCAACTTAAGGAATTTATCATAAGAAAACAACTGGACAAAAGCATAAGGATCTGTGTATATCATGGGATTTAAATTATTTTTAATAAGAGTGAAATAGCCATACACATTGATTAAATAGAAATAACAGTGGAATAGTATTCAACCATTAAAAGTGAGCTAGATTAGGAATTCTTACCTTTTTTTTTTTTTTGTTCCATGGGACCCTGTAGCAATCTGGAGGAGCTTAATGAATTCCTTCTCAGAATAATGTTTTTAACTGTTTAAAACAGAATACACAGGATTACAAAGGAAACAGATTGCATGGAAATAAGTTATCAAAATATTTTAAAAATGTAATATATTAGTAAATGTGATTTTTCTTTTTAAAGGCATAAAATAAAGAGGTCTAGTGATAGGTCTAATAGTTGTACTTTTGAGGTAGATGTAAACATAAACACATCAATATATCTGTAACAGCTTAAAATTCATGCTAACATGACTGCTACATGACTGATTTGTTGCCTATATCAATCATTGGAAGAAATGTTAAATTTCAGTTAGAATCAGTGAAAATAAAGATGCAATCTTTTTCCTAACCTAAATGTATAAATCATCTGGTTTAAAACCCATGATCTAGCTCATGGGTCCCCAAACTTTTCCTGTAAAGGGTCAGATAATAAATATTTTAGGCTCGTGAGCCATATTTTCTCAGTCACAACCACTCAGTTCTGCCATTGTAGTGAGAAAGCTGCCATAAACAATATGTAAACAAATGGGTATGGTTGTGGTCCAATAAAACTTTACTCAAACAGGCAGAGGGCCTGATTTGGCTTGTGCGCCCTAATTTTCTGTCCCTCATCGAGAGTACTATTTTCTAACATATAAAAATGTTCCTGAATTGCTGAATGAGCAACAGCCGGTTATAAATAATTACGCAGGATTCCATTTTGGTGAAAAAAGTCTATCTCTGTGTATGGCTCTGTGCATAAATATGTATGTATATAAATATACAAGTGCGAAAGACCTACTAAAATGTCAATAGTGATTTTTTTCTGAGTGATGGAGATATGAACAATATTTTTTTTCTTTATACTTTTCTGTATTCTCTTATTTTAAAAAATCAAGGTACATTAGTTTTATAACCAGAAAAATAAGAATTAAAAGGAATCAGTGGGAGGGGGCTTTAAAAGTCCAAAGTCATATGGAGCAGATATTTCCCCTCAGATGTTACCAACTACTCCTTCTAAGTCCTCAGTGAGAAGAAACTCGCTGCCATCTTTGTACTCTCCTGAAACAAGTACATGTACTGACATTCTGTTTTGTGCAGCTCAAAACATTATCCTAAGAAGGGATCCGTTAGGCTTCTCCAGAATGCCAAAGTGATCCCTGGAACAAGAAAAAGTTAATCTATCTCCTATAGTCTTCACCCATTGGTCTTGGTGATAACCCTCTTGGAGTTAAATAACCCAAGTTTAGTCTCTTTACCTCAGAACTCTAAGGTTTAAAAGTGAAATCTATGTAAAGTCCAGCATAGGACTGGCAATTGGAGCTCCTCTGTAAATGTTCATTCCACCCGCCTTTCCCTCTGTAGGCCAATGTACCAACATTGGTATCAGTTACCAGTCTCTTCTCTGAAATCCTCTCACTTCCAGCATGGGTACCTCTAGCTCTTTCCCCAATTCTTTATTTGAATCAAACCCAAGAATCACCTTCTCTGCTTTTCTCAAGCCCTCTGCTTTGTTCCTTGCTGGTGGGACCTGACAGTGTCAGGTATTGAATTTGCTAGGTGTTTCGGGAAGGGGATCTTTCTCCATCTCCAGAAAGGATTGAGTGCTGATTAGTATAAATCAGTGGTTTTTCAGCTGGGGACATTTTACCCCATAAGGGACATTTTGCCCCATAAGGGACATTTGGCGATGTCTGAAGACATTTTATTATCAAGACAAGGAGGCTGCTACGGGCCTCTGGGGGGTAGAGGCCAGGGCTGTGCCTAAACTTTGTATAATGTGTAAGATCGCCCCCACAACAAAGAGTTCTCTTGTCCAAAATGTCCACACAGTCACATACTGCTTAATGACGGGATATGTTCTGAGAAATATGCTGTGTGAACATCACAGAGTGCACTCACACACACCTAGATGGTGCAGCCCACTGCCCACCCAGGCTTGTGGTGGAGCCTACTGCTCCTTGGCTGCAAGCCTGTACAGCATGTCACTGTACTGAATACTGCAGGCAGTTGTATCACAGTGGTAAGTATTGTGTACTACACATATCTAAACATAGAAAACGTACAGTCAAAATATGGTACAAAAAATAAGAAATCATACCTGTGCATAGGGCACTTACCATGAATGGATCCTGCCGGAGTGGCAGTTGCTCTGGGTGAATCACAGAGTGAGTGGTGAGTGAAGGTGAAGGCCGAGGACATGACTGTCCACTACTGGAGACTTTGTAAACACTGTATACTTAGGCTACACTAGATTTATAAAACAACACAAGACTAAATCAAGCACAAGAGAAAATGATATATTCAAGAGACGCAGTAAACTCGAGATGTATGAGGCTGCCACCGGTGTAACACGGCCTACTGTTTTACAGTAACCTTTTTTTAATGAGTAGAAAAAGTACAGTCTACAATAGCCATGAAAAGTGTGATAACTACATAAACCAGTAACATAGTCATTTACTATCATTATCAAGTATTATGTACTTAATTACAAGGATAACGGATGTGCTATGCCTTTATACGACTGGCAGCATAGTAGGTTTATTTATGCCAGCATCACCACAAACCCCATAGTTATGCATGTGCTAAGATGTCACTAGGTGACAGGAGTTTTTCATCTCCATTGTAACTTTATCAGGCCACCGCTGTGTATTGTCTGTCAACTGACATGTCGTTATGCGACATATGACTATAGTACCCTGATTGAGAAATTTTGATCTAAATGAAACATGGTAATTTATTTCCTTTACCAGGTGGTGAAACTGGAGCCAGTGGGCTCAAGAGGAAGCCTGGGAGAAAAGAACTTTTTCCCTGATATAAACAAATAGTGCACCAAGAGACACTGCCCTTCCTTCTGGTCTTTGGACATTCTTGGGGAAAGACGTGATGGTTGGAGCTCTAGTCACTTTGTATCATTAATACAAAGAGGATGACAGAGATAAGACACGAAAACACCTAGGTTCTCAATGACAGCTGAGGCTTGGAAGCAACCCTGAAACCTCCTTAATGTTCCTAACTTCTTATTGGTGAGATAATTTCATTTCAAAATTTGCTTTCTATGTTTATCTTAGTTCTTTTCCTTTTTTGCCTAATGATGAATCCATCACTCTACCTGGCCTTGACCCCACTGACAGCTCTTCCTGGCAGATAATTCTTTGCTCTGAAGAGAAGTCTTAAGACAAGCTCATACTGAGGGCTGGGCAGCCTCTCCCCGTGCCCCTAAGGCCAGGACCCGGTGGGAAGAGCACTAGCCGTGCTGCCCTGGCTACCCTTCCGGCCAGCTTCCACAGCATGTTCTGCACACTGTCTTTATTGGGCTGGATACTAACTGAGGTGTTATAATTGGCAGCTGTCTCTCTGAGCATTTGGTAATGATTCCAGCGAGTGGGAAGCCAGAATGTGACAACTGGCTTTCAAAACCATAAACTTTGGGAAGATCTCAGGCGCACCTGTACCCATTCTTTCAAAGGATCAAGACTGAGCTCTCAACTCTGTGTTTGTAGAGGGTGACTGTGGGGACAGCAGGGTGAAGAAAGGACTTTCTGACTGTAGATGTCCCTTTATTGTGATCCCTGGTTACTCCTAGGATTCTAGATCTATATCTTTACATGACTGTGACAGAGCATAAGGGTACTTTGTGTTACAATGGCAAACACTCTTTGTGCAGCTTAAGCACAAACAAGGGTTATTTGGTCCAGTGCGTGGAAGACAAGGAAGGAGGAGGCCTCCAAAGGGCTGAGTCCAGGGCCTGAGTCCAGTGACCTCAGAGGTTCATCTGACTGCTCCGTTTCTCTCTCTCAGCTCTGTTTTGCTCTGACTGTCACCTCCTTGTCTCCTAAAGCAGAAAGACTTTCTCCGCATAGCACAGAATACGGAAAAAAGCCCTGTCTGATTTTACAAAAATCAGTGACCCAAGATTGTCCATCTGTCTGTCTCTCTCTCTCTGCTTTAGTTATAAAAAGCCTAGGGAAGAACTCTGATTGACCTAATTGAATTACATCCCCACCTCATGGGCCACTCATTAGTCAAGGAGGTGACATATGAATCATGTGCTCACCTCTGTGTTCAGTGGCACTGATGTCTGGTCTGTCACCACCAGAAAGAGGGTGGGAACTGTATACATGGCAGACACAAGAAGTAGAAGGATGTGAAATTGTCAGCCATCAATCACAGACATAGATTTTTTTAAAAAAACCTTAGTTCTTGAGTGGATTTTCAGAGTCCCCTCCTGCAGTCCCCCATTTTATAGATGTATAAATTGAGACCTAAAAGAATTAAAGGACTTGCTCAAGTTCACATAGCTTTTTAATAACAGAGCTGAGACTAGAAAACCAACTAATATGATTGAGATCCTAATGTGTTCATAGTGTTGTGATCTGTGCCCAGACCGGCCCCCCAGAATTAAGTATGTGAATTCATAGGCTCTTCTGATAAAGATCTTGCACTACAATAACAAGAGACAATAACTGAGCACCTACTACGTGGCAGTCACTTTATACATTTATCTTGAACCTTTACAGTCACACTGTGTGGTGGGTACTGTTTCTCCCGTTTTTCAGATAATGAAATTTGAAACTGGGAGAGGTGGACTGGCTTGCCCAAGGCCCCACGGTAGGAGGACGTACATGGACTCAAACCCATGTCAGGTCCTAGCACTCACACAAATTCCACACTACCTCTACCTCCCTTCCTACGCGTCAAAGTGCACGCACCAACCACAGGACGAGACCTGATGTGGGGCATCTACTGATGTGGGGCATCTACAAAGGCATCTGCAGAAGGCTTTGCTGCTGAACATTTTCTGTGAAATGGATGACGCCTCCTGGCAGTGACTTTAAGAGTAGATTAAAGAGGAAAGTTGAAGAAGATAGTTCTGATCGAGCAAACCCTGCCCCTGCAGGGGAGAAAAAGGGAGGTTTGGGCCAGGTTGGGTTGTAAGGATGGAGAGCTTCCCGGCTGCTAGATCAAATCCCTGGGGAGTCCCTCAGTTCTCCCCTGTGAGCTCCACTCTAGCGTGCTAACCATCTGCATCATGAAGGAAAGAGCACACTAGCTATTATTTCTTGTGTGGTTGCCAGTGTCAGGACTGTGCTTGCTATTCATCCTAATGAGGATGAATGAACCTCAACCAGCTTAGCTTACAGAATTTCCTTTAGTCCTCTCCAAACCAGGTGAGGTGGAGAACTTTAAGAGGCCCCAGAGCCTCAGCAAGGTGAAGACGTGTGCCCAAGGCAACACAGCTACCTGTGTAGGAGGCTACTTCTCCATCCGCCTCCGAGCCCGTCTCTAGTCCATTCCTGCCTCCTCCCATCTGCGGATTCCGACTCCTGATCTTCGCTCCAGCCCAGCCGCCGCTCAGAACGACGTCACTCCCGCTCCTCACAGTCATTGGTCAAGGCCCAGATGACATCACATGTCCCCGCCCACTCTGACAAACACGTCTGCGACCCCTTCAGTCCACTGAATTTTTCCCCACCACTGATACTTAAAAAAAAAAAAAAATTCCCTGAACGTTATTATGAACATGTTATTTACACATGTCTTAATTTATCACTTGACATTAAAAAAAAATACACTCAATTTTTAAATACTACTCAAGATAGCCACGTGGTTAGAAATAAGAAGGCCACCACTTGCTAGTTTTGCAAGTGTTCAATCATTTTTTTTTTTGCCTAATTAGTTGGCTGTTCTGTTCAATTACCCTTGGAGCCTCCATTTCCCTTCGCCTCCAAATTGGTATGATCTCAGGGGTTCTTGGGAAGATTAATTCAAATATTGCAGGGAAAATGCCATTTTCTGTGTTAGCTCCTGGGACGCCAAATGCCCACGGGAGTCAGGCAGCCGCTGTAAACGAGGAGCAGGCCGGAGTGAGGCGACAGGGCTGGGTGGGGAGTCGTGGCTGGCGGACCACGTGTCCCACGAAGGGGGCGGCTGTGGCTCAGCTCCGCCACAGCTGCCAGGTAGGAAGGAGGACCCAGTGCTGTTGGAGTTGAAGTTTTGAACAGAAATCAGAAATACAGACTTTTTATGACATTTCTTGACTTTTGAAACATAGTTGATGCCAAACAAAACCCAGAGTCTTTCCAATAAGAAGCCAATTTGCAACTCGGCTCTATGTATGCGTATATTGCTCCAAACTGGAACAGACATCTGGGTTGAGTCCCTGAGTTATTTTCTCTACAGTGTTTGCTTCAATATGTGCTTTGTGAGTCTGTTTTGTTTTTCTCAATGAGACTGTAAGGTTTTTGAGGGCAGTGCACATCTTTTGTTTTGAAGTACAAAATGCAAGCCAAATTGGTAAATAGTACTTGCTTGGTTGTCTATTCATAGTTTTTAAATTTCAGCATCTCCCGAGTTGCTTGCTAAAAATGCTGGTTTGTCCCAGCAATTCCACTCCTAGATAATACCCCCAACAGAATTGTGGGCACATGTACTAGACATGTACTAAAATGGTTACAGCAGCACAATTCATAATAGCTGAAAGCTAAAATCTATCTAAATATCTATCATCAGTCTCAGAATAAAAAATTTTTAATTGTGGTATGTTAACATTAAAACTCTATACAACAATGTTCACCACGACCAAGTGGGGTTCATCCCCGGGGCACAAGGATGGTTCAACATCCGCAAATCCATCAATGTGATACATCACATAAACAAAATAAAGGACAAAAATCATATGATTACATCAATTGATGCAGAGAAAGCATTTGACAAGATACAACATCCATTTATGATTAAAACACTTAATAAAATAGGTATAGAAGGAAAATACCTTAACATAATAAAGGCCATATATGACAAGCCTTCAGCTAATCTCATAATTAATGGTGAAAAACTGAAGCCCTTTGCTCTACTTTTAGGAACACGACAGGGACGTCCCCTATTACCTCTACTTTTCAACATAGTGTTGGAAGTCCTTGCCAGAGCCATCAGGCAAGAGAAAGAAATAAAAGGCATCCAAATTAGGAATGAAGAGGTTAAATTATCACTTTTTGCAGATGACATGATGCTATATATAGAAAACCCTAAAGACTCCACCAAAAAGCTGTTAGAAACAATCAATGAATATAGTAAAGTTGCTGGCTACAAAATCAATGTACAAAAGTCCATTGCATTCCTATCTAACAATGAAATCTCAGAAAAAGAAATGCAAAAAACAATTCCCTTTGCAATTGCAGCAAAAAGAATAAAATACCTAGGAATAAACTTAACCAAGGATGTGAAGGATTTATAAGCTGAAAACTATAAGACATTTTTGAAAGAAATTGAAGAAGACACAAAGAAATGGAAAGACATTCCGTGCTCATGGATTGGAAGAATCAACATAGTTAAAATGGCCATATTACCCAAAGCAATATACAGATTTAATGCGATCCCCATCAAAATCCCAATGGCATTTTTTTAAAGAAATAGAACAAAAAACCATCAGATTTGTTTGGAACCACAAAAGACACTGAATAGCCAAAGCAATCTTAAGAAAAAGAACAGTAATGGAGGTATCACACTCCCTGACTTTAGCTTGTACTACAGGGCTACGATAATCAAAACAGCATGGTATTGGCATGAAAAACAGACACATAGACCAATGGAATAGAATTGAGAACCCAGAAATAAAACCACATAAATACGGACAGACAATTTTTGACAAAGAAGCTAAAAACATACAATGGAGGAAAGACAGCCTCTTCAATAAATGGTGCTGGCAGAATTGGATAGCTACGTGCAAAAGAATGAAACTGGACTGCTCTCTGTCACCATGTACCAAAATTAATTCATAATGGATCAAAGACTTAAGCATAAGACCTGACACAATAAACTGCATAGAAGAAAACATAGGTACTAAACTTATGGACCTTGGGTTCAAAGAGTATTTTATGAATTTGACTCCAAAGGCAATGGAAGTAAAAGCTAAAATAAACGAATGGGACTATATGAAACTTATAAGCTTCTGCACAGCAAAAGAAACCATCGACAAAATAAAGAGGCAACCAAGTGAATGGGAGAAGATTTTTGCAAACAGTGCCTCTGATAAGGGTCTAATATCCAAAATATACAAGGAACTCATGAAACTCAACAACAAAAAAACAAACAACCCAATTGAAAAATGGGCAGAGGACCTGAAAAGACATTTCTCCAAAGAGGACATACAAATGGCAAATAGACATATGAAAAAATGCTCAACATCACTAATCATCAGAGAAATGCAAATAAAAACCACAATGAGATATCACCTCACCCCAGTCAGAATGGCTATCATCAACAAGACAAATAGCAACAAGTGTTAGAGAGGCTGTGGAGAAAAAGGAACCCTTATACACTGTTGGTGGGAATGCAGACTGGTGCAGCCATTATGGAAGGCAGTGTGGAGGTTCCTCAAAAAATTACAAATAGAATTACGATATGACCCAGCAATCCCTTTCCTGGGTATCTACCCCCAAAATTTGAAAACATTTATACATAAAGACATGTGTGCTCCAATGTTGATTGCAGCTTTGTTTACGGTGGGCAAGACATGGAAACAACCAAAATGTCCTTCGATAGATGAATGGATAAAGAAGTTGTGGTATATATACACAATGGAATACTACTCGGCGGTAAGAAAAGATGAAATAGGAACATTTGTGACAACATGGATGGATCTTGAGAGTATAATGTTAAGCAAAATAAGTCAGACAGAAAAAGCAGAGAACCCTATGACTTCACTTATATGTGGTATATAAACCAAAAACAACAAAAGAACAAGACAAACAAATGAGAAACAAAAACTCATAGACACAGACACTAGTTTAGTGGTTACTAGAGGGTAAGGGAGGTGGGGGTGGAGATGAAGGTAAGGGGGATCAAATATATGGTGATGGAAGGAGAACTGACTCTGGGTGGTGAACACACAATGGGATTTATAGATGATGTAATACAGAATTGTACACCTGAAATCTATGTAATTTCACTAACAATTGTCACCTTAATAAATTTAAAAAAATAAAATTAAAAAAGAAAGCAAAACTCTATACAACAATGAAAATTAATAAATTGCAACAATGTGGATGAATCTCACAAATAACAATGTTGAGCAAACGAGACCAAACACCAAAGAGTATGTAGTATATGTTTCCATTTATATAAGCACAAAAACTAGCAAAACCTAACCTATGGGTTATAAGTGAGGCTAATAGTAACCGTTGGAGAGAGATCGTGACAATGGGAGCACGAAGAACTTCTGGGGTGGGGCAATATGGCTGGTTGCATGGGTGTGTGTGTGGGACACTTATTTGTACTTTTCTATACATTAATATCGCAAAGAAAAATTAAAATGCTAACTCCAGGGCCCTACCCCAGATTAACAGAATCACTCTCTTGTATGGGGATGGGGTGGGGCAAGGGTTGTCAACAAAGTCTCCAAGGCTACCAGTGCATATCATTAGAAGAACACCCCTTGTGAAAGACACTGCACTTGAACAAGCATATATTTCCTCCACTAAGGGATTTCTACAAGCGTTCTTGGCTAAAACATCCAGCATTTGCCTTTCTTAGATTCTCTTGTATATTCCCACATTTTACTAGAGGCAAAGAATGACATAAAATTAAGAGGCATTATGGGTACATTCAAACAGTGGCACTTAAGGCAACAGAGACAGCTCTGATAATGTGCCAGTTTATAAAATATGGCTAAATAAAATTAAATGTTTATGGGGTGACTAAGACGCCATATCCCCAGAGGAAAAAAGTCAAGTGTTTACCGTTGCTGAATTTCAGCTCAATTCTGGTTTCCCTGGAGGAAGGAGAGCTGGGTAGAAGCCAAAAGAATCTGGGGCTTTTCCTGGAAGGAAAAAGGGGAAATTCTGGGACTGAGGTAAGGACAGGGAAGGACCAATACTATAGACATTTTGGGGGCTGCACTTCTAGGCTTTGTTTTTGTCAGTGTGAGAAAGCTGAAACTGAGAGACTTATTCAGGTTACATATATTTACATATTGTGCTTTTGCATTTAAGAATCCAGAAATAAATTGAATGTCAAAGAAAAGTCAGGAATGAATCCGTCAATAAGCTACAGGAAGGCCAAGACTGAGTCTACGAACTTCATCTTTGACTCCCCAGCACCTGGCACCATGCTTGGCAAATAAGAATGTTCAATGCATTTTCAACATCAATTTATTGAGTACTTACTCTAGGTTCAGTACCGTTGTAAGTTGTTGGGACATAACAGACAGAAGTCCCTCACCTAAGGAGCTTATGTTCTAAGTGGAGGGAGATCAAGGAATCACATATGCAGTGTGTTCCATAGTGATAAGTACTTTGGAGAAAAATAAACCAGAGAGAAAGAGTAGGAGGTGGGAGGGTTGATAAAGGTTGCAGTTTTACCTGGGGAGGTTAAGGAAGGCTTTACCGAAAATTTAGGCAAAGACTGCAGATGATAAGAGAGTAAACCGTGTGAATATGTGAGGGAAAAGCCTTCCAGGCAGAGGGATCAGCAAGTGCAAAGGCCCTGAGGCCAGAGTATGCTTTGTGTGTTTGAGGATGTCAAGGAGGCTGGAGTGGTTGGTGAGCAGAGAGTGAGAGTAGCAAAGAATGAGATCCAACCGGTGGTGTGACTTGTGGTTCACTCACTGTGGCTTTAACTCTGAGTGAGAAAGGAGCCAGTGTAAAGTTTTAGGTAGGGGAATGACATGATTCGACTAAATATTGGTTGAATGATTAAATATGGTGTCATCTGCACTATAAACCTCTTTAACATACATGATTATCTTTGATCTTTATAACCACCTTAAGAGGTAGAAAAAAACGGGTATTATTAGCCACATTTTCAAAGCATTACATCATAGAAAATAATAGCATAGGCTTTGGAGAAAAACAGATCTGGGTTTGAGTCCTGACTCAGCCACGTGAGAGCCTGGATTCTGTGTAAGAGTCAACCTCACTTTCCCCGTCTGCAATGGAAGAAATAACACTAATGGGAGAGAGGACTGGCTAAAGGTACAAATAGAAATGCCTAGTTTAGTGTCCAGCACACATTGTGCTCAAGAAATGACATCTGATGGTAACTTTTCCAGGTGGAAGGGGTTGCAGAGGTCATCCAGCTCTGAGGATCTCAGAGCTAACCTTTAGAGAGCTGCATGAACACTTGTTGGGGTAAATACACAGATTCCGGGGCCAATACCAGACCTTCTGTTGCATTGGAGTCTCGTTTCAAAAATTAACAATTTAAAGTGAATGTGTATCAACAGAGCAGAATAGCATAGAAGTCAAGGCACGTCCAATACAATAACTGAGAAGGTAGCTAACCTCTCTGAGCCCCACTTTTCTCATCTGTAAAGTGAGAATAACACAAGCACCTACCATGGATGGCAGTGGGGATGGTGCCTGTATAGCTGTACCTGGAACGTACTAAACACTCCATCAATGTCCGCTACAAAGAAAGTTGCTTAAAATTACATTGTTTGTGCTTAAAATTAACTCACTATAAAAAACAAAATCCATTTGCATTACTTTGAGTATTTTTTCACTTAAAACAAAATCAACATTCAGTTTAACAGGAAGTTCATATTGAAAAGATTATCTATGCACAGTCCAAAGTCATCCTGCAGATTCCCAAGTGCAACGGATACCACTTACTTGGAGAAGCACTGGAAGGAGGGATGTAAATGAATACTTGCTGGTGCTTTTGTCTCAAGGCTGGGACAAGTGTGTACCCTGTGGCCTGGGACACATGGAGAAAGGGGCTGGTTCCTTTCAGGAAGGCTGAAAATAGACATGTTGGTGCCAAGTTCTGGAACATTTACACAAGATAGGAAACCTCATCATGCATAGGACTACTTTTGCCCAGGGAGACCTGGCAACCAATTAAAGTGTTTGTCAAGCTGTGGGGCTTCAAGTCTACAAAAAAGAGCAGGTCTGCAGAGGTTGCAATTTATGCTCTGGGACCGTAGGAGCACCACTTAGAGTACGAAAAGCAGTGGATTCTGGCTGACTCCTCCTGGGTCCTATTGCTTTTTCTCTGCCTTCTTGGGTTAAAGTATCACTCAGGTATTTATGAAAAGGGAACATAAAATTTGGCTGAGGTCCAGCACAGTTCAGTGCAATCAACTTGCACCAAGCCCTCAAATATGCTAGAATAGTGATTTTGTTGTTAAACAAGCGAACAGGGATTGGAGAGAACCAAACAGAATTACTACCAGCCACAACCGTTTATCAAGCGCTGGCCTTATGCTAAGATCCTTGCTAGAGACTTTTTACTATTAGCTTATGCACAGTGACTATAAAAGGGGGTCTCGCTAACCCCATTTGAGGATGAGGAAATGTAGGGAGATGAAGTAACTTGCCTAAGTTCACAGGGCCACTTCACTGCAGAGCTGGATGCAAATCCCAGCATGCCTCATGCCAAAACCCCATTATGCAGATGTTCAGACAGCAGCCAGGGTTTTAAAGACAGAGAGGAAGGCAGCAACCCTCTAAGGAAGGCTACTCTATGCAGGGAGCATGTAGGAGCAGGGAATTTAATGATATCCATCCTGGTGTTGGTTTGACTGGGTTAGGAGCAAATTTAAAGCAGAACTATGCACAGTGCTAAACCACCCAGCTGGGTCCACACCTGGCAGAGTGAAGGGGTCAATGATCCTGGATGACAAGGTGGCATATCTCTTGAAATTAGCTCCTCTGCCAGCCAGTGACATACCTGCAGTGGATCTGCTAGCATCACGCCATTGTTGTCCTGGGAAGTGTTTGCCCAAACCACCTGGCTGTGCCCCTACACAAAGGTGGAATTTGGAAAGACTAGACAGAGTATTATGAATCCATTTCCCTATCAGTAGCTCACACAAAATGCCCATTTGGTTGTCAATTACAACTTTGAAGGGTGGCGATGTGACCAGGTAAGATTCACATATGAAAATCCTTCAGCAGACCCATGGCATGCTCAGATACAACATTTAATAATAACAACAACAATAACGATAATATGAACATAGTGCTTAGCATGTGCCAGACACTAATTCAGAGCATTTTTTAAAAATGTCATAACTCATTTAACCTCTAAGGACACCGCTATTATTCCCATTATATAGATGAAGAAGCAGAGAAGTAAAGTTACCTGGGATCACACATTTGCTAGGTGGCAGAGCTTGAATTTAAACTAAAACAGGATGGCTTCATAGTTTTCAGTTTTCATGAGCCATGATTTAAAGTCATTTGTCATTCTTCAGGGACATGAATTAACATTCACTTGCTGTGAGGGGCTTTGTGCAAGAAGCAAGACATTTAGCTAGTGACGAAACCCAGCTCACTGAGAAATATCTGAATTTCAGAAATTCAGATATTTTGCTGGTTTCTAGTTAACCTAATGTGGACCTTTTATGGGAAAATTATATACCACAGTAGATGTAATAATTATGATACTTTTAAGTAAAAAAAAACCCAAATGACAAAAACAACAAAAAACAACTAACAGTAGTTTTAAAAGTAAAAGCAATTACTTTTCAAGAAGTTTGGAGTCAAGTAGTTCTAGGTTGACACAGGGGCTCAAAGATCCTCGTCACATTGGTGCTATCTCCCCTTGGCGTCCCAAGAGAGTTGCATGTATGCGTGTGTGTGTGCATGTGTGTAACTGCCTGTATTGACAACCATTGCCCTAGACCAATGACTGGCCAAGAGGAATGGGATAGTCAAAACTGGTTTAGACCAGTCATGGGTCACCCCCGAGGCTCTGCACTCTGTGGCCTGGAAAGAGTTCTGTTTAAAGGAAATGTAGTGGTTGTGGGTTTGGCAATCATTCCCCATGTTGCTTTTTTGTCGTTCAAAGAAATGCTCTTATTGGAAGTTTAGAGGGAAAATTGAGAAGAAGCTTTTCTCTCTTCACATATCCAAGGAAGCATTCATGGGGCATGATTCAGGAAGAATCCTGAGGAAGAATCAGGTCATAGAAACAGGAGTCTCAGTGATATCTAATCTACAGCTTTGGTGGCCACAGGAAAACAGTTGGGAGTCAGGATAGCCAATCCTCTTTTTAATTAGAAAATCTGCACCACGCTGCCTTTCTTTGGGACCATTCCTTTCTTTTCTTCTTTTTAAAGACAACCCCGTATTTGTCCAGGGATATTTGGTAAACAAAACTTCAAGTGGAAATTCTTATTATTTATTCCTTTATTAAATACTTTGGACATTTAAAAACAGATGCTGGTTAAAACATAATTGGCCTTTTTTATTCCTAATGTGAGAACAGTTATCCCATTGTAAATATGATTATTGGAGGTGCAAGTTTTAAGAACGGCCGCCTCGTATTGAACATTATGTTCTGGGAGCTCAGATACATTGCAGGACACAGAAGAATGCTGTGAAGTAGTTGTCAGGACTCCATGTTACAGAGCAGGAGACTCTGGAGATCAGAGATTTGCCCAAGTTGCACAGCCAGTAAGAGAAGGGGCTAAGCTCTGGATTCAGAGAGCTTACATGACACCACCCTTTATTGTTTAAAAGCCACTTGCAAAAATGAAGATTATGACTGTGTCAGACTAATGTCAAAAAATTATTTTATAATTACACACACACACACACACACACACACACCAAACAAAAATCACCCTAAGCTTTTCAAATTGTTTGTTTGAAAACCATTGGTGAATTCTGTCAAGATCATTTCAATCTTTCACTATCTATTTTTAAAATTCCAATCAGTTTTATATGGACGGTAGGATTCAGAACTTGCAGCTGGAAAACACTGCTTGGAAATAAAGGGTTACAGGTGTGACTTGTCTGGGTTTTAAAGAACAGCTCTTCAGATCATGGTTTTCATCAAAGTCATTTTCTACGTTTTTTTAAACATGCTTAATAAGAAAAAATTTACGTAGTAAAAACAATATGAAGGATTGCTCTAAATATGGAAACATTGGGATGAATGTTATGTTTTAAAGGCTCTCACTTATGAAAACACAAATTAAAAAGTCCGTACTGTGTATCTTAGGGAAGGGAGACAGACACTTCTTTATTGCTTTCTAAAAAATTAGTTTTTCACTATCCTTTAGCAGTAAGAATGAAAGAATATTGAGAATTCTCAATGGAACCTAAATTTTACTAAAAAAGGGAAAATCCAGACAATATGAAATTACTTACATTAAGGGCTCCAAACTCCAATGAAGGCTGAAAGTTAATTGTAATAAAAGAGGATTCTGTTAGTTTAATTCCCCTAAAACTCTGGAGGCAGAAAAACTTCAGGAATTGATTAATTTTCTTTTGCTCAGATATTTTATAATGATTCAGCAAAACAAAGTTATAAATACTTCAGCCCTGAGTAACATTAAATTGGGAGCAGACTTCAACCAATTCCCCAAAGCCAGCTGCCTCAGAAAAGTCAGGAGTGTCAGGATATGCTTCAGTAGAAAAGTTTATCCTGAATTGATTGGAGCAGAGAAAGCAAAATCTGATACATATATTTTTAAACTACTCCTCATCATGTGCTCAGTGCATTCCACCCCCATTGCAATTTTTTTAAAAAATCGGATTCATAATATTTAATTTGAAATCAATGTTAATCAGATTCTGTAGAACTAACAAAAGAAAAACCCTAAGGTGAGTGAGTATGCATACACAGTTATTTTCACTATATGTAGCAGTTTTGTTCTATAAAGTTGCAGCAAACACTGAATTAGTGGGTAACGAAACATTGTCCCTGGGGGGAAATACTGGGTTAGGTTCCTGCAACCTTTGGCTATAACATTTGTTTAACTGGTCAATGCACAACTTTGTTTCATGTGTGTTTCTGTTTAAAGACATCTTATTTCATATATATTGTTGATTCATTAAATTGAAATCGTGGCCAACCACACTCTAACTCATGTCTGAACGAAGCTTCTCTAACACAGTTTCTCTCTAAGGCACACTGCAGCCTTCTTATACTGAGGAACATCAGATAGCACTTTAGCACTATGCTTGGGGGCCATTGTGAACCGCAAAATCACCAGCGATAAGCACAAAAATGTGAAAAACCTGGTGCTAAATGGACTGCACATGAGGACACCTCTGTAGAGTATGAGAGCAGAAACAAGAAGGTGGAATGTCACTTTCCTTAACCTCAGCTAGGAATGTTCACGGCAGTGACTCACATTTTTCACTGCTCTGCATATTTCTGCAAATGATTGCCAAAGTGCTCCAAGTACTGAATGTGTGGTTAACAAATTTTAACGAGCAGGTGAAGTTCCAAATATGAAATGTATGAATAAGGAGAATTGACTGTGAGTATATATATATATATATATATATATATATATATATATATATATACATATATATATATATATATACACATATATATATGTATATGTATGTATATATATATATGTCTGTATAGATGCATTCACATGTATCTTGTGTGATGGTATAAAATATCTGTTCTCTGTCTACCACAGATAAATGAAGGAAAGCGTTCTCTCCATCAGGGCTTCACACAAAAGCCTCAGGTGTGGCGCTGGCGGACTGTTTGCCTGCATGAGAATCGTTGCCTGCAAGGCTGTGAAAGATAAAGAGGTCAGGAAGGATCTACTGCCTCAAATGTAGGGTCCATAGAGAGTGGCAAATAGTAGAAACTACCATCTTGTCCATTTAGGAGGCACATCTAAGGCTTTGAAGTCAGAGAGCTACTTCCTAGACATGTATATTCAGGCAAAGCATGTAACTGCTCTGGGCCTCCATTTTATCAACTACAAAACAGAACTGATTTTGGAACATACATCTTTTACTCACTGTGCAGATTAAATGACATAATCCATGTAATAATTAAAAAGTATAACACATTATTGCCTGAAAAGGTGAAGGCTGATCAAGCCCCCAGAACCAACCAAAGGGTAGAAAGGAAAAATTTCAATAGTTCCAGGCTTTGGAAGCAACCAAATAAATCCAGGAAGTAGGACAGCTGATTTAACCAGTAATCTAGGTCATGGAAAAAAGAAAAGGAATGGGAAACTGTTCTAGATTATGAGATGGAAGGACATAACAGTCAAGTGCAATACATGGGTAAACCAAACTGTAAAGAGATACTTTTGAGACAATTGGGGACATTTGAATATCTACTGGCTAGTAAATAATACTAGATAATTATTGTTACTATATCAAGTGTGGTAATTGGCTTCTAGTTTATGTTATCTTTCTTTATTTAATGTATCCTGTTGAGCACCCTTACTTTCTGGAACAAGCTGAGATATAACTAAAGAGAAAGTCAGATAGGCCTAATCTCTTGTCCTCTGCTCAACGCAACCTTCCATGAGTCAACTGGGATGAACAGGTCACCACCTTCACATTCAGTTTTCTCTGATGAGTTAAGATACAAAGAATAAGAAATGTTCTCTGCTATCAAGGAGTTCAAAGTCTACTATGGGAAACAGATGAGCTATAAAAATGTGCACAGTTACCAAATGCAAGGTTGGAGAAAACTGCCTATCAACGTCAACACAAGGTGGTATCTGAAAGGTGCCAAAGGCAACAACTGAAGAGGGCAGGTTGGGACACTTAGCAAATATTTACCGTGCTAAGTGCTGTGTACAAACACTGGGGATACAATGGAGATTCAGACACAGGCTTTGGCCTCAAGGAGCTCGAGGTCTACAGAAGGTGAAAGGTTGAGCGGGGAGGGGTCCTGGAGTACTTAGATCATTGCAAAAACAACTCAACAATGGTACTTGGAGACACCCATGGGATCTTCTGGAAGCTTGAGGGCCAGGCTCCTAAATGGGAAAAGGGGACCCAAACAGGTTTCCAAGAACTTAGCCTAAAGAAGGCAGAGCACGCCAAAAAAGACAGAAGAGTGTCTCAGTACCGGAAAGATCTCCTGCTGATAGCAGTGGAGTCAAACCTTTTGAACTTGACCCACACTTAATTCATTAAAAGACGCGAGTCAGTACAGGCACATTTTTGTATGTAAGTGAAACAAAAGTTCCATCTATCAATTCTTTCTTTAATACAAGCTGCTAAATACTTTTACTTTCTATTTTAATTCAGTGAAAACAAAATGGTAGGGTTGCAATCCCGTAAATTGTTGTGGCCACTAGAGTACTTCTGTGCAGATTGACAGCTACAGGCCTAAACCAAAGGTGGGTTTCGTGCTCAACAAAGCAAAAAGTGTCTGAGTAGTGGTCAGGCTAAAAGCCTGTGGAGCCGATCAACCAGGTCAGAAAAAGGCCCTTGAAAAGCCCTGCTTAGTGAGCAAACGAAGGCCTAAACAGGCTTTGATTGTTTTGGAGAAGGGAATAAAGAACATCTTTTTGTTCTTTTGAATGCTTTACCAAAAGCCACCCCACCCTTTGTTATGAAAAGCTGGTGCCTGGGAAGAATTGCCCGGTTTTAGGTACAGAGCTCCAGTTTCTTTTAGAGAGATCTGGGCTGTTCCGGATGGCCCCTAACAATGGTGGGACAGGGCAACTGAGTCCCTAAAATAGTTACCTCGAGGAGATGATACTAATGATTAAGTCCAACCCAAAGGGCAGAGAATTCACAGAGGTGGGCTGGTTTGGGCGCAGTATTTGGTTGATGAACTGAGCCAGCCATCTTGGCACAGTGGGTGCTGCATCTGAAAGTGTAAACGGGAAAACGCTGTAATATTAAAGCTCAAAACGAGACTTCGGTGCGTTTCTGCAGGCTCGTGGACTTCTGGGGACAACCCAGTTCAGTAGCTAAGGGGCCATCCCCAAGCAGTGGTGCAGGACCAGTCTTCAACAGCGCCCCCGTGTGCTCACGAGAAGCAATGGCGGTAGTAACCCACTCCGCGTAGTTAGGCGTGCCTGTGGTGGAAGAGTAACTCCGCTCAGACTCAGTAAGATTCTGGGGTTCTTGGTCTTGTGTATGTGCAGAGATGCCTCCAAAGAATGCTATAGAACATGTTGCTATTAAAGCAGAGATCAGCTTTAAAAACATATGACCAGATTTGAGTTGGTAGAGCCTTTTGCTCCATGGGGAATCCCTGTCTTAGCCTAGGTCCACGCTAACTGAGCCCATGTTCTCAAGCACTCCACCAGTGGCTCTCCAGGAGTGATTCCCTGACCAGGAGCATCAGCATCACCCTGGAGCTAGTTACCCACGCAAATCCTGACCCCCCCCCCCCACTGAATCGTAAACCCTGAGGGTAGGGGGGCCGGCCATCCCTGTTTTCACAAGCTCTCCTGGTGATTCTGATCCATTGACAACTGTTGCTTGACAAGCATCCCACCTCTCTGCCTTTCTCTACGTTAATCACGACCCTATGCCTTGACTGGCTCCTGAAACTAAAACAATAGTTGAGACAAGTAAGCTCGTTAAGAAGTTGGGAAAGAGAGCACTGCGAGAGTTGGGCCTAGCTGGGTGCTGAAAGCCGGTAGAATCTGAGCTGGTAGAGAGCAGACGGGGTGATCATTTAGGAGGCGGAGGAGCATGGCATTAGTGGAGGGAGAAGGGACACGGCAGGACACAGGACAGGCAGAAAGCCAGTGTGGCTGTATGGAGAGGTGGGCCTTTCCTTGCAGAGGGGAGACAAGGCTTCACAGGTAGTTTAGGAGCAGACTGAGGTGGGCCTGAATTCCAGGATCAGACACCAACGCTTTATCTAGGAGACAATAAGGAGCAAAGGAGTCCTAACAATGCATTATTTTGAAGGGAAAAAAACAATAACACCAATTTTGTACCTTTCTGTGTCAGTTGCTGTGCTACCTGCAATTCCCATGCGTGCTCTCATTTCATCCTTCCAACAACCCCAGGAGGTGTGAAGCTTAGAGAAGGTCACACAGCCTTTCTTTCTTTTTTTCTTCTTCTATGTTTAATAATATTTAGTTCAAATGTGAAAAGCATTTGTAGGGCCTGGGACTTGTTCTTTTGGCCTAACAAGTATAGAGGCATGCAACAAAATGACCTTTGCACTTTTTTCCCAGAAACTTTCAAGGAAGGAACAGATCACAGGACGATAAAAGACCCATTTAGTCATACCCCCCTTTTTTTTTCTCTACCAATAGTCTTACACCCATTCCACAACCTTAATACACATTCCTGAATGAAGATGTACAGTTCATCTTTGCATATGTAACCATTTAAAAATACTTAGCACCGGCTTGCCTCCTATAATGCCAAACAAATCAAATCAGAAAACGATTTCAAAATGCATTTATAGTGTTAGATCTGGACTCAAATGCCGACAACTCAGCTCCGGAACCCATTCTCTTTGCCACAGTACTGTTTCTCAAACTTTTCTGGATTGAGCTGCAGTCAGAAATGTAAATTACATCATGACCCAGGACTCACATAAAAAAGTGCTAGGAAACAATATTTAACCGTGTCATGTACTCTGATTATTTTTTCTATTCTATTTTCCTGTATGCTTCGCTATTTCATTCTTTGAGAGCATTTAGTTAATGGCTCACTAAATTAACTTCACACCCCACTGATGATTAGGTTAAATCCATAGTTTGAAAAACACTGCATGACAACATACTTTGCAAAGAAAAAGCCAACCAATGAGAGATAGCAAGAATTTAGGACAGGACAGATGGAATTTAAGTACTTAATTGTTGAGAGCAGGCGAGAAGTGTTGTGGTCAAGCATTTGGAAGGGAGAGAGAGAAGAGAAAGAGAGGAGAGAACTGTGAGGGTTCCAATTATCCTTGAAGACTTCCAAGGAGAGAAATAAGACATAGTTCTAAGCCTTGAGAATAAGTCGAATTTAGAGAAAAAAACATCAGGGAAAGACATATCTATAAAACACTCCAACAGTTTCCAGGCCTTGAGGGATTAGAATCAGAACTACTAAGTCTCAGTATTAGTACCTGTTAAGTGGGGTAATAACTGTCTTTACCGGAAGAGGTTACTGTGAAGCCCAAAGGAATAATGCATGTGTTATGCTTTGCACTTAGCTGCTGAACCACATAAATCATTTAACAGTTTCTAGTAGCCGCATTTAAAAAAGTAAAAACAGGTGAAATTAATTTTAATGTGTTTTATCCAACCCAATATATCTAAAATAATATCATTTCAATATGTAATCCATATAAAATTATTAATGGGATATTTTACGTTATCTTTCTCATATTATATCTTTGAAATCTAGTGTATACAGTTATAGCGTATCTCAATTTTTAATTTTTCAGTTACAGTTGACATACAATATCACATTTGTTTCAGGTGTGTAACATAGTGATTCGCCGTTCATATAACTTGTGAAGCGATCTCCCCAGTATCACACAGCTCAGTTCTGATGAGCCACATTTCAGGGACTGAATTGCCATGTGTGGCTGGTAGCTGCACTGGTGGAGTGTGGTGCTGCCCATAGAAACGTTTGTAGGTATCAACTATTGTTCAAACGATCATCATCATTATTCAGTGTGGAGGAAGGGGGTCAATGGCTATTTTGCAGGAGGAGATTGTGTGGAGTGGAGCAGAGCAGAGGGATATCTTTCTGAGCGCCTGCTTGCTGGGTTTCAGGGCTGCTGAGACCTCACGTCCACTAAGCCTGTGGGTCCTGCAGTGTGGACGTTTGGGGCTTTGGCGTGATGTACAGACTTGTCAGCATCAGAGCTTATAATATGGTCACGTTTATACTTTTGTTTCTGGTATGAATTAATAATTTACTTACGATATTTAATAAAAAGCAGACATCACCTCATCGGTGTTTAAACAAAAACTGTGCTATTCATCTTATTAGTTCTGCTGAGGTTGTCTTCTGTGTGGGATTTAGAGTGTGGGGGCGGGCAGGCAGGCTACAGAGTCATGTGCCATATGGTCCTTGGGCCTCAAAGTGTTGGCTTCTTGTTCAGGTGGGTCTCTGGTGGGTCACTGTTGAAGGCGGGCTAATAAAGTAGGGCTGTGGAATCGGGGCCTGAGCTGGGCAGAGAAAGCAGAATGCTAGTTAGTGTGCATGCTGCAGACAGCTAACACTGGTTTGCAGCTCAGGGTGAGGGCTGGGCTTGCTCGGTGCTAAGCACTTTATAAGCACAGCTCAGAGAAGTTAGACAACTTGCCCAGCTCCATAATGGTTGAGCATGGCCTCTCCCCAGGGTGTCTGCTCCAGAGTCTGTGCTCATGACTACTTCGCTATCCTGGAACTTCCTCTCTTGACCTTCCTCCCCAGAGCCACCTTCTCCTTGGCCTGGAGTTGCCCTGATTTAAAAGCTGACTGCTAGGCCTGGCTATTATGTCTGCTCAAACTTTTTCCTCCTCTGTGAAGGAAAACTACTTTCACAACTGACATGAGCAGGTCTGCTATGTGTCGTGGTGAATTCAGGTTCCCCAACCCTCAGGGAGAAGTGCATTGGAAGTGGGGTTCCAACTCCTCTTTTTCTGCCAAAGGCCAGTGGCATCTCTATTAGGAGGAGCGTGTAACAAGCGCTGTCAGGATGAGAATGTCCCATCATCCACCGTGCCCCAGCTTCACTCTTCTGCCTTTGATTTCTTGAATTTGCCAAGCTCTTCCTTGTCTCAGGGACTTTGAGCTAGCTCTGTTTTCCCAGGTGTTGGCTGAGAATGGCCCCTCCTCAGAGTCACCTTTCTTGACTATCCGAGAAGTAGCCCTCAGCCACTGCACTCTGTTTAGTTCTGGCTGATTATCACATACCCATTTGTTTGTTTACTTGTTGGTTGCCTTCCCAGGAGAATGTAAGCTCTCTAAGGGCAGAGAACATGTCTGTTTGGCTGACTTATACTTATAGTACAGTGTTCGGTCCCAGACTCTCAGTAAATATTTCTTGCACAAATGAAAAACATGGAGATCCTTCAAGATTTATGCCCACTGTGTGAGTCTGGGTAAATTCCTTCCCTCTCCGGGTCTCAGTTGTCTCATCTGTGAAATGGCCTAGAGATGACCTCTAAGCTTCCTTCCAATTCTGAAATTCCACAGCTCTCTGATCTGACCTTGAAAACCGCTGAGCCCCACCCCATTCAGTTATTTTGCCTTTATCTCCTACTACTTCTTTAGAAAAGGGGGTGGGGATGTTCTAGTAGAACTTTAATTCCTTTTTGAGAATTTGGGCAATTTTCCAACTCTTGTAATTATGTTAGAAACCAACAAAGTTACCCAAGTTATTGATTCTGGAGTTTCAAATCTCTGCTGCAAGACCAAACCCACAAACTGGCAGTTTCTTCTTTCTTTCTTTCTTTCTTTCTTTCTTTCTTTCTTTCTTTCTTTCTTTCTTTCTTTCTTTCTTTCTTTCTTTCTTTCTTTCTTTCTTTCTTTCTTTCTTTCTTTCTTTCTTCTCTCTCTCTCTCTCTCTCTCTCTCTCTCTCTCTCTCTCTCTCTCTCTCTCTTTCTTTCTTTTTTTCTTTCTTTCTTTTTGTAACGTCGTGATATTATAGGCCAGTCCCTGAATCAACAATTTCTTCACTATATAATAAAGTTGTGTTTTAAAATTTTGCTTTTGACTTTAGTTGCAGCCAGGCATGAAACGAGAGAATGAGGGTGCGTTCCAGATGAGTGCACACTCAAAATCATTCAAACTCTACTTGGAAGACGAGAGGAAGATTAATAATGAGAACAAACAGGCCTTTGGAACCAGGCGCCCCATCCTCCCTTTTCTGTAAAATGCAATCCTTCTTCTAACAGAGTAAATGGAAAAGACACCAGAGCAAACAAACTGAAGGAGGTGCTAACACAATGGGAACTTTTGGTCTCTGCAGACTCAGATAAAGTGAAGACTGAACTATGTATGTGATGAAACCCGATAATTCAATATTCATTCATTCATTCATTCTTTCATCCAACAAATGTTTATTGATTACCTATTCTGTGCCAGATTTGGGGCTGGGCATGAGGATAAAACAATGAATAAGACAAACAGAATTCCTGTGTAATACAATAGTACTCTTTATGATACTAACATTATTTATATTTACTATGTGCTTGACACAATCAACATAAGTGCTTTTAATGAATTTTCTCTTATAGTCCTCACAATATTGGTATGAAGCAGGCACTATTATGAGTCCAGTTTTAGAGACAGAGAAACTGAGGCACAAGGAAATATAATGAGTTGTTCAGGATCATATGGCTGGACCGTGGAGCAATGGGATGGCTCTGGAGGCTGAGCTTACGCAGTGAATGAATAGGTCATTCTGAGACGGTTTGAGAAGGGATAAGATCGGATTCACAGAGAAAGGGCTGGCGGGAGAGGATGAGGCAAAACTTGTGCAAGACAGGATGTCTAAGCTGAGATCTGAAGGTGGAGAAAGAAGGCAAAGATTACGGGACATTTAGAAGACAGGAGACACGTGCAGCAGTGGGGCAGGAGAAGAATGGGAGATGAGTCTGGCAGGGTAGACAGATCGTGAAGGGCCTGGGAAGCCAGGCTAAGACCTTCATGTCTTGGTGGTAACGGGAGGGCCCTGAAGTAGCACCGTCAGCTTCACCTTTTGGAAAGGTCATGTCTAACTGCTCTGTGCACAGAATGGACTGGAGAGTTGGAAGTAGAGAGACAAATTAGCTCCAGGGCAGAGGTCATCATGATCTGACTTGAGGCCAGGGGCAATGGTGAAAAAGAGTAGTGTATGTATTAGCTGGAGAGCGTTTAGGATATAGAAATTATGGGATTTGATGATAATTCAAACCTCCATTCTTTAAATCAGGTAGGAGACTTAAATTTGGTTGCCTGGGATAATTGATAACCCTCCACTTCACTTTGTGTGGTACAGACAGGGTTGCACATGAGAACACCAGGGAGCTCTCTGCCCTGTGAAGGTATCTTTTCTCAAAGGCCCAACCAAAGCTGGGGAAAAGAACATAATTACCTTCATGTTACAGACTTTGCCATTGTTCTTTATTCTGTTTTTAAAGTCCCTCATGTGAATTCCTCTGCTAATTTATAACCAAGATCTGGTGCTTTTCCTTTTAACTGGTGGCTGGATGTGATTTAATCTACCATGTTTTACTTTTGCCTTGGCTTTTGAGAAGTTTAGGGTGAATTTTTATACTCATAGTAAATATATTAGCCAAGGGGCTTGACTTATGTTTTCCCTTTTTAAAATTTAACTTCTATCATTGTGTACATGTGTCTTTCTTATAGTCACAGGTGGCCTCCAATACTGTTTGGAAGAAGAGGTGTATAAAATAATGAGTTTGAATTGCTCCTCTGGAAATGAGGTTTCCAGGTCTAGCTTCTAAACTGACTCCTTCTTTACCTGTTACAAGTCCTGAAATTCCCCCATTGGACACACTCTTTTGTTAGGGCATCATCTTCACAAGACCCTTGAGAAGCATACATACATACATTATTTTAGAGGATAACTCTTCTGCACTTATTCATAAGCCAGAAGCAATTAGTTTATTGAATGTAACGTCTGCCACTTAGCAGGGTGTAGGACTTGGAAAGGATGGGAAATAGGACAGGGGTGTTTGGGTGTCGTCTTGGAGGCTAGTGACACATTGGAGGATAGAGCTTGGTGAAGGAGCCCCAGGACAAACCTGAGTGGGAGACCATGGAAGGTCTGTTCAGATCACCCCAAAAGAGGATGAGAATCATTCACAGGAGAAACAGAAAGTCCAGAATCTGGTCCGAAGAAAGCAGGCTACAGTGTGCCATTCAGCCTTCTGTTCTACCCCATAATGTTGACACAGGCCAAGCAAGCCACCCTTTTGACTGACTTGAATAGCAAACTCAATACCATGAAATAGGTGCCTGCCCCAGTGGAATAATGTTTAACAGGCTTGGAAAGAGATTCCTGCTTTCTAAATATCTTGATTACGTTTCCAATGTTGGTGGCTCACTCATTGTATCAAGTCATTGCCATTTCAGGAAGTCTCTGCCACAATGTGAGTACCCCTGGGTGGTGTCATACAACAAGGATGAAATCATAGACACAGGGCCTTGGAGCTGGAAGGGGGCTTGGAGGTAACCGACAGCAAAGCTCATGGTTGTGGCAGCTGGGGAGCCCTAACCACGGGGAGGTAAACCAATCAGACCAAAGTCATTAAGCCATTTAGTGGCAAAACTTGGATTAGAAGGCAGGTCTATGACTTCTAGCAGAAACTCTTTCCATATCACATGACTAGAGGCCAGTTTATATCCAATTCCTTTCTAAAGTAACAGCTAAATAAAAGGAAAGTTGAGATCCAGGGTGAGCATATTTTGATATGAAGAGAGAGAAGAGAGACCAATAGTAATTACATGGACTTGTTTATGGAGACTTGAACCATTTCTGTGAGCACATGTTGTGTCTGTGGAGAACTGTCCTTTTTCTACCCGATGTGATTCTTGTGGGACCATCAGTCAAAAAGCCTAGATGGATCACCCCACCATCCCACTCTGTATATAGGAGAAGGCACATGACTAAGCCGGGTCAATTATAGTTCCCCATGCCTATTTTCTAGATATTGGTAAGAGCAAGGGGTGGGTTCGAGATCCAACTGGAGTCCCTCCAAGAAATGGGACATATAGACGTCTCACTTCTGAGAAAACTATTTGGCCTGGAACTGCAAAAGGCTACTTTCTCATGGCATTTGAGAAAGGCTACCAGAGTATGAGGCCAACACACAAGCAGGCAGAACACAAAAGAAGAAAGAATGAGCAAGAACAAGAGGAAGGTAGGGTGAAACAGATTGAGAGAGAGATTAAGAGATTAAGACAGAATACAAGAGCAAACAAGCATCTGGAAGAAATAATTTGAGTAACTGGATCCAGCTATGCCTGAAGCCAGACGCACTCCAAGGCTTTTCACTTTATGGGAGCCAGTAAGTGCGTTTTATTTTTTCTGTTTAAACTAGTTCAAGTTGAGGGTCTCATAGTTTCAACTGTAAAGATCCTGTTTATAATAAGTTTTTTATATATTATCCCACTTGATTTTCTCAAGCACCCTGTGAGATAGACATTATTATGATCACCATTTTATGAATGTGAAAATTGAGGCTCAGGGATGTTTAGTGATTAGCTTAGGTTATAGAGCTTTTTGAAAACAGCCTGTGTTCCTCTTTATACTATGCTTTGTTGTCATCTGTGAAACAAACCCTCGCTCTTCAAGGGTTTAGGCTAAGAGGCCTGGACACCAGCTTTTCCTTCTGTGGCTGGTGAGGGGCTAGCCGTCCTCCTTGCTGACCCTTCTTCCTAACCTGGCGTGTTCATGCATCATTAGCAGCGAAGGGAACGCTAAGTAGAAAAGAAAACTACTCTTGTCCACATAAAGCGGATTGTTTGAATCACAGAGTCTGGGCATGGTATGCTTCCTCAACGGCCAGAGGCAGGCTGGTGTCCAGCTCTATGTGGGCACACACTATGCCCACAGCCCAGGCTGCCGCCACCCCCTCCAGTACCACAGCAAGCCCCGGCGGGAAGTACAACCATGAGCCATTCTCTTTGAGGTCAGCATGTGGTGCAGCCGGAAGCCTGTGGTCAGCATGTGGCAACTCAAATAATATGCTCCACTAGTGTGAGAAAGCCACAACACAGCACGGAGGAAACCGTTCACCAGAACTTTCTACCTCAGGTCTGCTGGGCAAGATGGCTGCCGCAGCCGAGATTGGAACAAGGCCTTTGAGTTCAGCAATGCATACGCCCTGGAGAATCATGTTTAAGGACAGGTGGGCTGTGACAAAGGGGAATTCCTATAAACACAACTTTAAGAGGCCTGACTCTCCCTGTCTGCTTTCTTTTCCCCTGCACTGGGGCTGGATGAGGACACATAGACACATCCTTTTACTTCTGGGGCTTTTGACCGTTCCCTCAAAGAACACGCCAAGTTCTGCACCTCCCTAATGAAGAGACCCAGCCATGCGGGGTGTGACTGGATTGGTTTTTGGACCAGCTCCTTGGATAATTTGGTATGTCTGCCTCAGTTTTTCTTCCATGTTCCTGTGAGCCATGTGGTCCAGCACCACAGGAAGAAAACTCTGGGAGTCACCATCCTGTGACTTGTGAGCACATTTTGCCTCTGATGTCTTTTTCCTGAATGCACTTCAGCTTTACTCTTCTGATTCTTTGTCTCCCATCTGGTTTCTATCTGACTCAAGCAGCTGTTTTTTCCATTTAAAATAACACACTTACCTCTTTCTTCTTTACATGCCATGTTTTCAGGTTTGAAATGCTTTGTCATATGGACTGAAACAGATTTTTTTTTTCCTTTTTCTTCTTCAAGAAAAGAAGTACCTGCATTTTGATTTGGGTATGTGCAAATTCTTTAAGCAGACCTGCAGAACAACTGCAAGAGTGTGTTTCTCCCTGGCTAGGATGCCATTCCACATTTCCACAATCACTGTGCTCTGTGCACAGAAAGACTTTCAGCCATGGCTAATATTAGCAAAGCAAAGTATATATAACGCGGTCAGTTGTGTATCATAAATATTTATAAAGACCCTAGGAACCTCTCTCATAATGCAAAGAGATGCGCCTAATAAGAGTTGACAAGTATGTGTTGGACATTTTTGGAAAATGAAGAATAGATGACCTTTTATCCAAATGATAAGATCCACTCCCCCCTCAGATTTTAAAGATAGCTGGGAGAGCGAAGAGTTTATTCCTGTCTTAACTAATTTATACACTATCCAGCCACACCACAAGGAACAGAATACAGGGGAAATTTGAAAAAGATTAAATTCAATATTCAAGACAGTGGCTGATTAAACAAGAGGCAGGGGTAAGGTGCTGGGATCAGAAGGAGAATCAAATCCTGACTCCACTATTCTCACTCAGCTTTGTGATCTTTGTGTTACTAGATTTCCCTTCATTCTCAGGGTCTTTGCACATGCTGTTCCCTCCATATGCAGCACCCTTCCCCTGTTTTGCTTTGATGTCAAGTTCCTCAGAGAGGCCTTCCTCCCCCCACACCACCATCAATGCAAGCATGGCCACCTGCCTTTTTTGTTTCCTTCATTGTACAGAGTATCAGCTCTTGCTATGTCTTTTCCCCCTTGTTTTCTCTGTTTCACTCTCTGCAAGTCTTCATAATGGCTGTCGTCCTCCCCTGCTGTCTGTCTATCTATCTATCTATCTATCTATCTATCTATCTATCTATCTATCTATCTATCATCTATCAATCAATCATAGACTTTATTTTCTTGAGCAGCTTTAGGTTTGCAGAAAAGTTGAGTGGAAATACAGAGAGTTCCCATATGTCATATACCCCGTTACACCCCCTCCTCTAAATCCCTCGATTATTAGCATCTTGCATTAGTGTGTTACATGTTTTACAATGGTGAGCTGATGTTAATACATTATTAACTAAAGTTTATAGTTACATGAGGATTCACTCTTGGTGTTATACATTCTATGGGTTTTGGTAAATGCTTAATGACATGTATCCACCATGACAGTATCTTGCAGAATAGTTTCACTGCCTTAAAAATCCCTTGTCCTCTCCTTATTCATCTCTCCCTCCCTGGAACACCTGGCAAACCCTGGTATTTTAATTCTCTCCATGGATTTGCCTTTCCCAGAATGTCATATAGGTGGAATCATACAATACGTAGCCTTTTCAGACTGGCTTCTTCCACTTAGCAATTCTTTCCCCACCTGATTTTTAACTACTGTATTCCAGATTCCCTGACATAGGAAGTGCCCAATGAATATTTATGGAATGAACAAATGAATGAGCCTTAAGCTGTCCTAACTTGTAAAATGGGTCTACTTTATAGACTTGTGAGAATTCACGAAGGTAACACATGGAAAGGGCTTGCCAAGAGTATCGCCCCTGGCAAGCCCTCCAAAGTGGTGGTTGCTATGTTTCATATTTAGGGGCCTAATCCAGCACTTGGTGATGTTGGTGTGAACATGCAGAACACTTCGGGGCTGATAGTGTGTTTATGAAACTCAGGCTTTTGTCAAAAGTCAGGCAGGTAAAACTCTGATTTCTCCACCAACCTCTCTATCTCAGAACAGCTACCCCTAAAATTATGGGGCCCTTGGGATGTCTTGGAGAACTGATGTTACGATGTGTCTGGCGACAGTGTTTTCAGTGAAAAGGATTTCCACTATTTACAATTATTCTCAGAGATGCTTCTTTCAGAATCATTTTGGGGCTTTGTGTTTGAAATGTTCTTATTTCTTTTCTCCTACATGCTGCTTAGTAAACCCAGCTTTTCTTAAAGTAAATTTTCACACAGTCTTCCCAGTTTTACTTCCTTTTGCTGCAGAGTGGAAATTCTAATGGCTCTCCCAGTGGGGACTTGATGAGACTTCCCTGGTTATAAAAGTGTGGTTTGCACATGCAAAGTTTCTGTGTTAAACTCTTCAGTCTTTTGAAAATTCCAGATTGCTGAAACAACTTCTGAAATGTGAAACGTGAAAAGTATGTCACAAGAGCTCCTATCCCTGGATTATTTAAAAAGCTTTTGGGAAATGGAACATTTCTGTGGTCCTTTTAGGCCAAGATAGAAATTGTGTCTTCAATTACTATGTTTTGTCTATCTAATGCCATACATCTGGATACTTGGGAATGGCCAGGTGACTTTTGCATGAGTGCTCTGGCATTTTCTGAAGTGTTAGAATCATTGTTTTATAAAAATAAAGTGCAACTTTTTAGATTTTTAAAATGGCTTGTGCTACAAAAAGGATATGCTGTACAAAAATACCAAACTTCAGCAACTGTTAATATGCAGATCATATACCTCTTAATACAGAACATGTTATGCTAATTAGCCCTGCTGAACTATGTTCAGAAAAAATTGCTCAATTATTGGATTTGAAAATAATTACTTATATTTAATAGAATTAATAAGGTAGTTAAACAATGTATTATGAAGAACTAAATTATGCATCATTGTAACTATGTAGAAAGTAACTATACATAGACTTAAGTATAATTAAAATACTAAAGATTTTATGTGGCCTTGTATGAAGGGAATTTGAATGTCAATAAACACAATTTCCACTTTTAAAAAAAAGGATTGTGACAGAACTGATTACAAAACAGTAAAGCCCTTCTCATTTTAATTGGAGAAAAAAAATCCATCTTTTTTCTCCGGAAAGAAGAAAATGCTATATCCAAATTAATAGGGTGAAAAGTTTTAAAATAAGTTTCCTTCATGGAGCAATCTTATAATCTTCATAATCTGTTAGTTCTAATAATTAAATATCACTTGTGGTTTGCAACTTTAGACATAAATGAGATTTCTTCTTGGGACTTGGTCTTCTTGAAAGTCAGATGAAACCCAAAGGTAAGATCATCTGGCTATAGGTTAGAGCAGAGGTTGTCAAATACTGTTGCATGGAGGGATCATTTGGGCACTGGGTGCTTATTAAAAATGCCACCATCCCCGCCAAGATCTAACTTAATTGCCTGGGGTATGAGGTGAGGTCAAATTGGCTTCACGCATATGGGATCCAGAAATTTACTGAGGTAGTGTTGGTTAAATTAGTATTATAGAGGGTTTTTCCAAAAGTTTTGCAGGTGCTCACTTATTTAATCCTTACAAAACCATAGGGGGTGGGTATCTTTATAATCCTCATTTTCTAGGGGAGGAAACTGAGGCAAAGGATTATGCAGCTCTCCCAAGGCCACACAGAGCCAGATGGCTGGAGTAGAGCTGGGAATCAAACTCTGATTAGCCTGGTGCCAGAGTCCAAGCTTTTAGCCAGTTTGTTACATGGCTTCTCATGTGTTATCCTTGTTTCCTTACTTTGAATCTAAATGGTAGATTTTTTTCCCCTCCATTTGTTGCCTGACTGAAAATTTGCATCCATCTGTACAACTAGTTCAGCTATTTTGAATAGAGCAATCAGTTGATTCTATCAAGATGACCAGGCATATAAACTAGTACCACTTAAAAAGAAATGGATATAACCATTAGGATGGCTAATGATAACTGTTGGTAAGGATGTGGAGAAACTGGAATCCTGGTATATTGCTGGTGAGAATGTAAAATGGTGCAGCAACTATGAAAGACAGATTGGCAGCTCTTCAAAAAAATTAAACACAGAATTGTCATGTAATCCAGCAATTCCATTCCTAGGTATATACCCAAAAGAATTGAAAGTAGGGATTCAAACATACTCTTATACACCAACTTTCATCGAAGCATTATTCACAATAGCTGAAAGGTGAAAATAAGCCAAATGTCCATCAATGGATTAATAGATAAACTAAATGTGGTATATCTGTACAATGGAATATTATTCAGCCACAAAAAGATAAAGGAGGGGTGACGTCATAAGAATGGTGGCAGCAGGGCGCACTTTTTGAGTTTTCCTCTGGATCTTATCACAAACGGGACCTCTATAACCCATCAAAGGACTCTCTGCTTATCACGCAGAACAGCTAAGAGACTCGTGCAAGGATTACTTGAAGGTGGGCAAATTGGGCGAGCAGGGAAAGAGGGAAGGGAGCGCAGTGGAGACTCAGCCAGCATCTGCGGCGTTGGAAACGCGGTCCATATCTGTGGCTGTGGAAACGCAGCTCTCATCTGTGGCGGTGGAACCGCTGCCGGCATCCACAGCTGCAGAGGCACAGGGGATCCCAGGATGGAACAGAGAACACAAAAGCCAGGAGGTGGGGTCTTTCCCTGCATCCCACAGCTGCTCTCTCCCGCCAAGGGGGCAGCATATCCAGCATTTGAGGCAATAACCTCAGTGAGACCTCCAGTTGGGCCCTAGGCCGGACAAAGGACACAACCTCCATACCTGGGCCCCTCCCCCCGCACTTCCAATCCTACCCCCACCCTTCCAGAGACTTAAACTGGCCCCTGAATTGAGGAGTAGAGTCAGATTACAGAGGAGCCTTAAGTGCTCAGGCTCTGGGAAGACTGGCGTGGAGCTCTGACCCAAGGAAGAGGCTGGGAAGAGTGTGATTTTTGCTGGGCTAGGAGAGAAGACACTCCTCCACTCCCAGCCACCACCTTTTCTGGCCTGCAAGAAGAGAGTGACATGGCTGGGCTGGGAGAGAGAAGACCCCTCCATCCCCAGCCCCCACCCTTTCTGGCCTGCCTAGGGCCAGGCAATTACAACTGCAGAGGTACTCCCAGGGATCAGCAGTAGGTAGCAGATGTAGCTCTGGGCTTTCAGCAGCTCAGAAATCTCCTGCCCGCCCGCCTGCCACACACACACACACACACACACACACACACACACACACACACACACAGAAGTGCCCTAAGACTCAGGAGAACTGGACACAGGGCTGGTGGTGCTACTCTCAGTGTGCATATGTGCAGGCAAGGGCAGAAACTGCACTGACTTTGTAAAAACTACCATCCAGACCCCTCAGCCCCACGCATCTAAATCTGCAGTCCCAAAGTCAATCTGGGCACCAGGTGACCAGCTCTGCCTGCACAATAGGCAGGGGACTCTTTGGTACAGCAGAGGACAACCTGGAGATTACTTGGTGGGCTTAAGTCAAGATTGGCGCTGCTTTTTGTTTTGTTTTGTTTTGTTTTGTTTTGTTTTGTTTTGTCTTTATATCTTTGATATCTTTGCCTGTGTTGAGTGGAGGTTGTCGGTTGTTTTTACATGTGAAGGTATTTGATTTTTTCTTTGTTGTTGTGCTTGGTGATTTGCTTTGTTCTGAAATTGCCCTACCAGGGCCCAGCTTGAGAGGCACAAGATTCAATATATCCAGAGGCCAACTCCAGACCAAATTAGAGTACTACCGGGTTTGACCTACAAGTCACACACCCAGAGGGAATTCTCTACAGGCACAAGAGCCCATAGAGACCAAACCACATTTAAGTGATCAACCCTCACGCAGCAGAACACCCTGTGGTGGGCAGAACCAAGTCTCACAACTAGTCAGCCTAGTAGTTAACCTACTCACAAGTGAAAAGCAATTAAACATCTTCTTTAACAGGACAATATACACAACAGGATATAACCCCACCTACTCACAAGTGAAAAGCAATTAAACACCTTCTTTAACAGGACAACACACACTCTGTGTGTGGAGCAACACAGAGGAGAAGAATGAAGTGGTGCAAGTCAAATATGTAGGACACATATTACATAAGTTAACCCAACAAGAACTAAGAACTCTAGGGGATCTACATAACATCGAAGCAAATACAGAGAGTCAGTCAGAATGGGGAAACAAAGAAACATGTCCCAAGTAACAGAACAGAAGGAACCTCCAGAAATGGAACCAAATGGAACAGAGGTACCAACCTATCAGAGACAGAGTTCAGAACACTGGTGATAAGAATGTTTAAGGAGCTTAGAGACAACATAAAGAAGAATGTAGAAATCATAACGAACAACCAGTTAGAACTGAAGAACACAATTACCAAAATACAGATGTCACTTGAAGGAATTAACAATAGATTAGATGAAGTGGAAGATCGAATCAGCGACTTAGAAGACAAGTTAGCAGAGATCACCCAAACAGAACAACAGAAAGGAAAAAGAATAAAAAACAATGAAGATGGTTTAAGAGACCTCTGGGATAACATCAAATGCAACAACATGCGCATCATAGGAATACCAGAAGGTGAAGAGAGGAAGCAAGGGATTGAGAACATATTTGAAGTAATAATGTCCAAAAACTTCCCTAACCTGATGAAGGAAACTAACATACAAGCCCAGGAAGTGCAGAGAGTTCCAACCAGGATAAACCCAAACAGGCCCACACCAAGACACATTATAGTTATAATGGCAAAGCTTAAAGACAAAGAGAGAATCCTAAAAGCAGCAAGAGAAAGACAGAGGGTTACATACAAGGGAATTCCCATAAGACTATCAAATGACTTTTCTACAGAAACATTGAAGGCCAAGAGGGAGTGGCAGGAGATACTCAAAGTGATGGAAAACAAAGGCCTACAACCTAGATTGCTTTATCCAGCAAGGCTATCATGTAAAGTTGATGGAGAGAGAAAGAGCTTCCTGGAAAAGAATAAGCTAAAGGAATTTATTACCACCAAGCCAGCATTGCAAGAAATACTAAAAGGACTTCTGTAAACAGAAGAAAGATGAAAACAATCTAACTACAAATTTAAAAATGGCAATAACTACGTACCTATCAATAATCACTTTAAATGTAAATGGATTAAATGCTCAAATCAAGAGACATAGGGTGGCTGAGTGGATAAGAAAGCAAGACCCTTGTATATGCTGTATACAAGAGACTCACCTCAGATCAAAAGACACACACAGGCTGAAAATGAAGGGTTGGAGTAAGATATTTCATGCAAATGGAAATGAGAAAAAAACTAGGAGTTGCAATACTTATATCTGACAAAATAGACTTTAAAATGAAGAACATATTAAAAACAAAGATGGGCACTATATAATAATAAAGGGATTGATCCGAACAAGAAGACATAACCCTAGTAAACATTTATGCACCCAACATAGGAGCACCTGAATATATAAAACAGATATTGACTGACATAAAGACAGAGATCAATAGTAACACTATCATAGTAGGGGACTTCAACACACCTCTGACAACAAAGGACAGGTCTTCCAAACAGAAAACCAATATGGAAACAATGGCCTTAAATGACACACTGGACCACTTGGATTTAATTGATATTTTCAGAGCATTTCACTCCAATGCTACAGAATACATGTTCTTCTCAAGCGCACATGGAACATTTTCCAAGATAGACCATATGTTAGGCCACAAAGCAAGTCTTGATAAATTTAAGAAAATTGAAATCACACCAATTGTCTTCTCTGACCACAGTGCTATGAAATTAGAAATGAACTACAGGAAAAAAAACTGGAAGACATACCAATTCATGGAGGCTAAATAACATGTTACTAAGTAATGAATGGGTCAAGCAGGAGATCAAGGAAGAAATCAAAAGATATATCGAGACAAAGGAAAATGAAAACACGACGACCCAAAATCTATGGGATGCCGCCAAAGCAGTCCTAAGAGGGAAATTTATAGCATTGCAGGCCTACCTAAAGAAACAAGAAACATCACTAATCAACAGTTTATCTTCACACTTAAGGGATCTGGAAAAAGAACAGCAAAATAAGCCCAAAGAGAGCACAAAGAAGGAGATAATAAAGATCAGAGTGGAATTAAATGAAATAGAAACCAGAAAAACAATACAAAATATCAATGAATCCAAGAGTTGGTTCTTAGAGAAGATAAATAAAATCGACAAATCTTTAACCAGACTCACTTAAAAAAAAGAGAGAGAGGACCCAAATTAACAAAATCAGAAATGAAAGAGGAGAAGTGACAACAGACATCGCAGAAATACAAAAAATTTAAAGAAATTACTATGAGCAACTATATGCCAACAAATTTGACAATCTGGAAGAAATGGACAATTTTAGAGGCGTACAACATTCCAAGGCTAACTCAAGAAGAAACAGAAAACCTGAATAGACTGATTACCACCATGGAAATTGAATCAGTAATCAACAATCTCCCAACAAACAAAAGCCGTGGACCATATGGCTTTACAGGAATTTTACGAACCGTTCAAAAAAGAATTATTACCTATTCTCCTCAAGCTCTTCCAAAAAATCCAGAGGGAGGGAAGACTCCCAAACACTTTTTATGAAGTCACTATCACCCTGATTCCAAAATCAGACAAAGACACCACAAAAAATGAAAACTACAGGCCGATATCTCTAATGAACATAGATGCAAAAATCCTCAACAAAATATTAGCGAACAGAATTCAGCAATACATTAAAAAGATCATACACCATGATCAAGTGGGATTCATCCCTGGTATGCAGGGGTGGTTCAACATCCGCAAATCAATTAATGTGATCTACCACATTAACAAAATGAAAAATAAAAATCACATGATCATATCAAAACCAATTGATAAAATCCAGCGGCCATTTATGATAAAAACCCTTAAGAAAATGGGACTAGAGGGATCATATCTCAACATAATAAAGGCCATATGTGATAAACCCACAGCTAACATCATACTCAGTGGGGAAAAGCTAAAACCATTCCCCTTAAGATCAGGAACAAGGCAAGGTTGCCCACTTTCTCCACTTCTATTCAACATAGTGCTGGAAATTCTAGCCACAGCAATCAGACAAGAAAAAGAAATAGAAGGCATCCAAATCGGTAAGGAGGAAGTAAAATTGTCATTATATGCAGATGACATGATACTATATATAGAGAACCCTAAAGACTCCACCAAGAAACTATTAGAGCTGATAGATGAATTTAGTAAAGTAGCAGGATACAAAATTAATATTCATAAATCAGTTGCATTTGTATATGCCAATAATAAAACATCAGAAGGAGAAATTAGAAAAAAATTCCCATTTACAATTGCTCCAAAGACTATAAAATACCTGGGAATAAATTTAACTAAAGAAGTAAAAGATCTGTACTCAGAAAATTATAAGACACTGAAGAAAGAAATGAAAGAAGATACAAATAGATGGAAACACACACCATGTTCATGGATAGGAAGAATTAATATAGTTAAAATGTCCGTACTGCCTAAGGCAATATACATATTCAACACAATTCCTATCAAACTACCAAGGACGTTTTTCACAGAAATGAAACATATAATCCTCAAATTTATATGAGACCATAAAAGACCCCGGATAGCCACAGCAATCTTGAGAAATAAGAACAAAGTGGGAGGTACAACAATACCTGACATCAAATTATACTACAAGGCTACAGTAATCAAAACAGCATGGTACTGGCATAAAAACAGACACATAGATCAATGGAACAGAATAGAGAGTACAGAAATAAATCTATGCCTATATGGCCATTTAATCTACGACAATGGAAGAAAGAATGTACGGTGGGGTAAAGATAGTCTATTCAATAAATGGTGCTGGGAAACCTGGACAGACACATGCAAAAAAATGAAGCTGGACCACCTCCTTACACCATATACAAAAATAAATTCAAAATGGCTTAAAGACTTAAATGTAAGATCTGAAACCATAAAATTCCTAGAGGAAAATATAGGAAGAAACTTCACAGACATTACCGGAGTAAGATTTTTACTGATATATCTCCTCGCACGAGGGAAGTAAGAGAAAAAATAAACATGTAGGATCACATCAAACTAAAAAGTTTTTTCACAGCAAAGGAAACCATCAATAAAACAAAAAGGGATCCTACTGAATGGGAAAAGATATTTGCCAGTGATATATCTGATAAGGGATTAATATCACAAATCTATAAAAAACTCACTCAACTCAACTCCAAAGAAACAAACAACCCAATTAAAAAATGGGCAGAGGACATGAAGAGACATTTTTCTAAAAAGGACATACAGATGGCAAACAGACATATGAAGAAATGCTCAACCTCACTAACCATCTGAGAAATGCAAATAAAAACCACAATGAGATACCACCTCACCCCAGTCAAAATGGCTATGGTCAATAAATCAATAAACAACAAGTGCTGGCACAGATGTGGAGAAAAGGGAACGCTTGTGCACTGTTGGTGGGATTGCAGATTGGTGCAGCCACTATAGAAAACAGTATGGAGGTATCTCAAAATTCTGAAAATGGAACTACCTTATGACCCAGCAATTCCACTCCTAGGTATCTATCCGGAGAAATCCAAAACTCTGATTCAAAAATCTTTATGCACTCCTATGTTTATTGCAGCACTTTACACAATAGCCAAGACATGGAAACAACTGAAATGCCCATCGGTAGATGACTGGATTAAGAAGCTGTGGTACATTTATACAGTGGAGTATTACACAGCCATAAAGAAGAAATAAATCTTACCATTTGCAACAAGATGGATAGACCTAGAGAACATTATGTGAAGTGAAATAAGTCAGACAGAGAAAGACAAATACCATATGACCTCACTTATATGTGGAATCTAAAGAAAATAATAAGTGAATGAATTAATCAGAAACAGTTTTGGAGACAAAGAGGAAAAACTGAGGGTTGTTAGATGGGAGGGGGGTGGGATATTGGGGAAGGTGAGGGGATTAGAAAACAGTTGGTAACCACAAGATGGCCACGAGGTTTTGAAAATTAATTTGGGGAATGTAATCAATAATGTTGTAAAGATTTTGTAGGGTATCCGATGGACACGTGTCCCATTTGGGAGACCACCTCAGGGATGATGTAGATGCCTGATCACTGCATTGTACACCTGAAGCTGAACAATAATGAATGCCAACTATAATTTTATATATATACGTGTGTGTGTGTGTGTGTGTGTGTGTGTGTGTATGCATGTATATACTTACAAGAAGCGGAGTACATCATTAGGAATAGAGACAGGGGAAATGTAATGGCTCGGTGTGATGTCAGAGGGATAGTGGATGGGGGGTTTCACACAGTGTGAGGGATATGTATGATAAACATCTAAGTAAAAAAAAAAGATAAAGGAAATTCTGACATGCTACAATATGAACATACTTCGAAAGCATATGCTAAATTAAGTAAGCCAAGCATGAAAAGACAAATATTGTATAATTCCACTAATATGAGGTATCTAGACCAGGTAAATTCAAACAGGAAAGAGAACAGAGGTTACCAAGAGCTTGGGGGAAGAGGATAATGGGAAATATTGCTTGAGAGTCCAGCATTTTTGTATGGGATGAAGAAAAAGTTCTGGAAATATCGATAGTGGTGATGGTTGCACACGTTGTGAAATTTAGCCATTGTTCACTAAAGTGTACACTTAAAATGGCTAAATTTTATGTTATGTATACTTTACCACAGTAAAAAAAGAAAGAAAGAAAGAAAGAAAGGGAAAGGGAGAGCATCAGCCAAATGAGAACTCTGGATTTGATTCAGATTCTTATCTCAGCTTTTGGCATTTTATCCAGATAATCATCCTTGTTGTTATCTATTTCAGTGTGTGCACAGAGACAGCTGGGATAACTCTGGAGAGATATCACTGAAATCTGTTAAATGTTAATATTCCCATTTAGAATAAAATCGCCATTAATGCTAAAAAAAAGCATAAAAACTATTTTAAAACATTAAATTTCTAACAAGTCCTAAGCAATATAATATGTTAAGATGAAGAAAGTCCCTTGGATTCTTGTAAGGGTGGTTACCACTGTGTTGCTATGACTATGGTGGGTGTTGTAATGGCTCATTCATAAATACAGACACCCCAGTTATTGGCTTATCCTGGACACATGTTATTAGAAACAGAATACATAACCTGGACCACCAAAAGGAAGAACCATTGCTGACTCAACTGGAAGAGCAACTTGTAGATTGTATTCAGCTAAGTAAGGGTTGTGGTTTGAGCAAAGACAAACATTACATAAAGCAGAGTTTGTTGTTCAACCCTATAGAGGATGAGTAAAGTTCACAAGAGCTCATTTCAACATGTGTAACCAGATGTGGACACCAAAGAATTAATATGGACCAGGCAACATTATTTACTATGCTTGAGGACCAAATTCATCATAAGCCCTGGTGTTCAGAAGACAGACGTTCATAACTCAGGAATGAAGGAATGACCTCTGCTTGATAAAGGGAATGATCACTACTTGACAAAGATCAAAATTATATACTGGTAGGACTGCTGTGAGGGATAATAAAGCTTATGGTGAGTTCTAGTAAGTACTTGCTACCACATGGCAGATAAATAAACTTGCAGTGTCTTCATCTTCTGACATAGGGCACTTGAAGAATCTTTTTCAGTTATTCAATTGAAGGAGTAAAGTGCTCATCTTTGAGTCTGTCTATGACTTCTTAATGTGAGAGTCAACATCAAGATAGCTAGTATCTGCCAATCAAACAATGTTGATTAAAAAACAAAAAGCATTGCAGGGGCCGGCCCCGTGGCTCAGGTGGTTGGAGCTCTGTGCTCCTAACTCCGAAGGCTGCCGGTTCGATTCCCACATGGGCAAGTGGGCTCTCAACCACAGGTTGCCGGTTCAACTCCTTGAATCCCACAAGGGATGGTGGGCTCCGCTCCCTGCAACTAAGATTGAACACGGCCCTTTGAGCTGAGCTGCCTCCCGGATGGCTAAGTTGGTTGGAGCGCCGGATCTCAACCACAAGGTTGCTAGTTTGATTCCTCACCTCCCACAAGGGGTGGTGGGCAGCGCCCCCTGTAACTAGGGTTGAACAGGGCACCTTGAGCTGAGCTGCCGCTGAGCTCCCCGATGGCTCAGTTTGTTGGAGCGTGTCCTCTCAACCACAAGGTTGCCGGTTCGACTCCAGCAAGGGATGGTGGACTGCGGCCCTGCAACTAGCAATGGCAACTGGACCTGGAGCTGAGCTGCGCCCTCCACAACTAAGACTGAAAGGACAACAACTTGAAGCTGAACGGCACCCTCTACAACTAAGATAGGACAACAACTTGACTTGGAAAAAAAAAAAGCATTGCAGAATAAAAAAAAGAAATGTTAAGAACACCTAATCCGTATACTTTAGGAAACCCTTCCCCCTAAAATAACTATCTAAGTGTGAATTACTTTATTTGGCTAAATAAATGGACATACCAAAAGTTATTATTGACTTTTGCTCTGTAGTTGTGCCTATGGTCTCTCTATTTAGGATATAGAGACAGTGAAATAATATTCATTTCTCAAATCTCTCCAATGAGTCATATCTCTCTAACCATCACCCTAATGCAAGTCATCCTCAGCTTTCTCCTTGGCTATTACAGTAGCCTCCTAGCCGGTCTCCCCAAGTCCAAGCTAGCTCCCCTCAAGTTTCCGGTCCCCAAAGTGAGTAATCTCTTTAAAGTGGAGATCTCATCATCTCACTTCCTTGCTTAAAATCATCCAATAGCCTCCCATTCACTGTCCTTAGAAAGCCTGAAATAATCAGTAGGCCCTTCTGGACTGTTCTTCCCTGGCCTGCGGGTGCCTGGTCCTGCCCTTGACTCTGTACCTCCCTCTGCACTCCTCCCTCCTGATGGCAACAATCACACCAGCCTATTGCAGTTCTCTGAAGTCACCTGACGCTTTCCAGCCTCAGCCTTTGCTGATTCTAGTCCCTCTTCCAAGAACATCTTTGCTATTAGTTTTGACTTGGCTAACTCGGATTTCACATCCCTCCTTCACATACACTTTCTCAGAGCCCTTTCTGGGACATCTCATCCCAATGAGATCCTCTTGTGCTCTCTCTTTCTCTCAGATTCCTTTCCTCTATAACACATATTATAGTTATTAACTGTATTTTTATGAGTGATTATACACTTAAAGTCAGCTGTCCACTGCACTATAACCATAAAAAAGGCAATGTGTATCTCATTAATGCACTTTCAGAGTCTAGCAGGTAGGTAACCTGGTACATAGCAGTTCCTTAGTAAATACTTGTTAAATGAGGTATATTGAATCATAACATGTTTACTGCAGTAAGAAAGCAGATGTAGTTGGAGACGTTTTATAAACAAACCACGTGCATTTTTTAGGACTCTGAGTTAGTTTTATTACTGTCCAAACATCTTGTTAAATTCTAAGATCATGACAATGAAGGGGAATGTGATTAATCATTTAACCTTCATTTATATTTAATATGAGTTTCCCAAACAGATGGGGAGCTATGCCAGCCTTGTGAATAGATTTATAAAATTTGCACAGTCCAGATGCAATGAAGCAATTCCATCATTTCTCTCCTTTTCTCCTTTGAGTCTTCTTCAAATCATGGTGACCAAGAATCAACCCAGTACTTGGCAACAGGCGGTGTGGAAAGGAACTGAGGACATGAGCAGCAATTGACAAGCAATCCCTCAGAGCTCCCATTGGACCCACATTCTAAGCAAAGCCATCGCAAGAAAAGAACTGCAGCAAAGAAAGATAGAGACTAATGTCTTTCTAACCACTGCTTAATGTTTTTAGATCCACCTTGAGCAGGGCAGCCAGACTGTTTTTAAAAATGGTTCACTTTAGTCTTAAAGATCTCCAAGAGAAAGGAATGGCACAATCTACATAGGGATAAGGTAAACATGAAATCAGACAATCAATGGAAAGGATTTAGCAAAGTGATCGTCATATAGCAAGTGTTCAATCACACTCTCAGCGAGGATTCTTAGTGCCCGGCAATGCTGGGAGAGCCACTTTCAAATACCTGGTCTTGGAACCTACACTGATTATGTTAGAACTCTTGTGGTCAAAAGGTTTTGGTGAATCAAACCTAAGTTCCCTTTCTGTTCTTCAACAGTCTTTCATTCCTTTTAACATCTTCTCTACTTTTCTTAAAGTATGAAATTAGAAAGTAATACTATTTCATGATGACTATATCTAAGAGAGTTGGGGTGAATCGTTGGATTGTAGCAATTAGCCAAATAGCTAAGCGGAGATTTTCCCCTCCTTCCGATCCTGGTCCTACTTGTTTGGGTAATTGCATCAACTCTACACTTCGTTTTGCATGTATCTCCAGAGTCTCAGCTGGGCAAAAAGGGCTGTCCTTTAATGGTTTCCTTTGAATGACTTTCCATCCAGGGAGGAAGAGAGCCCCTCTTGTTCAAATACAAAGGAACCATCCATCCACTAAGACCTTTCTTCTCTGTGAAGTATCTCTTGAATTTCAAAGGAGGACTTGGAATTTCTCAGTCCTGATCTGAAACTGCAGCTCCAGAACTGCCGTTTATTTTCTTTGTCCCTTTAAGGCCAGAAAACACTACAGGCAATGAAATAACTGCTTGTTTTTCTTGGGTTCAAAACAAGACCAGAGATTCCAACCTGCTAATGCTTACCATTTCACAGTAACCAAGCAGTTTATGATAATCAGCTCAGGAATACACTTTCCTTGCAAATAAGGATATGGCTACTAGCAGCAACAGCTGTATTTTGCTAGTCAATCCTCATGTTAAAATTTACAGTTTTAAATTCTGTCACTTGGTTTGCCAACTGTTCTTCTTCCTGGAGCTGCCCAGTTGTTTCTGAGGGGGCCTTCAAGTGCTTTCTTAACTATTTAAACTCCTCCTGAATGACAATGCGCCCTTAGAGTCAGGCGGAAGAATGGAATTCCCTGTTTATATCCACAAGACTTCTCTAGCTCTCCTTCCTTTAAACATATGCGGAGTCACCGCAGAAACTGGAAGCAGATTAAAAGAAACGCTGGCTTTTAAGGCGAGTTTGAAAAATGCAAAGCTGGGAGCCGGCTTCGCACTCTCTCCCTCATCCCCTTCCCGCGTTATGTGATTCATTTGCTCTAATCCATCACCAATTCCTCATGCTCTTCCGTCCGTCAGAACCTTCAAAGCGAGTCCCACAGCTGCTTTTGCCATTTATCAGTGGGGAATAAAAGAGAAAGGGGGGAAAGTAAGGAAAACACATCACCACGTTCCAGGGCCTGGGATAATGGGTGTGAAAAAAGGGTGGGGGGTGGGCTTATCGAATGAAACCCAGAGCCTTCCTAGGATGTGAGTTCTTGAACAAAGGATTAGAACAGAGCAAGACCAGCAGCCAGTCTGCAATAAAGTTACAGGGATAAAGCCTAAGAAAACCAAAAGCTTTAGTGGGAAAATACAGGAATGTGTGCAAAATGATACCCACTCTAGAGGAGTTTAACACGTATGAATACTTGTAGAAATCTGTGCTCTGTGACCAGTCTCTCAGCTTTCAGCTGTGCAGTAGAGGTGTTGGGGGTGGGAAGCAAGCATTTGACCTCAGTGCCCTTCCTTGCAGACTGGGAAATGACTGATCTGGCAATTCACAGTTCCCATGTTCATAAGCTGCCTTGCAAGTCACCTGCCATTGAAACACGGCTGACGAGTCTCAGTCTTGAAGTGGTGATACACCAAAATTTGAGAATCAGATCAGCAAGGGCTTTGAATAAGTGATTTCACTTCAAGGAGTTCAGCTTATATGCTTCTAATCCACTTGAAATGCCCCGTGGGAAGGTGAATCTTTGTGATAGCAGAAGGTACAAACAATCCGAAATATTCATCAATAATGGCATAATATCGAGTTCTTAAGAAGAATGAGGATGGTGAACAAGCTGTGGGCATACTATGGAATATATTCCACACTGTGGGAATAGTCAGCAAGAGAAAGGAACAAACGATTGATGCATGCACCGACCGACATGGGCGAATTTCAGAAACAAAGGCGTACATGCTGTACGATTCCATTTATAGGAAATTCTAGAATCGGCAAAGCTATTTTATGGTAGAATAAGATCAATAGTTGTCTCTGAGGATATAAGAGTAGGAATCGACTGTTAAAGACATGAGGGAAGTTTCGAGGTGATGTTAATATTCTGTATCTTCATAGAAGTTTGGGTTTCACAAATGTATTCATTTGTCAAAATTCAGTGAATGTACACCTAGGTATGATCTGCACATTTGTCGAAACTCAGAATATGTACTGAAGATGTGTATGTTTTATTATGTGTGTATTTTACATTAAAAGAAAACACTGTAAACAACTATTGAACTCTAGCTAATGACACACTCGCTGAAGTATTTAGGTGAAAGTGTATTGATGTCTTCAATTTACCTTGAAATGCATCAAAAAATAATACGGTTTGATGGAAAGATAGAAGGATGGCAGATGGGTGGATATTTGAGAAAGCCAGCATAGTAACACGTTGATGGTAAAACCTAGCTGGCGAGTGTTCACAGGTATTCACAGCAAAACGACTTCAACTTTGCTTTATTTTGAAATGCACATAAAATGTCACGGGGGAAAAAAAGAATGAGGAAGCTTTCTATGTCCTGAGATGGACTTATCTCCAGTTTTATTGTTAAGTGAAAAAAATAACAGTATTCAGGCTAGGCCACCAATTGTAGAAAAAAGAACGAAAGCAGAGGAGTATTTGTTACTATGTGCACATAGCACCTCCAGAGGGAGGCCCTAGGAATGGATTACCATAGAGGTAATAATCTTAGAAACTATTACCTTAGAGGAGAGGTGATGGCAGGTATGAGGGCATATTTTAAACCATAAGGTAAATCATTTTATACTTTTGTATATGTGAATGGATTACAAACAAAACAAAACAAAGATATATGACTGAGCCATCTCAAATATCTACAACTGATGGCCTCTGCATGGCTGACACTTGGAATTTATTTTCTTAACATCCATTCATTCACCCAAAATTCATCAATCTTTGTGTGCTGGGTGTTGTGCCAGACCTTGGGGATAGGTAGGGAACACAAGCAGAGGTGGTCCTTGCTCCCAAGGGGCTTATTGACTGCTGGACCTCACTGAAGGCCAGATTCATGTCCTATGGTGACGTGTCCTGGTCAGCGGTGGGACGGGTGGATTGTGGAGGGCACTCGGCAGGGAGAAGCACCGGTGCAAAGGTTCTGCAGTGGCAGGGAGCACAGTGCTTCCAGTCCCTGAAAGAAAGCCAGGAAGGAAGGTCACAGAGTGCACGAAGGGCTGATCTGAGGTAGGAGACCGGGAGATACCAGCACAGACCACACATTCAGAACTTTGATCTCTACCCTGCTATTTAACTGCATAACTTATTTACTGAACATCCTTTGTATGTCAAGATACATGTTTTTTCTCTCTGTATTGCATTTTTTCCCCACAATTTCTAAGAGGACATCAGAGTAGAACTTGTTATAGCTCTTCCAGGGAGAAATAAAGTGTCTCACGAAATCACCCAACATATCAGACGTTCACATCAACATGCCCCTCCCACCTCAGGACACACCAACCTGGCTCCAAGGGCCAGGGCCTGCGTTTCTTTGCCTGAGGGCTTTCTCTGGCTGCCAGAGTCCTCTTTGCCCATGGAGGCAGGCAGATGGATATCCTAGAGTTCATGCCCCCAAAGAGCAGTCCTCAACCAATGACTAGTGAAAGCTGGGAAATTCATACCCCAGCCTATGCCCTTCGGCTTTCACAGGCCTTTCTCCCTTTCCTCACTGGGAACTTGGAGAGTTGGCTTTGACAAGTTCAGCTACAGAATTTGGACTTGCTTAAGATCTTAGATCTTTGGACCTCCACTCCCAGGTCTCATCAGAGGAGCACATATTAACCAAGAAAATATATATTTTCTTTTCAAGAACACAGCTAATATTTCTTTGATCTTTAATTTCACTAAATATAATCACAGAAGGTTCACTCATTTAAAAGTTGTATTGGCTTCCATTTCCTATCGAGATGTCTGAGTAAGGAGAATTTCTACCATATGATCGCTTTATACTCTTCTAAGGTTCTCCAAAATGCACCAATACCAATATTCTTGAAATTATCAAGAACCAAATAAACAGATGCCAAGTAGTTTAGTTGGAATAAAAATATTACTTTATTTGACTAATTATTTCTGAAGGATCTTTATCTTTGAATTAAACATACACATGCTTGGGACAGCTAATTTTCCACATCCTGTCCTGCCCATTCTTCTTAATTTTGCAAACTTAGCAGAATTTTTGCTGAGATCAGATGTGGAGTAATCTATGGCAAGGTGAAAGTTTCTAGTCTGGATGCTGCCTTACTATGAAGGTATCATTTCCCTTCCTTAGGGAGAATGAGGCTGTTTTAGGGTGTGTCTCTGTGAATGACTAAACCCCAAATCCTTTTAGTTTGGGAAGTCCAAGTACCAAGATAATTTTCATGCTGGAATTACTTGTCCAGATGGCTTGAGTGCAATTTTCTTGGCATGCTTGTAAGAACACAAGAATTTTCAGGGAAACCAGAGAACATAGTAGGGAGAATAGGTGGGGCAGTACAAGCCATGGCCGAGAAGTCAGAAAAAAGTTTTGGATTCCACAAAATGGCACTGGCCAGCTGAAAGGGAATCAGTCCATATGGCAATGGTATACCATCTGGCAATGGTATCCTGTTTCCTTCTCCAAGAGCACAGACTTTGCCCCTCTTCACAGTGGGAATGACCTGGCTCTCCTAACTGGGAACGGGGAGGAAAGAACCAGAGAGAAGTCCACGGTGCTGGTGGAGATAACAGAGGTGCAGCATGAAGCATCAGCAGCAGGGAACCTTGGGACCGCTCCCGTATGCCTGCATGGGGCATGGAGCTTGGTGGGGAAGGAGGCTTGGCAAGGGAGATGTCATTTCAAAGAGCTGTTTTAGACCTGGAAACAGCATGGGCAGGCAACTCTCTTAGATGGCCTCAGCAGCCACTGTTTAAAAACAGGAATAAGCTGTGGTAGGCAGAACTCTGAGATGACCTTCAAGGTTCCCTTGGTATATACAATAGCCGCCTCCCCCATCTGTGGGATATACATTCCAGTGGATGTCTGAAACCTCAGATAGTACTGAACCCAAATATACTATGTTTTATCGCATACATGCATATCAATGATAAAGTTTAATTTACAAATTAGGCACAGTAAGAGATTAACAAAAACTAATAATAAAATAGGAAAATTATAACAATATACTGTTATAAAGTTATGTGAATATGGTCTCTCTCTCTGTCTCTGATAACTGATCTGATACTTAAAAAGGCTACCAAGTGACTAACGGTTGGGTAGCCTGTCCATTGCGGACATGCTGGATGTTTTATGTCCTGGGTGGGTCAGAGGGGGATAGCAGGAGATTTTATCATGCTACTCAGAAGGGCACACAATTTAAAACGTATGAATTGTTTATTTCTGTGATTTTTCATTTAATATTTTTGGACTGAAACCATGGATAAGAGGGGACTACTGTATATTCTTTCTTCCAGTTATTCAATCACTATTCTAGGTACAGCTGTGAAGGAGTTTTGCAGATGTAATTAAGGTCCCAAATTAGTTGACCTTAAGATAGGGTGTTGATCCGGGTGGACCTCACCTAGTCACATAAGTCTTTTAAAAATGGAGTGGAAGAGATGGAAGTCAGAGACATCGGTTTCCGCTGACTTGGAAGAAAGCAGATGCCAACATTTCTGAAATGCCTGTGGAGGTCACATGGCGAGGATCTGTGTGTGATCTGTGGGAGCTGAGAGTGGTCCCTAGCTGACGGCTAGCAGAAAAATTGGGGCCTCCGTCCTACAACCGCAAGGAAATGAGTTCTGCCAATAACCAGTGTACTTTGAAGAGGACCCAAGCCCCAAATGTGAGCTGTAGTCCTGGCTGACCTCTGGGTTTCAAGCCAGTGAGACCTTGAACAGAGAATCTAGCCACAGTGTGCCCAGACACCTCACATACAGAAATTGTGAGATAATAAAATTGTGTTGTTTTAAGCTGCTAAATTAGTGGTAATTCGTTACTCAGCAATAGAAGAGTAATATACGACAACAGTTAGATTCATAGCCAGAAGGCAGGATAGCTCTTTCTGTGAACTTCTCTGAGTAAAATCCTGGTTCTATCACTTACTAGCTGTGTAATTTTGAACAGATTACCTGAACACTCTAAATCTGTTTCCTCGTGTGTAAAGTGAGATTCAAATAATGGATAAGGTTAAAAGAATATTATGAAAAATAAATGAAATAACATGTATCAAGTTTTCAACACAATGCATGGCGCTTAGTGAGTGCTCAGAAAATAAGAACCATCCTCAGCAGCCATGATTTACACAATGCAAAACATGTTGAGCACTGTGCAGGCAATTTACAGAATTAATCTTCAGAGAAACCCTGTGAGGTTGGAATTATTGTATCCATTTTACAGACGGGGACACTAAGATTCAGAGAGATTCCATAGCTTGCCTAAGGTTATGCAACCAGTAAGTGGAGGAGTCAGGATTAAAACACAGGGCTCTTTGACCCTCGGTCCCATCTGCTGAACCTCTTACTATTTTAAGCTCTGTTCACCATAAAGAGGTTATATCTCTTTAGATTCTTCTTTGGAGGAGAACTAGGACGACAGGTTGAGATTCCGGCTTGCCAAGTCTCTTAAAATGGAACCAAAATGATCCCCAGTGCTGCAACCAGGGCCTCTGATCCGTGGATGCTCTCCCTGGGTTCCCTTGCCTCCTTGTTTGGAGAACCTCCTGCTTACCCTTAAGATCTCATCACTAATGTCACTTCCCCAGACGGCCTTCCCTGACCCGACAGGACGGACCAGATTCCCCTCAATATATTCTCACAAAGTCCCTCTCTCCTTTGTAATAAATGGCACATTTTATCATTATGGAGTAGGCCAGTGATTCTCACCTGGGGGCAATTTTATCTCCCTGGGACATATGTCTATGTCTGGAGACACCTTTGGTTGTCAAAACTGGGGCTGGGTGCTAAATCATGAATAGGTCAGGGGTGCTGACAAACATCTGCCAATGTGCAAGACAGCCCCCACGACAAAAATTATCTGGACCCAAATGTCAATTGTGCCACGGTGGAGAACCTAGTCCTATATTTACATACATTTTTAAAATGAAAATGAGATTACATGATACATATACTTTTCTTCACTTGCTTTTGCAAATTAAAAGCAATTTCTCAACATTTATTTGTTTTAGCTAACATTACTAGTTTCCTTCTCGTGTTCTGGTGCACACAGGAGAGGCCAAATAATTTCATGCCATCACATAACTTTCTAAAGCATCATTTTTTTCATGACTGCATGTCATCAACATCAAATGGCTGTGCCATAATTTATTCAACCAATGCTCTATTGCTGGACATTTGGATTGCTCCTTATCCCCTGTTTTGCTGTTATAAACACCACTATGATGGACATCTTTGTGGCTTAAGCTTTATATGTGCCCGTGATGGCGTCTTCAGAACCAGTTTGGCCTTCACTGCTTTGGGAATCGTGTTGTGTCACTGCATTTCACAGAAATTGCAGCCAACAGCAAACCCACAAACATTTCAAGTGAAAAGTGCAAGTGTTTGCTCTCTCCTACTGACAGGTAGTAAGAGAAGCAAGGCAGGGCAGCCAGTTCTCACTGGAGATATGGTTTGCACATTGTCTAAACCTGCTGGGGCAGGCCAGCCGTTGGCAGGGAGTAATTTTATAATCTCTACTGCCAGAGGCTTCCCCAAAAATTTCAGCTTCTTTCTGAATTCCTAGTGAAGATTCTTGACATTCACAGAGAGTTAAAGAAGAAAAAGACATGCTCGCAGACAAATTAAAACAGCAAATGCCAACTGGCAGGAAGTCATCCCTTCTGTGTATGAAAGGTGGGGAGCCCAGCGAAAGCCCTAAGTAAACAGCTTAAGGAGACAAAAGACGAGGTGTTTTCTTTTCTGAGCATTGGAAATTCAGGAACAATTTGCATCAGATTTTGCAACCTTTGCAAGAGTGTGGGTATGATACCTTAATGATCTTACTCCTGGAATGGTCTCAGAACTAACGACCAGGTTCTTTGTCCCAAAAGCCAATGATGACCCAATCTAACCTCTGTGGAATTAACCTGCATCAGGTTAGATTTGGGGACTGGTGAAGAAAGAAACAGGGTTGGAATGAAGGTGTTGCAGACAACACGGTATATTTGTAAAGATATACATAAATGATTCCCACTCTCAACTGTGACAATTGCCTGACCATGTCAGCACTTTGAACTTAAAGCATTCTCCAGGTGAGCACAGGACATGGGAGAGAAGACGTGTTCTGGTCAAATAAGGAACATGCCTTGTAAATGTGGGAAATAACTTCTGGCATTATGTTCTCAGGACATAAGGAGCTGAGATGCAGGAAGAAGCCACCCAACCCAAAAGCATTTAAATTCGTGTGGTTTTTCTGGGCACAAAGCACAGGAAAGAGTCCAGGGAAGGGAAGAATGCTTTGTTCATAAAATATAAAGCTAAACAAACAGCGCAGGTTGGAAAGGAATTGCAGTGTTTTAATATTGTGCAAAAGAATAGATGATAAATCCATTTAGAATTGACAGGAGCAGCCGTGTTAATAATTCAAAAAGCATTGCTTCAAGTCCTGAAATGAGTAATGTGAAGTCCTGCCCCAGCATATTTCTCTTTATAAACATGTTTCCTGTAATTTATGGTTAAAATGAATGAGCATTCCCTGAGTGGCTGGAAAGAGGTGACCTGTTTGTTGGGCCAGCAGGTAGAAAACCTCCCTGGGGTCAAAACTTTCCAGCAGATAACTTATCCAGGCATTAGCAAGAGTTGACTGGATGTGCTCTTGTCTAGGATTTCTTGAGTTAAAAAAACGTTGGACCCACTATTGTCTGTTGATACTTTTGGTGTGGTTATTCCATGCCTTGCACCCTACTAACAACTCAGGTGCATTCTCGGACTTAGAGTACATTCACTGTCTTGTCACTAGTTTTATTTTCTAGTAATTTCTATTTATTTTATTTATAAATAAATTTCTATTTATTTTATTTTATTCCTACTAGCTGAAATTATGCTATTTAATTTATTAATTTGTTGTTTTTACGTAAACTAGAACATAAGCTGAGAGACTGAGGAGGTCCTCTGTTCTGTTCACTGTATTATTCTCTATGTCTAACATAGTATCTGGCGCATAGTACGTGCCCAGTAAACATTTGCTGAATAAATCGACATGTTTCTATCGGACACACTTTCTAGGAAGTCAGGACTCTCTGAAGACTCAACACCAGCTGAGCTTTTCTGAATGTTCTTCCACCTTCACCTTCCTTTTTTTCCTTTTTAAAATTAAGATATACATTACAAACAGTAAAATGCATCTTTCTTAGGATACAGTTCTGCAAGTTTTGACAAATGACTGTAGTCATGTGACCACTTGACATAATCAAGATATAGAGTAGTTCCCTCAGCCCCCAAATCCCCTTCCAACTTAGTGGTTAACCCCTCCCTACTTCCCTGCCCCTGGCAACCATTGATCTGACTTCTGCCCCTATAGTAGCAAGCCTCTTGAATCTGGCTTCTTTCACCTGACACAAGGCATTTGAGATCCATCGTGTTGTATCATGAATTTGTTCCTTTCAGTTGCGGAGCAGTGTTCCATTGTGTGATGCACCACAGTTTGGTTTTCCACCCCCCTTCAGAGGGGGAGGGGCGAGGGAGGAGGGAACACATCCTCATCTCTCCTCCTGAGGAAGAGCTGCGCTCTCCTAGCGGCTAAGAGCAGAGACTCGGGCTTGGCTGGACATGGGATTGAACTCTAGGTCTGGCACTTTCAAGCTGTGTGGCCTTAGGGCAAGCTAGTGAAATACTATGGCTCCTTCCTCAGTAATAGTAGTGGAAATAATTTATATAAAGCGTTTAGCACAAAGACTGGCAAATAATGAGTGTCCAATAAATGGTAGTTCCAGTCTCTTTTAGGAGGAGTGGGGAGAGGTCCTGCTCAAATTTCCCTTTCTCTGATCACCACCAATTTTTACTCATTACGTACCTGATCTGAATCTGTTTCTTTAACTGATAAATGAGGGGAATAACACTAACTTCACAGAGCTGCTTTGCAGACAAACTGGGCTGATATCTGTAGCTCTCCCAGCACGACGGTGTCAGGCCCAGAGCAGGCGCTCAGAGACAGCAGTTAGAATTTGAGTGCCGAGAGCACTTCAGTGACTCTTTTACCATCTTCAGGGCCGGTGTGGACTAGAAGGAAGCAGTGTTGTACAGGTCGGAGGGGCAGAGCAGTCTCTGGGGTCAGACTGCCCGGGTTTGATTCACTGCTCTGCCCCTTCTGAGCTGAGTGACCCTGGAAAAGTTACTTAACCTCTCTGTTTCAGTTTCATAATCTGACACACCAGGATCATAATACCCATCTATAGGGTTGTCTTGGGGGTCACCTGAGATAATGGGCATCAGGGGCTTAGACAGAGCTTAGCGCATCTGAGTTCAGTAAGTCAGCTGTGAACATGCAGCTGATGGTTACGTACTGCCTGTGTCTAACTGCCCTATCTGCCTGGGCCTGAGGCAGTTCTGTTACCACAGAACAACACAGCTCCAGCAAAATGTAAGAGTTCAATGCGTGTTTGTTGGATGGAATTAATACAAGGAACATGTCTCCCTTTGGGTCAGGTTGTGATCTCAAACTTTATTATGTATATTGAAATGCAATGCAAAGCAATTTTTTCAAAGGGTAAGTTCCATAAAACTATCAGCGATGAAATTCTGAAAAAGAGTTGAGGATGTCCATTACTCTTATAAGAAGCCTTCATTAGGATGAGTATGTGCAATTTTTCATATTGGCACTATTTTTTGTTTTTGAGTGTATTATCCTGATTCTTCTGAAAGAGCTCTTCAACAGTTCACTTGTACTTTTCTCCATAAAAGAACAAATTGAGATTTTTTGATGGTTTGGTAGAAACTTAGAAACTAGACCTGTTTGTTTTCTGACTCCAGGCCTGTCCTGCTGTGTGACTCCAGATAAAGTGATTGCCTTCTCTGTGCTGTAAGCGCTCCATTAGCCACCTTTGTGCACTGTAGAGTTAAATCAATTTTTGTAAAGTGGCTTGAGATCTATAAAGGTGGTAGGTATTTGTTGGGGCTGGGGGAAGGCACTATAAAAGTTACTGTCATTTGTTATAAAGACGAGGGGTTTTAGACATTATTTGGAAAGAAGACAGGCTTGTGTAGACTATATTACTCATGCACGTCAAATTACTAAGCTCTCATTGAGGTCTGTTTATTTATTCATTTATTTATTTTGCATGCATCAAGCACACACTAGTTATCAGTAAGACAGTCTGCTCCCTGGTGGGGCACAAGGCTGGTGTCACAGCACATTCCCCTGTAAATGCTCAGGGGATACTTAGGATCAAAACTGGGCCAGTGGGAGTAAATCTCTAAACTTTGGTGGGAACTGCCAGAAAAGAGGCTCACTGCTTCCTCCTGGACTTAACATTGGAAGCAGCTGCTGATGGCCATCCTGCCACTCCAGGGGAGACTGTCCAAATAGTGGAGCCAACACAGAGGAAGCTGGCTCAGAAACAGGGAGAGAGAAATGAGGTCCTAGTGCAGAGTCAGGGGCCTAACTCAAATGTATCTGAAAGCCACACTTTCTATCAATGTGTCTTTCTATTGATGTGTCTCTTGATGACCTTTTCAATTTTGTAAGTCATTCAAGTCTCCCTTTCCCATGTTATTTATTTATTTATTTTTGCCCACGTTGGTTTGGGTTGACTTTTCTATGGCTTATAATAATAGAAAGAGTCTTATTACTGGTTATGACATCTTGGGGTTACTTAACCACTCTGAGCTTCAATTTCTCCCTCCGTAAGACGGGGATAATTTATAATGTGTGGTTTTGTTGTGAGAATTAGAAATGATACTAGTACATACTAATACAAGAAGAAACAAATCTTTCTCAAATGTCACCTTCTCAGAGAGGACAACCCTGATCTTCCTAGTTAAAATTTCTGGGCCTCCGCACTCTTCATCTCACTACACCTGCTTTATTTCTGTAACACTTGTTTTCTACTGATGGCAAAGTGATTTAAGTAATTATCCCGACAAATGGCCTCCCCGTACCTGTATCTTTTGCTGTGTAACTTTGTACTCCCCGACCACTGCATCTGGGCTTCATCACGTACTTTCTTTGGTCGATGAGATATTAGAAACTATGACATGTGAGCCAAGTATGCATTTTCATTTACTCTCTCGCAGGATTGAACTGTTCCCCCTTACATGTGTGCCTAGACCTGAGAACATGCCTGGAGTAGTTTGCTGGGGGCATGTGAAACACATCTGGACAAGAATGACCTAGTTTACTCCAGCTGATCCCTCAGCTGCAAGCCATCCAGACCTGTGAGCACGCCCAGCTGAGACCAGAAGCTCCCAGTCTAACCTGTCAATCTGCAGAATCAGGAGCTAAAGAAATGGTTACAGTTCTAGGCAACTGAGATTAGGGGTGGTTTGTTATGCAGCAAAAGCTACCTTATGCACTAATGTACCATTAATTTACTATCTCTCTCCCCCAAACAGACAGTGAGCTCCAAGAGGGTGGGGGTTTTTATGTTTTGTTCAGAGTGATGTCCTGTGTCTAGAGCAGAGTCTGGTAGATAGTGGATACTTGAAAAACACTTTGTTGAATGTTAAATAAATAAGCAAGTATTCCACAAAGTGCCACTTGAGTTTATATTTAATAAATGGTAGCTATTATAATGATAATGTTAAAAATTTTTATGCCAGAGCCAAGAGATTTTTCCTCAGGCTCTTCTGTTATTTTTTTCTGCTGATATTGTCCAAAAAAGGGGGGAGGGGAAGACAAGTGACTTTCCTTTGGGCATATGATGGGTGATGAGGGTTGGCAATAACATCAGGTACAAGCTTAATTCTTTCCTTACTAAATTGACTTGGGATTGTGGATGTTACAGAGACACAGCCTCAGGCTCTTCCTCTGTTAGCTCTGTCTGTACCACCCTAGCAGCCCTGTGGCTGCAGCTAGACGGATATTCATGTGTGTAGGTAGAGCAAATGGGAGAGGCTTGCTGCCAGCAGTCCAGAAGGTAGACTTATAGTACAGACCATTTTCTTTTAAATCAGTCATCACATTTGAAATAATTAATAAGTCGCTGGATTATCTGTTAATTTCTCTCTTTTCCACCAGTCTGTAGGGTCCATGAAGGAAGGGATCACTTCTCCTTTGTTTACTGTTATACCCTCACCTTCCATCACCGGGCAGGTGTTCAACTCATTTTGTTCAGGTAGTGAATCCTGACCTTGTTCGTTTTAAGAATGTAAGCATCTTGAACTGAAAGACTACAACTTTCCACAAATGTGGTGTGAACATGGTACTAGGATAGCAATTCATATGTGTGCAGCCACTTTCATTTTGGGCAAACAACAACAAATCTATTTTATTAAGTCATTACATGTGCCAGACTGCTCCAAGCACAGAATGCACACACTCACTGTGGAGGAAGGTGCTGAAATAAGTCCCATTTTATAGGTGAGGAATCAGAAACACAGTATACCTCTCTGGGAACTCTGTGACATATTGTGGGCAAGTCACGCTCCCTCTGAATCTCTGTCCTTCATTTGTAAAATAAGGCTGTCAGGTCAGAGAAACTCCCAAGTGTTCTAAGGAGAACTATAAATCTGAGATGGTCTAGGTGGAAAATAACGACTTTGTGGGAAGCAAACTTGTGTGCCATACCTCATCCCTTGGCCCACCTTAGTTCAGTGTAGCCGTGTGGAAACTTCCATGCACCTTGCCAGGGTTCCATTGTCAAGTGTTTCTCACAGTATTTCTTGCTTTGCTGCCTCGTAGTTTTCTCCGAAGCTGTGGAGGTTGCTCTGCCAGCATGGAGATGCAGCCTGTGAAGTGCATTGGGCACTGACTCCCCAAGGAGCAACCTCGGCCCAGTGGGGAGTGGAGTCCTGGTGTGACAGTTTTGACGTATATTTTAGGTGGTTACTCAGAGTTTCACCAGCAATGTGGAGCTCCAAATGCTCACAGTTGTATTCAGCCCATTAATACACTTTTACTGCTTTTTGTTCTTTCCATGCTGCTTTCTCCTCATTCCATTTTTGATCACTGGAATCAATTCCCAAAGAAGCTGTATTTGGACCCAAGTCTATGTCTCTGCTGTTGGGAGAATTCAAACTAAGACATATGGCCAAGTAACTTGATAAAACACCACTGTGCTCTGTTTCTTCTCTCAGACATCTAAAACACACATTAAAGTATTCAAAGCTCTGAGATGTCCTGCTACAAAGTAACCCATCTACCTCTCTTTAACTGAGTGTTTTCCAACTCAATGCCCACAGAAATTTTCACTCTTTTTTTTTCTTTTTTCTTTTTTTTTTGAAATTTTCACTCTTAAGATCTTTTAAAGTTCTCCAGAATAAATGTTCCATGGAGTATGCTTTGAGAAATGCTGGTCTGTAGAATCTCCAGGACCCTCTTCCTCACTTCTATTCCTCAAATTGACGGGACGATTCAGTGACCCCAGCTGTCATTCCATAGCATGGAGCCAACAGCCAAATGGCACTCCCTGGATGGGAGAGTGCTGTCAGTGCCAGGGAGCAGAAGCTCCAGAGAAGGCCTCTCCAGAAAACATCTCTTCCCCCTTTCCTTATAACAGGACAGTCAGCCTGCTGGTGGGCCAGGAATGTTTGGCAGGCTGGGCTGGGAATACAGCTGTGGGCATCCTGAGGAAAAGCTCCACCTGCTCATGACGCAGGAGCCTAGAGGAGATGAACAGAAAATGGTGCCAAGAAGCCTGACTCCCTTCACTCCTGCTAACGAGCAGCCATGGGAGAATTTCACTGGCGTGAGTCCAGAGGAGATAATGACTTCCTATTGTGTTCCCCAGAAGGGCACTCCGGAGACCCAGCGATTTCAGGGTCAGGAGGGTGTGCGTGGGGCCTCCCCAGTAGGGGCTGGGTGGTGCAAGTGGAGAGGGGTGACGGGCAGCCGATCCGTCTTCCTTCACCCCTCAAATATTTGCTTTAAGTAACAGCATTTGGGTTCTTGGATTTGGGGATCAGGTTACATATATCTGAGAGAAATGCTTGAAAAGTTTATCATTCTCTTGTTTAATAAAAAAGGAACCAATAATAATAATAATAATAGGAATATCAATTTCTGAATTCTTTGCGGAAGGATGTACACATACAGCCTTTTGTCAAATCCTGTGTATTCAATGAAGAGCCTACATCCGGGTTTCTCAACCTCAGCTATTGGCGTTTGGGCTGGGTAATCTTTGTTCTGGGGACTGTCCTGTGCCCTAAAGAATGTTTAACAGCATCCCCGGCCTCTACTCACTAGATGCCAGTAGGACTTTTCTCTCCCCAAATTGTGACAACCAGAAACATTGCCAGACATTGCCAAATGTTCCTTGGGATGTAAAATCAATCACAGATGGGAGTAGGTCTATGGGACCAGTAGGTCTATAACAAAGGGGAGTAGAATACAATGGTTAAAGCACAAGTTTCCAGCCAGGCTGAATTTGTCTAAATTCTGAATCTACCATTTATTAGCTTTGTGGCTTTAGGCACACTATTTAACTTCTCTGTGCCTCAGTTTCTTCTTTTGTACAATGGGGGAATAACAATAGTACCTACCTGGTGGGGTTATTGTGAAAATTAAATAATTTACTATATGTATGTATGTAAGTATTTACAAAGTATTTTGCACAGTCTGGTACCTAGAAACCTCTCAATAAAAGTAAGCTGTTACTATCATAATCATCACTATTATTATATTTTTGTTTTTTTCTACTCAATAGAGCTTTTTTCTACTCTGCACTCTTTGAGTGCAGAGGCCAAGGCTTTTTATTTTTGAGCAGCCATGATGTTTAGTCTAGTACACAAATAAAGATTGAATCCAGGAAGAAAAGAGGAAAGGTAGGAAAGAAGGAAAGGAGAAGCTTAGCAGTGGAACTTCCAGTGTAAAAACTTAAGAGAGGAAGATGAAGAGACACCTAGACAGCTGGCCTGCGCACCAGAACTGCAGTTGGAGCTTTCACAGGTTTAGACAACAACCTAAGGTGGAAGACGTGGCAGAGGGGAGATTCCACACAAAACACCGGGGCTGTGGAAGGGGCTCTAAATGCAACACTTCAAAGTCGGTGAACAGATGCATGGCGACATGCCTGGAGCCAGAGGTGGCAGGTGAGCTCTCTGCTAAGAAGTGGTTGTTCTGGCCTGGAAAAGGAAGCAAAATGGGAATGTTGTCTGCTGGTGCTTGAAGAGGGACTGAAGTATGGCTAATAGCATACTTTGTTTACTCATCCATTATTCACAAAACTCATGAAGTTCATTCATGGACTTGGGTAAAACCTCATATATGGAGGGTTGGAAAAATACAGCAGAAGGGGACAAGGCTTCCACTGGCCACCAAGAGCAGTGTCCCCCTCTAAGTGCTAGGACAAGGCAGGGCTCTAGAACAGCACGGTCCAGGTGGACTGTCTGCAGTGATGGAAAGTTTTGTATCTGCACTGTGCAATATGGTAGTCACCAGTTGCATGCAGCTATGGAGCATTTGAAATGTGGTTAGTGTGACCGAGGAAATGAAACTCAAATTTAATAATTAATTGCCACATGTGGCCAGTGCCTACCATATTGGACAGGGCAGACCTGGTAGAAAGCACGTGCTTCTAGATACTTAGGCTCTCCAAGGACACGCTGAGAGATGGCGGACTCATGGCTCTCAGTGGAGAGGGGCAGAGCATACACAGGCTAAACACTGTCCTGCTCTGGCCCATTTCATTTTCCTTGGCACAAGGAACCTGGTGTGAGGGGAGAGAAAGAGACTGCAGCAACAACAACGTTACTATGTTACTATTACTGCTAAGACTGCTGACGTTTATGGAGCACTCAGCATTTGTCTGGCCATCCAGTGTTTTGCTAAGCATTTCATGTGGACCATTTCTCACCAAGTTGGTCTAGTTGTTATTCCTGTCTTACAGATACAGAAATTGAGGTACTGAGAGGTTACCCAAAGTCACCTAACCAGGGCACCTTGGAGCTGGATGGTTAAATGGTTAAAAACGTAGACTTAGGAATTAGACAAACTTTTTTCTTTTTTTAACTTTTATTTATTTTAAGTGTGTTTTTCCAGGACCCATCAGCTCCAAGTCAAGTAGTTGTTTCAATCTAGTTGTGGAGGGCGCGACTCACAGTGGCCCATCTGGGGTTCGAACTGGCAACCTTCGTGTATGAGCACCATGCTCTAACCAACTGAGCTAACTGGCCGCCCAGGGAATTAGGATAACTTAATGTGAGACTGACTCAGAATTGTTTTGGGGGAAGGGATCTTTAAGAAAGTGTAATGGTGGCTACTTTTGCAAAGAAGGCCTGGCGCAGAGGCTGGGGTGGAGGAGAATTTTTCCTTTTGCTGTATTTATGTCTATATCCTATTGGAAAAGAAATTCCTAGTACATGATTGCTTATAGTTAAGGAAAAAATATGTTGGCAGGGCTTATCTTGTTTGGGTAGTGGTCTTTTTAATTTTGATTATTTTCTGTATTAAAGCAGTCAAATTATTTGAAGATGAAGAAAGTTCATTGTACGCATGAGTGCTCCTGATGTTCTGTAGGTTTCCTGGATTAGGGACCTTGGAAAGAGGGTAACAAAGTATCCTGGTTTCCCCAGGACTGAGGGGCTTTCTGGGACACAGGCCTATCAGTGTTAACTGTGAAAATCTCAGGCAAACCGGGGCAGCTGATGACCTTACTTAAAAGTGAGAAAAAGATGAGCCCTTTTTGGAGACTTTGACCCACTTTGCTCATGTGGGGAAAGAACAGAGTTGCAGCAGGCCACTGCAGACGAGGGGACTGCCATCCAAGGGCATGCCTTATCTCCCCGACATTGCTTGTTTTACACTTAGAGGTTCCCAGATAGGGTGTCCCAAGGAGCCCATCAGCTCTAGGTAGGGCTGTGTCATGACTTCCATGCGCCCTGAGCACTTTGGTCTTTGTGGGCTCCTTGCCTCTTGAAAAAAAACTTAGGAATATATGTAAGATGGTATTTGTATAAAGATAAATATAATCCAAGCTGGATTCATTGGGATCCATCCATTATTATTACATTCTTTTTTCTACTGATTTTCAAAGAAATCAAACCATTTTTATGAGCCTTTGAAAACATCCAGTGGTCCTAGGCATTGTGTCTGCTCTGCTTGGTGGGCAAGCGGCCCTGGTTCCAGGACCTGAAAGAGGAGGGAGGTCTGGACGCATTGAGGTCAAGGTTTCTAACCTGGAGCAAATTGGACGGGAAAAAAGCTGTACTAATTTTCAATTGCCTCTAACTGAAATTTAACATTTCCTTCCATGATGACCGGGGGCAGCCAACCAGACCTGCACAGCAGTACCAGCTACTCTGTCAGCAGTAGAAAGTACAGGTATTTTGAGATGACATTCCAATTGTGACAAATGTGTTGAAATAGCATTTTCCTTCACCACTTCTTCAAAATTGTGGCGGTTGTTACTAGACCAGCCACTAGACCGTGCTATTTAATGTGTACTAAGTCAGCTTACATATTATTATATTGCAATTTAAAAAATTAAATACTGTGTATTGACATAATTTTTTCTTTTATGATTCTATGTATTTTGTTGGATACATTTCAAAACCTTATTCTGAGAAGTGGTCTTTTGCCTGCAGCAGATTGTCAAAAGGTCCGTGTCAAAGAAAAGGTGAGGAACCCTACACGACGTTTTCTGTAGCTCATGAATCTGGTCCCTTCCTTACTTTTATCCCTCCCAACAGTGAGGAAGCCCTTCCTCAGCTTCATCCGCCTGATAGAGAAGTCTAGGACAGAGTTGGTGACTCGCTGGTAGAGGATAATGTCACACCCCAGGTGTGCAGCCTAATAAGGTGACAACTGGGAGCCAGCTGAGCTGGAAAGGAAGCATTGGGAGTTGTTTCCTTGTGGTTTGGTTGTCGACAGAACATCATCAACCCCTCCTCCTGGAAACCGCCTGAGTGCCTCCCTTCAGCAATTCTTCTTTTGCAGAAAATTCCACTGTTGTGTTCCTGGAGGAGACCCTGACTTTTAGTTTAATATGTCTCATTTTTTATTTGTTTTAAACCTTCACTGGCCACTCCTTGTATGCCATGCAATCTGCTAAGCGCTCTGCAGGCTTGTCTCATTCATGCCTCACAACAACTCCGTGGGGAAAGGTACCCTTATTATTTCTATTTTTGTGTGGAAGGCAGTAGAGGGAGACTCAAAAGAACAAGTAACTTTCTTAAGCCCACGGAGGCAGTAAGTGATGGGCTGGGATCTGAATTTGGTCTAACTCCTCAGAAAGTCTCCTCCCTTTAAACTTTTGGGTCATTTGTTTCTTTGGTGTTACTCAATAGAATTTTCTTTTCTTTTAGTAAAACCACTTTTATTTTCGGTGTAATATAATATTAAATAATAATCAGATGCTGGCGCCACCGGTTTCTCAGCTCTCTGCGGGTGAAGGTTCTTTCCCTGGGAAGACCTGTCTCCCTCAGGAGGGGGGGTGCATTAGACAGCCTGATCTGAGCTCCAGCCCTGTGGACATGAGTTGGTTGCTGCTTCTGTGGGGTCAGGACGACCTGCCTCCCTCCTTAGTCAATGAAATGATTGCCAAAGATAAAGTCGAATTTAAACCTCTCCATTCTTAATTGTGACTCTGCGAGTTGGGTTTCTTCAACCTCTATTTGGTCATATTACAAAATCACAATCATGCATGATTTCTCATAACATAGGGCAAGACTTAAAGTGTTTATAGATCATTTCATGGGTGTTTCCTCTTCATCTGTGCCTTGTATATAGGGGACATGTATGTGCCTATGGGACTAGAATGGCTCGTGACTTCCTGTATCAAGCTCAAAGAACATCAATGACATTTTATCAGCCTATCTTTCCCTAGAAGGAAGAATTTCTCCAGGCAAATAACCAAGAAGAACACTGTCCATTGAGGCAAAGCTAGGGTCCCTCCTAATATTGGAAATATAGGCCACTAACATGTTATTTTTCAATCATTTTTCTTTCATTATAGTTGATGTACAATGTTATGTGAGTTTCAGTGTGTAACACAGTTATTCAATGTTTATATGCCTTATGAAGTGATCACTGCAAAATATCTAATAATCGTTGGTCACCGTAAAAATTCATTACAAATCTATTGACTATATTCCCTATGCTGTACATTATATCCCTGTGACTTATTTATTTTGTAATTGGAAGTCTGTAGTGTGGTTCCCAGAAAATGAGACCTAGCTGGACCATCAGCTCTAATGCGTCTTTTGGAGCAAAAGACACGGTCTTATATTAAAATAAGACCAGGTATCATATCATATCATATCATCATATCATATCATATCATATCATACCAGGTCTTTATAATATAATATGATATATGATATGACATGATATGATATGATATAATATAAGACCGGGTCTTACTCCAAAAGACTCATTAGAGCTGATGGTCCGACTAGGTCTTATTTTCAGGGAAACACGGTATCTGCTATTCCCCTTCTCCTTTTTCACCCATCCTTTTAGGCTATTGCCAAAAAGTTTACTGCCTATATTTTCTTCTCGGTGTTTTGTGGTTTCTGGTCTTACATTTAAGTCTTTAAACCATTTTGAGTTTATTTTTGGATATGGTATAAGAAAGTGGTCTGATTTCAATTTTTTGCCTGTGGCTGTCTAGTTTTCCCATCACCATTTATTGAAAAGACTGTCTTTTCCCCATTGTATATTCTTGCCTCCTTTGTCATAGATTAAATGACTATATATGTGTGGGTTTATTTCTGGGCTCTCTATTGTGTTCCTTTAATAGTACTTTCTTAATTTCAAAGATATAGTATATCTCAGGTCCACTGGCCAATAGGCAGTGAGCACAGACAGAAGAAGCAGCTTGTAAACTAGAGATCCAAGCTAAGGTATGGGAATGCAGTGTAGACTTCCTTAGAATCTCAGGACCCCTGGAATGGAGAACAACCTGCATCACACCCAAACCTTATTGCTCTATGATGACTACAGAGGTTGATATCAGAAGTGTGTGTGTGTGTGTGTGTGTGTGTGTTGGTAGGGTACTGAGGCTAGGTGAGAAAGCTATCTACTACTGAGATAAAGGTCATGCAACTCCTATATACATATTCTTGACTGTTTAATTAAAAAGTCAAGGGGAAAAAAATCACCTCTGTTCCCTGTAACTGCCTAGTCAAGTTCAAGTTTTCTACTACTGGAACTTGAGAGAAGTGGCTGGTTTTTCTCTGGGACTCTGTAGGTTGGGTGGGATTGCCATCAGAGTTGCTCTCTCCTGGGTCTGGGGTCAGCTTTCCCTGCCCTACCTTCAATCACCCAGAAACATCACTGCTGACATGCAATGGCTCCATAAGGCACCCTCCCTTTTTCACCATCTGTTTATATCTCAAAGAAAGATTTGATGTTGCAAAACACCGAAATTTAGAGTAAGCGGAGCAAGGAACAATTCATTCCTTGTTTTAAATCAAGTTGTCATAATCCAAAGGCAAGCTCCAACTTTAATAACAAACACCCAATGTTATGACATTTTACCTTTTCCAACTATTTATGTAGGCACAAATATTGTGTTTAAATTTTAAACTATACAGTTAACATAACACAGCCCACTTACTTAAATATAGTAAAAATCAAGCTAGTTATGCCAATTTTGTTTCCCCTAAAGGCCTCATTCTTTAAATAGATCACTCATTCAACAAACGTCTGCTGAGGGCTCGGTGGCAGACACTGCGCTTGGCACCGCATACTTTAAAATGAAGCAGAGAGAGTCCTTGTTCTCTGGACATTGTAGGGGAGTGGTAAGAAAAGGTGGGAGCCACTTTTACCCTGACCCATGCTTTTCCATCTCTAACATTCAAAAAAAGGTATAAGAAGTAATATCTATTCCTTTTCATTCTCTACCAAGCCTTGTTCCCCCAAATAATCTGTAGTGGGAACTAGAAGCTATACATTTGGAGTATGGCTTTTTCACAGTTTTACGAATGAAGGATATTATAAAACACAGACAGGAAAGTAGTGGAGAAAACAGTCTTTCACAGTCCAAAGAAGATGCTCAGGACTTGGCATCCTGACTCTTCATCCTACTCTCAGATGCCAATTGAATTTTAACAAGGAGTGGGGTTTGTGGTTTGGGAAATATGGCATTTTTACTGCTTTGGGTCATATTTGAAATATTCGCAGGTGTTTAAAATAGCGTAATGTTATTTTCCCCCTTGTCTTCAAAACAAACCCAGCAAGCTTTTATAAGTCATAACGACAAGCATAAAATTGGGACATTGGAAAACCCATGGGCAGGCTGTGGAAAATCCATTATCCTCAGGACAAGTGTTTGGATTTGGATGCAGAGGACCAGGAGCTTCTTGGGGTTCCACCTGACCTTGAACAATGTGAGGATCCTCAAGGAAGAGAGAAGGGCTCCAGGGGCAGCATGGCTCGGGCCTCCCACCCTCCTGTTCTTCAGTGCAATGACAGAATTATGTACAAGGGCTTTGGGACTTTCCTTTTGGCCAAGATGTCCTGTTTTTTACTCCGGACATTTTTTTGAAAGAACAAACAAAAATAATCTAGAGACTCATGTTTGTTTAAGTGACCAATTCCCCAAACCCACTGCCCTGGAATTTTGTCCTGTGAACCATGATATCTGAGGCCTAGTCCTGCCAAGGCCTTACGTGGGGGCAAACACTAACATGAAGAAGTGAACTGGGCTTGGGTACAAGGGTACTCAGCTTTCTGTTTATTAGAAAAACAAAGGGTAATCAGGCTTTGCCCAGAAGGAAACATGTAAGCTCATATACACATATATTGATGTGTAGTAAATGTACAGTTATGTTGTAAACAGATAAAGCTAGTATTTCTTGAGCATCTAGTTGCACCCCAATTAATCCTCATAACAATTCTGTGAAATGTGTGCTATTCTTATCCCAAGTTTACTAATGGAGAAAACGCATGTACAGAGAGGTTAACTAACTGCTAGCCCAAGGTCACACAGGAGGCAGGGGAACTGGAGTTTGGATCTGGGCACATGGCTGCAGGGAAGGAGTCTCAGTGCTGCTCTGTTAGAATTTCTCACCCGGGCTTGCTTGTCAAGCCCAAACTGAGATAAATCTATATCTCAGGCATCTGAAATTCTGCAAAAGAAAGTGATGGCTTTCCTTTTGATTTTTAGTATTGAGAAAAAGGGTAAGTATAATTCTCAGATTATTTGGACAACATAAGAAGAACAAACAAATCAAGAGGAATGAAAATAGGTTTTTCCTCTCTCACCCTTACGATATCCTCCCCCAAAGAGCAAAAGAGCAAAGAAAAAAAGAAAGGAAAAAGCCCTTTATCTGTCCCCATTCTTTGCGACTATCTTTTCAAATTTAAACTCCTGGTTTTCGGACGGGAAGAAGAAGAAGAAACCAAGGCAGAAGAGCTTTTGAAGCTGGGTAGGAAGCACCAGAACTCAGCAAGCTGTGAAAGGCTGGAGCTGGTCTGCTGGAAGCTGTGGGAGAGTCCTCTCTGGAAGAAGGACATGGGAGGCTGTCAGCATCCTGCGACAAAAGGCTTGAGAAGAAAGGCACCTCTCAATGAATGGTGCTCAAAATGGGCTGGAAAACAGGGGAAATGGGCCCTCTCAATGAAAAGCTGAAAAAGTCCCTTTTTTGTTGCTTCCCTCACTGGGAAGCACTGCTCTCCCTTCCTCCCTGACCCCTTCCCCAGCTCATCTCATTGGGCTCAGAGAAAAGGCTTCTTGTTGTAATCCCATCTGCCTGCTGCTCATCCACATTCTTTTATCTCTGCCCAGGGCCTGGCAGTTGGGCTGGAGTTTCAGCTGCCAGAAATTTGGGGTTTCACATTGAATATTCCCAAGATGGGCATCTGAGAAATGTCAGTTTACATCAAAATTGACTTCTCTAACGAATAGCCAGAAAGTTTTCGTTTCCCAGCAAGGTCGGGAAATAATACTCTTTTCAAGATCATGCCAATACAAACTCCGGTCCACTTTTGGGATGATCTGCCTTAAAGGGACAGACACCACTTTGGTTTTACACTTAAAAAAAGAAAAAAGAAAAAAGAAAGGTTTAATTTGAAAATTAAAGAAGGAAAACGATTATTGCTTCCTTCTTAACAGACCTTGGTGTAACAATGAATATTGTGGCTCTGTTGAAAGGGATCAATGTGAGGGAAAGTTAAAAATATCACCTATAGATAACACCTCATATGGTGGGCAAGTAAAAAGGTAATGGGGGTAGGTAGGGATGGGGGTCAGAGGATAAAGAAGAGAAAGAAGAATTGAGAAGATGCCACTGTTCTTTAGAAAGTTCTGAGAGTAGGGGAGAAAAGCCCTCGATGTGGTAGCAGATTGGGTCCTTTACTTAGTGTTACAGTATAGAGGAGAAATTGGGAGAAAAATCTGTTTTTTTAACCCTATAGGAAATCTCTGCTCAAAATGATAATTTCAAGCATTGGTATATTTATTCTGAAGGCTGGATTCTTGTCATCTAGCAGAGGAAAATTCAGGCTCAGGGATGGGCTTGGGGATGGACAGAGCCACCTCTGCTCTGCAATAAGAGTGTCCGTCTTCATTGAATACGACGGCCTATTGCTCCAGGTCTGAATAAAGCGCATGGCATCCCAAGGTAATGAAGCAGCCTGGCCTTGCCCACCAAACTTCTTTGCTGCTCTCCCCCGTTCCATGGTTGTCCTTTGTTAGCTGGATTTTTATCTAGGGGTAGGCATGGGAGGGGGGAAGCCAGAGGAGGGGAGAGGCCAGGAGATAGGGGCTGGGAGGGTTGGGGAGGAGGAGGGTAGGTGTGTGTGTGAGTAAATAATTAAAGGACTGCAGTGGCTGGGTATGGCCACCTGAACTGCAAACTTATGGCGATGGCTTGGATTAGTGTTCAAATATTCAATTAGATTTTAAAGCCCTTGGCCTCTCCCCCCCAATATTGTTTCTCCCTTTGTGAAGAATGAGCAAATACCTTCAGGTCAGCTAATATCCCCTTTTAGCAAGAGCTTTAATCCCTGAAGCTAGCAAGGTCTTTTAAAAATAAAAATAAGAACCTAACACTAGCTAAAAATCCTGCAAAGGATTGTGTTGTACTCAAGAGAAAGTGCGATCCTCACCACAGCTCAAATGTAGGGACTGTTTAAATTATCACCCAAAGAAGGACATTTCTGAAAGTGAAAGTCAGTGCAGTGAAAATCATACCGGGGTGATGGATATATGGAGAATCTGTCGCAGGCAAATCAAAATGTGTAGTCAGCAACCCAGACAGCCGGCCCTATGCCCCCACTGTGCCTCCGCCCCCGGGCTCTGCCTACCTCCTCAGGCTCTCCTCACCCTCCCCTTTCCTCTACCCTCTGCTCTCTGCTCCATCCAGGCTGGGGTTCTTTCTGTTCCACGTACCTGCCCCACTTCAGGGTTTGAAACATCCTGCCTGGCCCATTCTTCCTTGTCCATCTCACTGGACTGGCATCTGTTTGTCTTTCCCTCAGAATCTCACTCTGTCCAGGGAAGCTCTCCTTGGCGCCTACAACCATACTGGGTCCCTTGTTTTATGATCCCAAGCATCAGGGGTGATAGTCAAAATATATAATCACTGCTGGGTACTATGAATGAACAAGCAAACGGATGGGTGTATGAATGAGTAATAATCTCCCTTTGTCTTAGTCAGCTTGGGCTGCCATAACAAAATAGCATACCGAGTGGCTTAGGCAACAGAAATTTAATCTCTCACAGTTCTGGAGGCTGGAAGTCTGAGATTAGGGTGCATGGTGAGGTTCTGGAGGGAACCCTTTTCCTGCCTTGCAGACAGCTGCTTTCTTGCCGTGTCATTTTGTGGTGGAGAAAGCAGGAGCAAGCTAAGCTCTCTGGTCTCTTCTTAACAGGGCACTAATCACATCATGGGGGCTCCACCCTCATCACTTCATCTAAACCTACTTCCCAAAGGCCCTGCCTCCAAATACCATAACACCAAAGGTTAGGGCTTCAATGTGAATTTTGAGGGGGAAAAAATTTAGACCATAGCACCCTTTCATTCGCCACATAAATTAAACTATATGTTGAACAAATCTGCTTACTGAGTTGTTGCAGTGTAAATTTTTCATCAAATCATTATAATAATTCCATACTCAGAAAAATGACTTATTTTGAAATAATTATAGATTCATGGGAAGTTACAAAAATAATATAGAGAGGCCCTGAGTTCCTTTTACCTAGTTTCCTCCAGTGGTAATATTTTATGTAACTATAGTACAATATCAATATCAGGACCTTGGTATTGGTACAATCCACAGATTTTATTTGGATTTTACCAGCTTTTCATATACTTTATGTATGCGTGGGGTGTTTGTGCAAGTGTATGTGTGTGTACACATATGTAGATGTATGCAATATCACATGTGTAGGTTCATGTAACCACTACCATAATCTAGATACAGGACTGTTCCATCACCACAAAAATCACCTTTTTACAGTAAGACACAATCAATCTCCTTGCTACTCTCACCCACCCTGCAAGCGTTAATTTGTTTTCCATTTCTGTAATTTTATCATTTTGAAAATGCAGTATCAATGGAATCGTATAGTATGTAATCTGTATTTTAAAAATAGTTGGTGCGGTGTTTTCTTTGCTATAGCTCCCACTAGGTAAATGAGTACCTCTGAGTCATGAATTGACATAGGAAACTGTATCAATGTTTTACAACAACTTCTCCAATAAATTGATAGTTGTGAGGGACCTGGCAACTTCATTTCAGCTAGGGGGGTTACCCTTATGCTCAGGTGGGGCATACATATGGGTGCCAGAACTTCCCAGGTGGTCTGGAGAGCCCCCACCTCAGGTGCTGACAACAGTGACACCTCCGAAGCTCCTTGCCTTACTGTCTACTCCCTATTCCCAGAGACACAAGCTGCCCTAGAACAGCAGGTGGGCATTGCAACACCACTCCTGGTCTGGTTCAGATTCTGCCCATTTCTGGATGACAGAAAAGCAACTTATATGACAAATGAATCAGTACAGGAATATTTCAACACTTAAAATTCTTTCATTTTGGGAGAGACTGAAGAAGGTGAAGTAGATAAACACTATGCCTGCTTCCTTCAGTGAACACATTAAACTTAAAACTAAATTATAGAACAATCAACCGGGAGTCTAGCTGAACAGAAGTTTCATAAGAGGAATATTAACAAGAAGCCACATTGACAAAGGTAGGAGGGATGGAGATGCAAATTGGGTCCTACACCTGCATGTAGTAGGTGAGAATCAGGAGGGATATCTCAGCCATAGAGGTACCCCCTGGAAAAGTGAGTGACCCCAGCCTTATACCAATCTCTCCAGCCTGGAGTACTGGTGCTGGGAAGAGGAACTCCCACAACATCTGGCTGTGAAAAACAGTGGGGATTCTGACCATTGGGTGGGACAGAAGCTGCGGGAAACCCAAACATCCTCTTAAATGGCCTGAGCACAGACTCACTCGCTCACAGGCACTCATCTTGGGCTCCAACGGTGGGATGGTGACTCAGGGTGGGAGTGTCTCGGGGGGTCTCAGGGGGCAGACTGAGGTGTGTGGCTTTAGAGCAAAGGCTGGAGGACAGTCACCAGTTTCCCTGTAAGGTGTCCTTTTCCTGTGCTATATGTAGGCGGGAGCCATCTTTAATGTGTTAAGCCCGCCCCCACATGCCAAATCTGAATCTGATTGGTATGGGGAGCTCTGCTCACTTCACTCTGCTCGTTCACTAGTACCATGTCCCCCAACACCAGAGGTACTTTCTCGGTGAGCAGCCAGCCCCTCCTGTATTACATTTATTCTTGGAATACTATTGGAGTCTGTAGGCCCGCAGCAGGTGGAGACTGGCCTCAGTGTGCTCTGAGACTTTTGCTAAGTAGCTCCAGGCTCAACACCGAAACCAAACCAGAAATTACACTAACCTGGTGACCACAATTCTTCCCACTCTAGTGGCTTCCTGAGACTCTGCCTCAACAAACTTATGTACTGCGTGCATGAGTCCATCAACAGCTGAACCTTAAGGGAGCCAGCAGGTAGCAGCAGGCCTTGGGGTGTCCTGGATTTTTCCATAGCTATCCCAGGTCCAGTACTGGTGGCAGATGTCCTTGGTTTGCAGTATAAGGCCTCTCCCATGTGCCTCCAGGTTTAGGACAGGGAGTGAACAACTGTGGATCACTTTGTAGCTCTTTCTAGGTAGCCCCCGGCTGGTCACAGGAAGTGGGTGACCTGAGCCTGCACTGGAACCCTTCCCAAATGGCTCCAGAAAAAACATACATGGAGGTTGGCTTCAGACCACAGCAGAGCACCACCCAATTAGCCCCACAAATGGCATACCCAAAGGGTGGTCTCAGCAGGCACCAGAGCCCACTGGGGTGAATCCCACTCAGTGGGGCGAGCCCCCACACACAGCAGGCTGTAAACTGTGCACATGGCCAAATCTCACAGCCAATCAGCCTGAGAGTCAATCCCACCCACTGACATGCCAACAGCAATCAAGGCTCAACTATAACTGAAGGACATACACAACCCATACAAAGGACACTCCTGGAGCACCTGGAGCAGGTGACCAGGCCCCACAGGGCACCTACTACATAAAGCCACCCGGCCAACGCTGGGAGATATAGTGGATCTACTTAACACATAGAAACAAACACAAGAGGCAGCCAAAATGAAGAAATAAAGAAATGTGTCCCAAATAAAAAAACAGGATAAAACTCCACAAATAGAACTAAACAAAATGGAGACAAGCAAGCTCAGATACAGAGTTCAAAACAATGTGTATAAGGATGCTCAAGAATCTTAGTGAGAACTTCAGTAGAGAGATAGCAAGCATAAAAAAGGACATAGAAACCATAAAAAGGAACCAGTCAGAAGCGAAGAATATAATAATTGCAATGAAGAATGCACTAAAAGGAATCACCAGCAGAGTAGATGAAGCAGATGACTGAATGAACGATTTGGCAGACAAATAGCAGAAAACACCCAATTGGGACAGCAAAAAAAAAAAAAAGAATCCAAAAAAATGATGATAGTGTAAGAGACCTCTGGGACAACATAAGCATAACAACATTCATATCATAGGGGTACCAGAAGAAGAGAAAGCAAGGGATTGAGAACCTATTTGAAGCAATAATTACTGAAAACTTTTGTAACCTGGTGAAGGAAATAAACATACAAACCCAGACAGCACAGATAGTCCCAAACATGATGGACCCAAATAAGCCCACACCAAGACACATTATAATTCAAATGGCAAGAGTTAAAGACAAAGAGAGAATCCTAAAAGCAACAAGAGAAAGGTAACTAATAACATAAGGGAGCTCCCATAAGACTGTCAGTTAATTTCTCAACAGAAACTTTGCAGGCCAGAACGGATTGGCAGGAAATATTTGAAGTGATGAAAAGCAAGGACCTACAACCAAGTTTACTCTACCCAGCAATGCTACCATTTAGAATCAAAGAACAGATAAAGAGCTTTCCAGACAAAAAAAGCTAAAGGACTTTATCACTACTAAACCAGTATTACAAGGAATGTTAGAGGAACTTCTTTAAAATGGAAAAAAATAAAGATCAAAATTATGAATAATAAAATGGCAATAGCTACATGTCTATCAACAATTACTTTCAATGTAAATGGATTAAGTTCTCCACTCATAAGATATAGGGGGCTCAGTCAAAATGGCTACCATCAACAAGACAAATAGTAACAAGTGTTGGAGAGGCTGTGGAGAAAAAGGAACTCTCATACACTGTTGGTGGGAATGCAGACTGGTGCAGCTGCTATGGAAGGCAGTGTGGAGGTTCCTCAAAAAATTACGAATAGAATTACCATATGACCCAGCAATCGCTCTCCTGGGTATCTACCCAAAAAATCTGAAAACATTTATACATAAAGACATGTGTGCTCCAATGTTCATTGCAGCTTTATTTACGGTGGCCAAGACATGAAAACAACCAAAATGTCCTTCGATAGATGAATGGATAAAGAAGTTGTGGTATATATACAGAATGGAATACTATTCGGCAGTAAGAAAAGATGAAATAGGTCCATTTGTGACAACATGAATGGATCTTGAGAGTAAATCCATGCTAAGCGAAGTAAGTCAGACAGAAAAAGCAGAGAACCACATGATTTCACTGATATGTGGTATATAAACCAAAAACAACAAAAGAATAAGACAAACAAATGAGAAACAAAAACTCATAGAAACAGACAATAGATTAGTGGTTACCAGAGGGTAAGGGGGTGGGGGGTGGGAGATGAGGGTAAGGGGGATCAAATATATGGTGATGGAAGGAGAACTGACTCTGGGTGGTGAACACACAATGGGATTTATAGATGATGTAATACAGAATTGTACACCTGAAATCTATGTAATTTTACTAACAATTGTCACCCCAACAAACTTTAAAAAAAAGATATATGGGGCTGAATGTATAAGAAAACAAAATCCTTAAATATGCTGCTTTCCAGAGACTCAATTCAGATTGAAAGACACACACAGATGGAAACTAAAGTGAATGGAAAAAGATATTTCGTGAAAATGGAAACAAGAAAAACAAAAAAATTGGGGGTAGCAATACCTATATCAGACAAAATATACTTTAAACAAAGGCTGTAAGAAGAGACAAAGGAGGACCCAGGAATCCCACTGCAGGGTATTTATCTGAAGAAACCCCCAATGCTACTTCATGAAGATTTCTGCATCCATGTTTTCATTGCAGCTTTGTTTACAATGGCCAAGATGTGGAGGCAGTCCGCTGTGGGTGTCCACTGATTGAAGAATGGATAAAGAGGAGGTGGTACATATATACAATGAAATATTGCTTGGACATGGAAGAGAATGTGTTTTTGCAACCTATGGCAACATGGATGAATATGGAGGGTGTTATGCTGAGTGGAGTGTCACACAGAGAAAAACAGGTGCAATGTGATTTTGCATATATGTGGAACCTAAAGAACAAAATTAACAAAAAACCAGAAACAAACTCATAGATACAGAAAACATTTTGATGGTTGCCAGGTGGGAGGGCTGCTGGGGGTGTGGGTGAAAAAGGGGGACAGAATTAAGAATTATAAATTGGTTGTTACACAGTAGTCATAAGGGTGTAGGGTATAGCATAAGATATACAGTTGATAATAGTGTAATAACTATGTATGGTGTCAGATGGGTACTAGATTTATTGGGGTGATAGATAAGAAGGGATGGTGGCAGGGTGAAAACGGTGAAGGGATGAAGAAGTACAAATTAGTAGTTACAAAATAAATCATGGGGATGTAAAACAGAGGTCATATAGTGAATGATATGGTAATAACTATGTATAATGCTAGGTGGGTACTAGATTAGTCAGGGGGATCACTTCTTAAATTATATAAATATCTAACCATTGTGCTGTACACCTGAAATTAATATAAAATAATATTGAATATCAACTGTAATTGAAAAATTTTAAAAGGGAGGGGAACAGGGAAAGGGAATAGGAGGTCTAAATTTCCAGGTATAAAACAAATAAGTCATGGGGATATAATGTACAGCTTAGGGAATATAGTCAGTAATACTGTGATAGCGTGGTATGGTGTCAGCTGGTTGCCGGACTTATCATGGTGATCACTTCTTTAGGTATATAAATGTTGAACAACTATGGTATACCCCTGAAACTAATATAATATTGTACATGTATATGTTTTTTGTATATATGTATATATATGTATATGTTTTTTGTATATATTTGTATATATATGTATATGTTTTTTGTTTTTTTAATTTAACTGGGGAACAGTGTGTACTTCCAGGACTTTTTTCCAAGTCAAGTTGTTGTCCTTTCAATCTTAGTTGTGGAGGGTGCCGTTCAGCTTCAAGTTGTTGTCCTTTCAGTCTTAATTGTGGAGGGCGCAGCTCAGCTCCAGGTCCAGTTGCCGTTGCTAGTTGCAGGGGGCGCAGCCCACCATCCTGTGTGGGAGTCGAACAGGCAACCTTGTGGTTGAGAGCCCACTGGCCCATGTGGGAATCGAACCGGCAGTGTTCAGAGTTAGGAGCATGGAGCTCCAACCACCTGAGCCACCAGGCCAGCCCCTGTTAGCTATACTTTTTAATAAAAATCTTTTTTAAAAGCAAATAATAATAATAATAAGTAAAATTCTTCCTTTGTACCAGTATGTACCTTATTAAATATGTCCTTTTTTTAATTGGGGAATATTGGGGAGCAGTGTGTTTCTCCAGGACCCATTAACTCCAAGTCAAACCATTGTTTTCAATCTAGTTGTGGAGGGCAAAGCTCACTGGCCCATGTGGGAATCAAACTGGCGACTTTGGTGTTATGAGCACTGCGCTCTAACCACTGCGCCCTAACCAACCAGCCACACAAATATTGCCTTTTCAATATCTGTCCCCCAATCTCCTTGAAGTCAGGTGACTTCTTGTTCTATCATATTGCCAGTACCTAGCTCCATGTCAGCACATAGTGGGCACACAGCACTTTTGTGAGTGAATAAGCAGGAATCTGTTTTGTGGGTAGTTGGTGATGCTAAACTGATTGCTCTTAAAAAGAGACTATTCATTCCTTTCTCCAAAGATGCTTTCTCCTCAAATTCCACTGGAATTTTATATTTAAAATCAAGAAAGAGGGGTGTGTTCCAGCAGCTGCTGGCCTAAATGGCCTCATTATGGTGTTCACAACGTCTCTTGCCCTCCTGACTATTTTGAAATAAGCACAGGAAATTACGTAAATTGGCAATAAGAGTCCAACCGTTGGGATTGGGGAGGTATGCATATTTGCTTTCCCAATTTTCTGCTCCCCTACCAAGCGAACACATGGAGCTTTGACCTTCCATATGTTTTTAATGCTTGTCAGAGATAAGTGTTCCAACAAGCTGGAAGCAACAGGTTGAGAGTTTCCTCTCCTCATTCCGTCTGAAGCTGCTTCGTGCAGGCTGTAGACCCAAGGGAGAGACAGGACAACCTCCCATGGCAGCAGACCTTCTCAGAATGTTCTGGACTCCTACCCTTGTTAGTAGTTTGTTCTGGACATCTTCCCTGACTTGCAGGGCTTGATTAGGTGAACCCCTGGACTCCAGCACCCCGTGTTGAACTCCCACGGCACTAACTGCGTTGTACCGGAAATGACTGCTTTCTGACCTGTCACCCATGTTAGACTGTAAACCCAAGGGAGACTAGGGCCATCCATATTTGTCGTCTTCCCTGTGTTGTCCCTCGTGCCTGACTTAATCCCTGATCCAGGTAAGGGGCTCAGTTTGTATTTGTTAGACGAATGAAGAACGAATGAATGAGTGGATGAATGAATGAATGAGAAGGGAACAGGAGCATTAACCAGAGCTTTATGGTAGTTGTCTGTTACTTTGGAACCCATATGTTCTGGTTCTCATTGCAAGACTCACCAGAGACCATTGCCGTTAATCGTATAATCCAGTGGTTTTCGACTTTGAGAGTGCATTAGAATCACCAGGGGAGTTTGTTGAACTACAGGTTGGTGGGCAGTATTGGAGTTTTTGATTGAGTTTGTCAGGGGCAGGCCCTGAGAACTGCATTCCTAACACACTTCTAGGTGATGCCGTTGTTGCTGTTCCATGACCAGTTTGAGATCACTGTCATAATAAGGAGAGGAATTGTGCTGCAACTGCATTGCTTTTACCACTTCAATTTGCATTGCAGGATTTTTAAAAAATGTTAGCATTCTGCTTATGCTATAAACTCAGCATCATTAATTAAAGAGTAATTTAAAGCACTTAGGACTCTGTATCTTTGGGTTTGTGGCAGGTAAACAGATGGGCTTTTCATCCAACGAATTTCCTATTTGAAAGGCATGTAGAAGAAAGGTCATGGGCTTTGGAGCCATGAGACCAGACTTTGAATCTCTCATCACCGCTGACTGGGAAGGAGACCTTGGGCAACTTACTTGCTCTCCTATGGTCTCAGAATCTTCATCTAGAAGACAGGGAGAGTAAAAGACTCTTTTTGCCGTTGCTACAAGAAACAGTAAAAAACAAAATGTATCCTTTGTTAGTGAAAGATTAATTGCATTATGAGACTAAAAATAGTAAATTTGCAGAGCAAGGGATATAGTATTTTTTAAAGCTATTCAGTTCCTGAATTTTAGGTAGTGAGGATTGTATTGGAAACTTTTTCTGTTTATTTGGTTACTGAGCTTAGAGAGTAAGGTTCGGATAGAGAAGGATATTTGTACAAGGAAAGTGGCTTTTCTAGTATATCTATCATTTATTAAGCACAAGTATAGTACTTAATAAATGATAGATATAATAGAAAAATTGAATGCGAGAGAATAATGTAACATAAGAAAGGTGGATAAATCTATGGGGAAGAGCTTCATTACCTGAGTATTCATTATTTGATAACATACAAGTAGAAAGTTGTGAAGGGAAGCTGAGATCATGGTAAGATGGAAAATATTCACCAGTTCGCCATTCACTATTTCAGTTCCTACTTAAGGCCTTCCTAGCTTAGGTCTATTTTGCTCATTAGGTCACAGTCTTAGTTGGCTCCCATCTCTTGCTGTCCATTGGATGCCCACCTAGCAAACAAGGAATCACAAGGAAAATCTACTTGAAAGTGAACACAGCATCATTGACTCTTCTTGATAAAACTGCTGACATCAAATAGGAGGGGATGATATTATATTGCATTAGCACGTATTTCGTCAGAAAAATTAAGTTAAAAACCACATGAATTTTGCTGTTCCTAAGAATTAGTATACATAACAATTATGACCCAAATTATGGATCAGCAAATTATAGCTTGAGGGCCAAATCTGTCCCGCTCCCTGATTTTGTAAATAGATCTTTATTGGAACACAGCTATGCCCACTCATTTACATATTGTCCATGGCTGCTTATATACTACAGGTGAAGACTTCAATGGTTGCAGCACAGATCTCATTACTCAGAAACCCAAAAGTATTTACTGTCTGACCCTTTACAGAAAAAGTTTGCTGATTCCTGACCTAACTTTAAAAAAAAATAAACGTTTTCTCTTTATTTTGACTTCTATTTTTTGAAAATATAATAAATTAAAAAAATATAATAATACATTTTCTAATAATTTTTTTTCTCCACTATTTACATGAACATTTTGATTTCCATTTTAAGTTGATTTATTCTAGGTGATGTCGGCCTCTTACCCCCTTCCCGAATTATCCTTAGGTGATGAGGCCTCCCAATAATTCAGGACAAAACATGACTGTTTACAAAGATAAATTATTGCTGGTTCCTAAATTTAAGAGTGTGGGGAACTAGACCGGATCCTGGGATTGCTACTTTTGAGCTATGGGTGTGGACCAGCTACTTAACCTCTCGGGGTCTCAAGTTCCTCCTTTGTCAAGTAGGGAAACCAGCATTAACCTTGCCCTTTTAGTGAACTACCGTGTTTCTCCAAAAAGAAGACCGGGTCTTATATTAATTTTCGCTCCAAAAGTCGTATTAGGGCTTATATTCAGGGATGTCATCCTGAAAAATCATGCTAGGGCTTATTTTCCGGTTAGGTCTTATTTTAGGGGAAAGACAGTAACACAAGGTAACGAAGGTCAGGTTCTTAGTCCGGTCGCTGGCATGCGGTATACATACAGTAACTGTTATAATTTCTATTTGTCTAATTTCTGTTTGGTTTGGAAGGAAGTTTACACAGCCTGGATTCTCAGTTCCTCCAGGCATTCCCTGACTTGCTTGTTGTAAGGCCTATGGTTGTAAAGCCTACCAGGAGTGGAGGCAAATCCTTCACCAAATCTGTTACTTTGGAACCCATATGTTCTTGTTCTCATTGCAAGACTCACCAGAGACCATTGCCGTTAATCGTGTAATCCAGTGGTTTTCAACTTTGAGAGTGCATTAGAATCACCAGGGGAGTTTGTTGAACTACAGGTTGGTGGGCACTATTGGAGTGTTTGATTGAGTTTGTCAGGGGTGGGCCAGTTTGCTCTGTTCGGAAAAGGAAGGGATGAGTTAAGAATTTGCCTTCCCTTTTAAAGGTGTTTCCTTTAGTCAGTTATGTCATAAATATCTGCAGCAGCAACAGCAGAGAGGGAAATTTTCACAATGAGCTGACTCCAGCAGGGAGCGTCAGCCCAACACAGCTTGATATAAATATTCCCAGATGCTCTGACTTCCAGAGGGGCAGCATTTTGTCATCAGGAGAAGTGGACAAACATGACAGCAGTATGGCAGTGTTCATGGGACTCATGAGGTGGTAATCAGCAGGCCAGGGGAGAACAAGTTCTCCCGACAAGATCATGCATGTGGAACACAACAGCCTTTATTCCTCCAGACCTTGTCATGGTTTGTAATATTTGTAGGAGCAATTCTCCTTATACTTCCCAATAGGCAGCTTCTAAATCGTCCCCTGATGATCCCTTATTCACATGCCTTTGTATAAGCCTCTGCCCTTGAGTGTGGACCTAGTGACCCACTTCTAACCAACAGAAAGGGCAAAGGTGATGGGATGGTGCACATTAAATCACAAATGTGTCTGTCTTGCCAGCAGACTCTTCCTGCTGCCTTCTTAGCTTGTTCATTTTCATGCCACAAGCTGCCATTGGGAGAGACACACATGTCAAGGAACTAAGACCCAACAACCTTCAATGAACTGAATTCTACCAACAACAATGGGAGTGTGGAATGCTTCCCCAGGCGAACCTTCAGATGAATCCCAGTTCTGACGGACATCTGCTTTCTAGCTTTGAGTGACCCTGAAGCAGAGGACCCAACTAAGGCATGCCCAGATTCCTGACCTATACAAACTGTGAGATAATAAATATGGTTGTTTAAGCTGCTAAGTTTTAGAGTAATTTGTTATGCAATAATAGAGATTCTAATACACATTTCTTTCTTAAAGTTAAAAAGTAAATGAAAGTAGATTTCTGCTGAGGGTTGGAGATTAGATTGTCAGTTATTTGATATTCTCTCCGTTTCTTTTCTGTGCTGCATTTAAGGACAACACACGGCTGGCAGATCAATCTGCCTAACACACACCACGGATATTCCCCCGCCCCTACTCAAAAACCTTTATTGGCTCCCACTGACCAAAGGAAAGAAGTTCAACTTTTCCATTGGCTTTCAAAACTCACTTGGACATGTCTATCTTTTACCAGCTGCTAGAATGATTATATTAAAACACCATTTAGCCTATCATCTTTGTGCTCACTGGTCTTTGTTGGAGTCCCCACTACCAATCAGAGTAAGTCTGGTTGCCACAGCATGGCAATCAAGGTTTGCCATGATCTGCCTGGCCTGCCTTTCTGCCTCACACTTCATGTTTCAGCAAAACAGAGCAACTGGTCCTGTGCAGCAATCTATGTCTTTAAGACATGCTTTCTCTTGGCCACCGTTGCCTTTCTCTTCCTTTTGTTCTTCAAATCCTTCTTTAGAAAATTCATACTTAACCATTCAGCTCAGATCATCTGTGTTATAAAAGGACAAACAAAGACACCAAAACACACTCTTGTATTTGGATCTGCATAGACCATCTCTGGAAGGATCCAGAAGAAACCAGTGACATTTGTTGTCTCTGGGGAAGGGTATTGTAGGTCTGAGGGATAGAGGTTGGAATTCTCTAAGTTTTACCTTTATAATTTTCTAACATAGGAACATATTTACCTACTCAAACACAAAGAGCAATTACAATGAAGGAAAAAATGTTAATTTCTAGACTCACCTTCCCTGACTCATACTGAACTGAATTTAAAGTATGATGACTTGTTTGTGTATCTGTCAACCTCTCTGTCTCTGAAGTTGTAGAGATCAGGGATCATCCCTTAGTCACCCTTCATCCCTGTCCCCCACTGTCTAGCACACGCCTGCTACTTCATAGGCCCTCAAAATATCTGAAGATACAAAAGTTACAATTCCTCACACCTGCCCACCCAGACTGGACCAGTAACTACCTCCCCTGTGGGCTCTGGACTTTCCTGCCTCTGGGCTGTGGTCCGTATGGTTCCCTCCTGCATTTGTTTCTGCCCCTGTTACCTCCCTTCTGAAGTGTCCTTGTCTTTCAAGACCCAGCTCAGATCTCACCTCAAGAAGTCATCTTCCCCTTCTCTGATTTCCTATAGCACTCCTGAGGACTTTTATTACTTTTCCTTTTATATCAGGCCCATGCCATTTTCTGTAAATGAAGATACCCCTTCTTTTATGTATTGTCTCTGGCTGTTTTTCCCTCGACAATGGCAGACGTGAGTAGTCCCAACAGATACCTTAACGGCCTGCAATGCCAAAGGTATTTACTAATTGGCCCTTTAGAGAAAACGCTTATTGACCTCTGATTTATGTTATAATTATATCTATTGACTGTTCTGCTCATTAAGATGCAAACTTGGACACAGGCTGTGTTGGGTCCAGGCATATGCGCCACCCTGGCAAAAACAGCAGCTTACCCCTCCTCAAAGCCTGCTGGGTACCATCCAGGAAGCATCTTCCTAGGAAGTTCGCTGACATCCCCTCCTATCTCAGGTTGGAATTTGCTGTCCTCCACCTGGAGCTCAGCTCTCCCCTGGCTGGTTTCTTTTTGTTCTCCGCGTCCCATCCCCAGTCCCCGACTCAGGGAGGCATTCCCTGACTACCTAATCTAGTGAAGTACCACTGCTTGTCTCTGTTGCAACGCCATGCATTCCTGTGCGGCACATAATGCAAACTGTAATTATTTTTATTTATTTGTTGAATTCTCCCTCTCTCCTACTAGACCATGAGCTCCTTGAGGGCAGGGCACTCTCTAGTTCCCATGGTATTTGCAGGGTCTTGAACGGCATCTGTCACACAGGGTAAGTACTGTAGGAAATGCTGTTTACTGACTGACTAAACAGATGAATGAATGAATGAATACATCTTTGTCTTCATCAGTGACTACCTGAGTGTCTAGTAGTCACTCAAAACTATTTGTTGAATGAATAATGCAAGGGAGAACATTTAATCACGATAATACTGATAAATGAAATTGCATGGTTCTGCCCACCCATTAATGTCAGCTCATGGAAAAGAATAGCTTCCTTCAGCTCCATTTAAATTATTCAGGATGAACGAAAGGAAGCAGGCTCTCAAGGGACATGCTAGAATATCCTTCTCTGATATTGTGTGTGTGTGTGTGCACACACCCCAGCCTGCAGGCCTAACTTTAGATCAAGCTGCTGTCCACAGGCTGGAGGAACAGGGGAATGGGCTAATTGTATGGCAGTCTGTGCAAATATGCTGCCAGGGGACTGTGTAATCTGCTTTTCCTCAAAACCAGCAATTCAGAAGTTGGAATACTTAATATGGTTTTTAAAGCAATACTGTTTTGGATAATAAAATTGATGCACACATTGCAAAGAATTTAAAAGCTAAAGAAAATGTAAATAAGAAAATATAAATCAACCTTAATACCACCATCATGCTTATCTATTTTTTCTTACCTATAGGTGTTATAGGTTCCCTCCCTCCCTCCCTCCCTCCCTTCTTTCTTTCCTTCTTTCCTTCCTTCTTTCCTTCCTTCCTTCCTTTCTCTTTAACACATTGGGGATCCATTTAGCATTTTATCCTGAACATTAAATGTGTTTTGACAACATTTTAAAGAACTGTACTATACTATTCCAGTGAATTTACCCCAATTCTTTGTGTCAGTTGTTTTCTGTTTATTGATACTATCATTTTACAACTAACATATAAGTCTACAACAAAAAAATTGATAATTGCATTTCCTTTAAGTAGATTTATAGAGGTGGCATTATTGGCTAAAAGAGTATAGAATTTTAAGATATTGTTTATACACGTGGCCATTAATGGTGTGGAAATGATAGAAATGATTGGTCCTAACACCATTCAGATTTATTTTGCCACACCATCACCATGGACTTTCACCAATATTATTACACTGTTATCACATAATACTATTATATTTAATTAAAAGGATCAATGAAAATATATTTATCATTTATATCTCTTTTACTGGAAATTTATTTTTCCTATCTGTTTACTACTTTTGGAGCTTAAATATTCTAAAATTCAATTAAATTTAAATAATTATTGATATGTATGTGTTTGATTATACTTCCAATTACAGAAATATTTTAAATATATACAGAGTCATTTGTTGTAAATAATCAGTCTGGAATAAACTACAAAAATAAAAATACTGTACATTAACAGCTCACCCTTAGATGATTTAGAAATCAGTTTTAAATCTGGAATTTTGAGCACTTAGATAGAAACAAAAGAATGGATTTGAGAAGAACTGAACGAGGATCAAAGACCATATCTAGACAGTGATTCTTAAGGTACAAGAACAGAACTCAACAAACCTCCCTGGGTGGTGCTGTACTTGGGGCATTGGGCTTTACCCCAGCATCAAATTAGATGGTCTTGTGCCAAGGCTTGGGAGTCTGCATTTTAACAAGGATCCTGCAAAGTAAGAATTGCTATTGACTTTCCTTTTTCCTGCTGACTCGATGGTGCTTTACCTGTAATATAATGGGTCTGATATAATGTGCATAAATGTCCTAAGCAAGATGGCCTTATTCAGTCAGAATCATAACAAGGGAGGACTTGTCACAAGGGCAAGTTTTTCCTCTAGGGCATGAGATCTTGACTATACTCAGAGAAAGTTCATGTGTTCTAGGAAGACAGGTAAAACAAATGCAACACCCTGAGGACGATCTTTAATTTGAGAATCCATGAAGATGATCTGAAGGCCTTTGCTGCCAATCAATGGGCAAGCCTGGTCTTGGACTTGAGAGTGAAACCCCATTGGGCGATAGGAAGTAGGAGTGGAGTGTGATGGGTGTGGGGGCTCATCACAGAGACAGACCCTCGATGGGAAGCGAAAGTTTTGCCATAGAAAAAAGGAGGTAAAGCCCCAGAAAAATACCAGGTACATTCAGAGGGAAGGTGTTTTTGTTTGTAATATTCAAATACTGTTGCTCATATAACTCCTAGAATGTTTTTGGAAATTATTTATCCCTCACATTTTAAAATTGAGGGCTAAAATATTTTATCAGAAAGCGAATAGTCATGTTATTTCTAGCACATGTTAAAATGTTGGTGCTGTAAAATAAAATTGGTTTTATTTACTCTTTTAAATTCATCCAGGGAACGCTAAATATCAGAGATGGATTTGACACATTGCTCCTTTTCCTGTTTCCATTCTACTTCCCGCACACACTTCACTGCAATGCAATATATTTTAATGTTTGAAAGACTTTTCATTGATCAATCTGTCACACTTTTCTGGATCAAGATTCTATACAAAGTTAAATTTTAAAATCTTTAATATTTTCCGGGAGTTTGATGATAGAAATGTTAAACAATTTCTTATGTGTTATCATCAATTATTTTTATTTGTACTTAATTGCTCAAAACAACAAAAACATTATAAATATTGGTAAACAATTATGAAACATGAGAAGTAAAATTTTATTGGAGGTATATGTGTTAAATGATATGCATGAGACTTTTACCTCCTCTTAACTCCTGAATATTTCTTATTGTCCAAATGAGATAGGGTTCAGCATTAATTTTATTCCCTTTTTTCTTTTATTCATAATGGTAAGGACTGAGAAACTTTGCTCATATAAGTAGATGAAAATGGAAAGAGTTCTGTTATATCAACATCACTCAATTCTTTAAACTCTTCTAAGTTATTTGCTAAAAATCATATGGTGATCTATCATCAAAAATTATTTTTAATGATCTACCAACTGACAACTCCATCAGATCCTTCTTCAGTTTTGTTGAAAGCAAAGAATTGAAAAGGATTTGTAACCCAATCATTAGAATCACTCACTTTCTCAACATAACAGCTAGGTCTTGAATCACCCCTTTGTTTGGAGTCCTGGATTTTTTTTTACCCTGTGGGAATGCGCCGCAGTGCGATTCAGATGGGTGAGAGGTGGATCTTTCTTTGGTAAAAGGGGAAAAAACGCAGCTGTGAAAGGGGAAGTGGAAGACGGCCCAGCTGGGGCCCATGGTAGGATCCCAGGGGCATCCTTCACTTTGTGGTGTCCTGCAGATGGTGTGCCCTGGAGGCTTTGCAAGGAGAACCAGCACGCCACAGGCATGTTCTCAGAGCAGTTTTAGAAGCATCTCGAGAGGAGCTGACCATCTGGAAATTATTTCATGAAAACCAGTCATGCAAAAGTCACTCTGAAAAATCTTTGTGGCGACTATCAGAATAAAAGGTTTAGGCAAGAATTACCAATGGAGGCTAGAACTGGTGGAGAAAATTCCAATGAGGAACAGGACAGTTCCGGAGTCTCAAAGTGTCTCCCCACAAAACATGAATTAATTACTCATTAATTATTACTAAGTACAAAATACTATAACTTAACTTTACAGTAGAGAAACTGGCATATGGATAATTGGTCCCTACGCAATTGATGCACTAAGAAAAACACAGCATCTTTTCTCTGATATATCTACCTGAAAAGCATAACCTGAATCTAATCTTGGGGAAACATTTAGACAAACTTACATGGAGGGATGTTCTACAAGTAATTAGCCTATACTCTTCAAAAATGTTTAGTCACAAAAGGTAAGGGAATCTGAAGGACTCTTCCAAATGGGACAAAGTTAGAGATTTGACAGCAAAATGCAGCATGTGATCAGGGTTAGACCTGGATCCACAGAGGGCATTATTGGGATAACCTGTGAAATGCAAAAGAGGTCTGCAGATTAGAAGGCATTATAGTTTCATGGTGGTGGCTGTATAATGGCTATGTAGGAGAGGGCCCTTAGTTGTAAGGAATATACACTAGAGTATTAAGGTGGAAATGGGGTGTCATCTCTGCAAATTTCTTTTGCATGGTTCAGGAAAATAGATATAAATATACAAATTGAGAGAGTAATAAGGGAAATGAGAGGAATCTGGGTAAAGAGTATGCAGGAACTCATTATATTATCACTGAAGTTTTTCTGAAAGTTTGAAATTACTTTAAAATAAAACATTAAAAATCTTATTCTCCTGGAGGGGGGGGAGGTGGGGTTTGAGACTCGCCCCCTGCCCGTTTGAAGATCAATATTGTTTTTTAGAAGTCCTGTGGACAGAGGTGAAGCCTTTAGGGGTCCAAAGCTGGTATGGACAAACACAAAAAGATTTGTTAAGAATGAGAAGATCCTCATTGTGTAATAGAAATAAAACATGCAGAGATATGCAAATGATTCTTAAAGGAGGGAGTGTAGAAAAGTTCCTTTGTAGATAGGCAATGAGATTTTTATATTTATGCAACGAGAGAGAGGGTGAGGAAAAATTGAGAAAGACTGCTACAGATATTAGCAGGAAATCCCTAAATCTGACACAGGCATAAGGTAGAGACATAAGGATAGATCATGGCGTCTGACGTCCATCTTTGATATTTTTCATTGAGTAAAATGATGACAAATCTGTTCATTGTAGCAAAACAAATAATCTCTGTCCTGGTTAAGACTGGATTTTTCTAGTGTGTGTCCAACTATAACATGATCTGATCTTACATGGGCTCTTGCATGTTGTGGTATACATTTCTTGATTCTTGGTTCTTACAGTGAAATAATTGTCTTTGTGACTTTATCAATTGATTTCTGCTACAGGCTTTGCTTCCTTCCCATTGACTTGGCAAAACGATGGCCAAATGATAGCTGTTTCTAACTCCAGCCCCCGTTTCTGTCCAGAGTCTATACCTAAATATTTTCCCCATAGCCATTATTTGGAATGGTTATTGTTTTAATAAGAGAAGGCAAATCAGCTTTATCTCACCAACTAACTGGTAATAGGCCTCTTGGAGTCCCCCGCTAGGTAATTTTGAAGCTCTTTTTGGGTTCAGTGGGAGAGAGCGCCACGAATGATCCATGTTTGCTATGGCCTCTGGAAGAAAGATGATGATACTCTTGGTATGCGGGGTGAACAGCTCCCAATGATTCCCCTCCCAGTATTTTCCTTGAGTGTGGGTGGTACCTGGTAGCTTACTTGGAACCAATATAACACAGGAAGGTGATAGAATGTCCCTTCTGTGATTAGTTTACAAAAGATTGTGACTTCCATCTTGTTAGCAAATACTCTTTTGCTGGCATTGATGAAGAAAGCTAGCTATCTTGTTGGAGAAGCTCATGTAACAAGGAACTGAGGTGGCCTCTAGACAACAGTTGGAAAAAAAAAAAAAAAGGAGGCTCTCAGTCCAACACTCCTTGAGGAACAAAGTCTTGCCTTCAGATGAGACTCTGGTCCTGGCTGATGCCTGCATGGCATACAGGCATATCAGACTCTGAGGTAGAGGACCCAGCTCAGCGAGCTGGATTCCTCACCCACAGTAACTATATAATAACAAATGTGTGCTTTAAGCTGATAAGTTTGGGGGTAATTTGTTATGCAGCAATAGGTAACTAATACTTCATGTATTTGCCATATTTAATTTAACCACTTTATGCACATTATTGTTTAACAACAACAACAACAACAACAAAAATAGTGGGAGCAGTACCACACACTAAGCAAGTAGGAAGAAATTATAGCTGAATTTAAAGGAGAAAATAAATGACCAAGATCAATCACAAGAACTCAAAACACAGCAATCAGAGGACATTTAGTGGAGAGGTGAACACTCCTGGAAAACTCAGCCAAGTTTGGATTCAACTGTTTTGCCACTCAGTTCAGTGTGGTCCCTTGTTTATCTCTCGTTTCCACCAAAACATTAAGTTTAATAAGGATAGGGACTCTGTTTCTTTCATTCATTGTTACATTGCCCACCGCAGGCATAGTGCCTGGAACATAATAGGCTTCAATAATTATTGATTGAATGAATACATGTTTGTTTCAGTGATTGTCAATAAGCCACAAAATATTGCTACACATTTGGAAAAATAAGCATCAGAAATGGTTATAATAAAGATTTGTGTGAGTGTGTGTGTGTGTGTGTGTATAGGAAGCAAATTTAGTATCTGGCCAATTCACTCATTTAGGGCATCTAATTCCCTGATAATGTCAGTTAAATGGGGCATTACATTAATAAGTACCATTAATTATTCATTGCTAACACAGTGTTCAAGGTCACATGAAATCTGATGGAAAATCTCTTCATTGTGAAAAAAACACTTGCTGATTGTTATCACAATTTTCACTGCTACTGTACAGAGCTTGTCTCTTTCCAGCATTTTCAGGAGGGACCACAAGTCACTAAGCTCATTTCATTGAAAATAATGTAATTTCATGTATCTGATTACATGTTTCTCTGCTGTTAGGAATTTCCTTAATTTTATATATACACACATACACACACACACACACACACATATACACACACACATATATAGTATATGATTTGTTTTATATATATGTATATATATTGTTTTGAACTATTATAAAGAGAGAAAAGAAAATAAGTTATGGTAGGATAGAGGTAAGATAAATGAAAAATAGATTATTTATGTGAAAAAGACAAACCATAGAAAGCAAGTATGACCAAGCTTCTGAGATCAACTGTGAATAGCCAAATATTAAGTTAACCAACATAAAATCCAAAGCCTACATAAGGAGGTGAGCTTAGCATTTGCTTGGCTGGCAAAATGGCAAATGGTGGAGCTGCCTTTATTCAGTGAGAACCAGAAATGCATTTCCCTGCTGCTCTCTGTTGAGAAGGCTTCTGAGGCCCAGTGGAAGAGCACTATAATTGGTTAATGATGGCACAGAAAACAGAGCAGATATATTAGCCAGTGTATTTATGAGTCTTAGAATTCTCTAATGTAATACAATTAGTCAATTTCAGGGTAAGTTGTGACTCAGTGAAATCCAATTATGATTTATTTTTTCTATTACAATAGTATGACCAGATGTATTTCCAGATTCAAGGAACTTAAAAAAAATTGTTTTTTTAAATCTCTGCTCTTCTAGACTACACTTGGTTTTATACTTACTTTCAACAGGTTATTTTAGCTTCGGGAAGGATTTCAGGGTCTGAAATAGTCCATAAAAAAAATGAATCATTTTTCAAAGGTGACAGAACCTACTGATGCCTCTGGCTTACATGTTTGCATTTCACCATAAAGCAATAACTATATGTCCACTGGTGATTTGCTTTAATCTTAAGGTAAATAAAACCTGTTGGAGCAGAAACTTGGAAAAGGTGGTCAAAGGGTAAACAGTATTGCTAGTGCTTTGTTCTCACACTGCACATGATTTCCTCGGGGCATGTAGCCCTTCACTAATCTAAATCAGTGTACCACGCCTTTAAAAAAATGTCTATTAAGACAAAATGAGCTGAAAATACTTTACAATGTGGTCATCAGATCTGCAATTTGTAGGTTGTTCAAAAACAGTGAATATTTTTAGACGACCATAGCCTATACAACCCCTTTCCCTCATTCCATTGTGACAAACCTATGGTGGCCTGACATCCGGAGAGTAGGGCCATTGGTTCTTACCATTTGGCAGCTCTGCAGATTGCCTGAACTTAGTCTTCCACAGTTTTCACTAAACCCATCAGCTGTGTGTAGCTTTCTACTCCTTCCCCTCAAAAATAAGACGTGGAGTAAATTTCTTCTCCAAGGACCTCCTTCTCTTTATCACTACTGTGTTTCCCCCCAAATAAGACCAGGTCTTATATTAATTTTTGCTCCAAAAGACGCATTAAGGCTTATGTTCAGGGGATGTCATCCTGAAAAATCATGCTGGGGCTTATTTTCCGGGAAACACAGTATATATTAGTTCCCAGCTTGCTGAACTTTCATTCATTCACATATAAATTTAACAAAAAAGTGTTCAGAGCCTAGTAATGCTAGCTATGTGCTGAAGTGACAGTGGTAAAGAAAGAGGAGGGTTATTACCCTCACTGATTGTCATGCGGGGCGGCCTGCGGGGTCTCAGCTACCGCTCCCCACGTAGGAACACAGGATGTGGCTAGTCCAAAAAGGAACACCCACGGAACCATAGGTAGGGGAGTCACACCACTACAGTCTCACTGGAGGCTGGATTCACATGAAGTGCAACCTGCTGTCTGCTTTCCTGCCAACCAACCGACTCCACTCTCCAGCGCAGCTGCAGCAGTTATATCAGTGGCCAATTGGCTAACCGGCTACAGCTGATAGTCAACTAGCCACAGCCGACGACCATCTACTACCCGAGCCAGCACCCCTCTATGTGAGGCCGAGAGCTTGGAAACTGCTCTCTGGGGCTTTGTCCCCACACTGATATACTCTAGTGAGGAAGACAAAATAAACAAGTAAACAAATCATGACAAATCGTGTTACAAAGGAAATAAGTAAAAGACTGAAAGGGAAGAGTAGGGAGGGATTTCTGTTTTGGGCCGTATGGTAGACTAGATATTTGCAGAAACCCCACTCAGTAAAGTACAACAAAACTGTTAAATAAAATATAAAGACGAGAAAAAAATGCATGCCTGAATGAGTAGGAAAGTAAGGAAATTCTGTGGAGACCAGAAATGACCAGAAAATAAGAATCATCGGGGAAAGGTAACTGGTGTTGCCATTTGCCCTGGGGTAAATCTTGTCTCTGGCAGCCTAAATCCTGGATTTTAATTAGCCTTGTGTAGGGGACAAGAGACAGAACGTGACCTAAGGCTGAGTCAAGGTTGAACTGATGAACCGCTACACAAGGCCAGGACACAGAAAGGCAACAGTCTTTGTGAGTGAACCAAAAAACCCAAACCAAACTCTAGCCATGAGGGAGCCTCTGGGGTATAGCGCTTGCCTTAACCTTGGCTTTGGATGAAGATAAAAGATAACATTCCTTGAGAATTTCTTATCATAAATCCGTGGTAAGGGTGTTCACATTTGGAGTAGGAATCCACGTTATCTACAAACAAACTTCCAACCAAAAATGTAATTTTAGGTGATTCTTAGGTGGCTTGTCCAAGGAAAATCTCAAATCCTCTGTGCAGAAACAAAACCAGGTTTCAAACCAGGTCTCAAAGAATATCTAGAAATAACATTAGGAAACAAACTCATTGTGAATGTAAGGAGAAATAAGAACACATATAAAATTCCCAAACTAGCCAAAAAGAAAAAAAGGAATTAGAAAGTCTTGCCCAGTCTGAAATGGAATGCAGTCTATATAAAGCTTAAAATAAGATTGTAGAAATAAATCCAAATATATCAGTAGTCATAATCAAATAAGTAAAAATAAACATTTCAAAAAGAAATAAAAGATTATTAGGTAACATTTAAAAAAAATCTGGCACAACACAGAAAAATTGAAAATCAAAGGATAAACGAAGTATAATAGGTTATCTACTAATCTAAAGAAATATGGGTACCTGTATTTCTAGAAACAGTGCTTCTAGAGATACAGAGAGTCACTGTATTTTGATAAAAGTTTCAGTTCATCAGAACAATTTTAAACTTATGTATCCAATAATATAACTTAAAAATATCTAAAGCAAGAGTTTCAGGACCACAAAGAAAAATTAACAAGCCCCCTACCATAGTGAGTAAAAACTTATTTTTTTAAATTTATTAAATTTATTGGGGTGACATCGGTTACTAAAATTATATACGTTTCAAGTGTACATTTCTATAATACATCATCTACATATCACATTGTATGTCCACCACCTGGAGTCAGTTCTCCTTCCCTCACCATGTATTTGACCCCCTTTTTTATCTTCTGCCATCCATCCCCACTTACCCTTTGACAACCACTGAACTGTTGTCTGTGTCTATGAGTTTTTGTTTCTTTGTCTTATTTGTTTATTGCTTTCAGTTTTTCAACCCACATATGAGTGAAGTGATATGGTTCTTGACTTTTTCTGTCTGACTTATTTTGCTTAGCATGATAATCTCAAAATCCATCCATGTTGTCGCAGATGCAGTGTTTCATCTTTTTTTTTATGGCAGAGTAATATTCCATTGTATATATGTACCCCATCTTCTTTATCCAATCATCTATTGAAGGGCATTTTGGTTGTTTCCATGTCTTGTCCACTGTGAATAATGCTGCAATGAACATAGGGTACATATATCTTTACCGACAAATGTTTTCAGATTTTTTGGGGGTAGATACTCAGAAGAGGGATTGCTGGGTCATATGGTAATTCTACAATTAATTTTTTGAGGAACCTGTATACTGTTTTCCATAGTAGCTGTACCAATTCACATTCCTACCAGCAGTGTATGAAGGTTCCTTTTTCTCCACAACCTCTCCAACACTTGTTCCTTGTCTTGTTGATAATAGCCATTCTTGTTGATAACAGCCATTTCGATTTGCATTTCTCTAATAGCTAGTGAAACTGAGCATTGTTTCATGTATCTGTTGGCTGCATATCTTCTTGGGAGAAGTATCTGTTCAGGTCTTCTGCCCAGTTTTTAATTAGATTGTTTGTTTTTCTGTTGTTGTTGAGTTGTTTGAATTCTTTATGTATTTTGGATATAAGCCCTTTATCGGAGGTGTTGTTTACAAATATCTTCTCCCATTTGGTTGGTTGCCTCTTTGTTTTATTGATGGTTTCTTTTGTTGTGCAGAAGCTTTTTAGTTTGATATAGTTCCATTCATTTATTTTTGCTTTTACTTTCCTTGCTTTTGAGGTCAAATTCATAAAATTCTCTCTGAACCCAAGGTCCATAAGAAACGTATGGTTTCTTCCATGCAATTTCTTGTTTCAGGTCTTATGTTTAGGTCCTTGATCTATTTTGAGTTAATTTTGGTATATGGTGACAGATAGAAGTCTAGTTTCATTCTTTTGCATGTGGCTTTCCAAGTTTCCCAGCATCATTTATTGAAGAGGCTTTCTTTTCGCCATTGTATGTTTTTGGCTCCTTTCTCAAAAATTACCTGGGCATATATATGTGGGTTTATTTCTGTGTTCTCAATTCTATTCCATTGGTCTCTGTCTTTGCTTTTCTGCCAATACCATGCTGTTTTGATTATTGTTGCTTTGTAGTATAAAGTGAAGTCAGGGAATGTTATACTTCCAACCTTGTTCTTTTTCTTTAGAATTGCTTTGGCTATTCAAGGTCTTTTGTTGTGATTCCATACAAATCTGATGATAAAGAAATAGAACAAGTCTGTTCTATTTCTTTGCAAAATGTCATGGGGATTTTGATGGGGATTGCATTAAATCTGTATACTACTTTGGGTAATATAGCCATTTTAACTATGGTGATTCTTCCAATCCATGAACATAAAAATCTTTCCTTTTCTTTGTGTCTTCTTCAATTTATTTTAATAATGTCTTATAGTTTTCAGTGTATAGGTCCTTCACATTCTTTGTTAAGTTTGTTCCTAGGTAGTTTATTCTTTTAGTTGCAATTGCAAAAGGATTTCTTTTTTCATTTCTATTTCTGAAATTTCATATAGG